>NC_138744.1:7030061-7630061 GCF_965113295.1 Leuciscus leuciscus
AGTCTTTAGTAGTGACACTGCTGAAGGTGAGGATGGGGTCTGAATGTTTCATCGGTTCATCATTCTTAAACCACTGAACTTCATCTAAATGAGAGCAGTCGAGTGTGCATGTCAGATTTAAAGAGTCTCCTACTATTATGCTTCCATTGTCTCTCGATCTGGTCATTAACACCTTTAAATCTATCAGAAAACAAGAGAAATAGCCCATAATGAAATTGAGGGATTCTTTTAGAAAACAAAACAGCAACAACAAAAGCATCATGAAGTCATTTTTTCCAGAATAAACCTTTTATATTTACCGTGTACTGAAATTGCCACTCCAGGATCACCTGTCCATTTACCATCTTGCAAATCGATTATAAATCTGAATTTATACTCTCCAGAATGTGTTTGATTAATATTACTGATCAAAAGAGAACAATTTGATGTTTTATCTCCGGTGTATTGAAAGTTTCTTTGATTATCATTGGCATCACTGTCATAAAGATATGGCTTATTTTCACAGGAACCATTGTTTGATCTCATTGAACACCATAGCACTCGCTGCACTGGCTTCACTCGCGCAGGTGGATATTTAAATGAACAGGTAATAGTGACATTGGATCCTCTCACAGCACAGATCGGATGAGGATAACTCACATTCCACTCATTATTACTGAGAACACCTGGAGCACAAAACACTTTATTTAATTAGAGAATTTGTTACAATGGACAGTTAAAATATATATTGAGGCAATCTATTATAGATATTATCTATTGTGGAATTTTTAAGAAATAATTTACATAATGAATCAATAATATGATACGGTAAGATCCAAAAGTCTGAGACCACATTAAAAACGTAGGATTTTTCATTTAATCCTGGAAATAAACAAAGTTTTAGAATAAAAAAAAAATTTAAAATAAAGGAAAGTTACAGCATAAATAAGAAATATTTAATATTTTGCACTATTTGTGTCACTAATCAAAAAAGCAAATGTGAACTCAAAATACCGAATATTAAGAAATTCTGAACTTTTTTCTGTTCAACTTTTCATTATTAATTTAGAATTAGAAAAACACAAAATAGTAACATTTTTATAAGTGGCCTCAGAGTTTTGATCTCCATTGTATGTATACAATAAATATTCAGTTCATGCAATAATCTCAATTATATCAGATAATTAGAGTAGGAATGAACAAAAGACAACATTTACAAAAGACATAAGAAAATCTTTTCTTACCAGGCAAGAAAATTAGGCCAACAAAAATTTGTAGCATTTCAATTCACTGTTTCTGTTATTTGGCTTAAAGAAGATGTTTTTATATCACTGACAAAAGACTGAATGAAAGAAGAAGTTGCACAGACAAACACTGCATTTGACACCCCCCAAAAAAGGCAAGCGAGAAAACGATTCTCCGAAAGAGGAAGGGAAAGTATTTTAAAACTTTTACATTTAAACATATAAAACTTTCTTTCACTCAAGTATTGTATGCTTTGGTTTTATATTTTGTATAGTAAATGCAAGTACACTGTAAACCCTAATAAGTTGATAACTTAAGTTGATAAGGCCAGCTGCATAAAATACAATTTTCCAGTTTATATATTGTTGCATTTACTTATATTAAACAAGCAATAAAACATTAAAACAAGTTATTGATTCACATCAACAGCTTTATTACAGTTTTTTCCGATTGCTAAACGACAGTGGGCACAACTGGAGTCACATGTGCAAAACTCTAACTACAGTCTGCACAGCAGCAGTTCATGTGGACCAAACTCTAGTTCGTTTTTCATTGCTTGAACACAGTTTTCAAAACTTACACACTTATCCCATGACTTTAACCACAACCTGCACAACACTGTGGATTTACAGCACTTTGTTCAAATGCTAACACACTGCTGTCAAAACTGTGAACCACACATTCAAAACAGAATAGATTTCAGCCTTGTGCCTTTCAAACACTGCTGATTGCAGTTTCAGATGAAAGGCTAAGCAGGGGTCTTGTTTTAGACTTGTTAGTGAACACACACACACACACACACACACACACACACACACATATATATGATATATATATATATATATATATATATATATATATATATATATATATATATAGGTAGAGCTCAGAAAGACTAATTTTGGAAATGGAACAAGGAAGACGGGTTCGTGGAGGGAGAAGGGTGGCAGGGATTATACTGTATATAGAAATATATATATATAGGTAGAGCTCAGAAAGACTGATTTTGGAAATGGAACAAGGAAGACGGGTTGGTGGAGGGAGAAGGGTGGCAGGGAGAGGGCGGATGCGTGCCGGATGTGAGGACACGAGTCCAGAAGACTGCCAGGGATGGATAAGGCACTCCAGAAGGTTCTTCCCCAGGTGCATGGCAAGAGAGAACATTAGATGTGATGTTGATGAAAACCTGTGGCCTGATGCTAGAGAGAGGCAGGATTAGCCCTCAATTATTTGTTCGAATTACAGTATGTACTTTTAGGGCGTTTTTCCACTGGGTTCGTTTGCTGCGGTCCGAACCCGAGTGCGCTCGTTCCCGGCGCCCCCCGCAGCGTTGGTCTGGTTTCACACTCAATTAGTTGTATCGAACCCAGGTGCGTTTGCAGCAGTGATCTTACGTCATCGCAAACGCACACGGAAAATGCATGGATAATACAACTCGACTGAGCATAGCTGTAATTTGTCTGTTTTTGTGGTGCTATTATGCACAACATAGTGAGAGACATCACCTCTTCAGTGTCCCACAACGTTCCCCTGCCACTCATGGTTGTCGTGTGTGAGGAAACAATGATATCGACAGTGATACGCATGCGCGGGATACTATACTTCCTGAACAAGCGCGCACCCGAGTCCGTGTTGCTTGCACATTAACGCGAACCGCGCCACGGTTCGGGAGCAACCGAGCTCAGACCACCTCCTCCAGGTAGTCTCGGGTTCGGTACTCTAGTGCGCACCCGGGTCCGATGACAGCGTTCACATTAGCGATTTTTCATGCGAACCGTGCCCCGGTCCGAACTAAACTGCCAGTGTGAAAGCGCCCTTAGTTTCTACCTTTTTTTTTCTCATTACTGCAATTCCGTAAATTACTACAGACTATTGAAGCAAACTGCTAATTTTCATTTACCTTAAAGAATTGTTATGTTCTAAAAATTTAAATAAATCATGTGAAAGAATGTCACTCTTTTCTTTGAAGTCACTGAAATTGTTCAAACTGTAAAGATGAAAAGTTAGTATTTTCTGTATTGGTGTTTGATGCTAGTGTTTTTCCTCTCAGTGTGTTCTGAGTGACAGTGTGTGTTATCTCAGTGAGGGTTGTGTGTAGTGTTTGGCTGCACTGAGCCTGTTTTGAGCCATGTGTTAAGAGTTGTGTTGCTTGGAGTGAGTTATGCAGGTGATGTGAACTGTTTAGCTCAGGTGACTGTTGGTAGTGCAGACTGTAGTTAGAGTTTTGCACATGTAGCTCCAGTTGTGCTCACTGTCGTTTAGCAATCGAAAAAAACTGTAAGATTTGATCTCTTACATTTAATAGCTGAACTTAAATCAAATATATTGATTTAACAGCATATCAACCATATGTCATAAATACATAAAATACAATTACACATGTTTGAAGAGTAATTAGTAACAGTATGAGACAATAGTGACTATCAACAGAACTCTTGCATTAAGATATCAAATTATGGAATCATGTAGGTTTAGATAAAATAATAATACTAGACAAATCAAAATATCACAAAATATTTTTCAATACACATGGTCTACAACAATGCAGTTGCACATTCATTAAATTCCCTCCAATTTGTTTTTAAAGTATTTTTTTAAAAGCAAAGCATTCAAAGGAATACCACACAAAACTGTATGTCCATGTGTCAAATGCAAAAATAAATATAAAAAATATATACAAAACAGGTTAGCATATGGACATGTGTAGACCTGCAAGCTACAGTTTGTTCTGTATAAATTCATATAAATTCATTATATTTACATTTCCCCCCCAGAATGTGTCTTAATTTTAATTAATTCATTAATGCAAACAAAAAGTGTTTTTTTCAGTAGGTTTACTTAAACTGCAGTTCTGATGTTTTTCAGATTTTTCTCACAATGAAATGGTTTAAATTTCCCTGTTTAAAATGTTCTGTGATCTTGGATGTTTAATTTGATTGGATCGTTGGATTTTTGTGGTTTGCTATTGCTGTGATCTCATGTGAGTGACAGGTTGTCCCGCCCTTGCGCCGGTAAACACCACTGAGCTAAAGCTATTTTAAACCCCATATTATATTATATAGGTACCCCATATATTTTATAACCATTTTTTGGAACCGTTGCTCCCCACAATGATTTCAGGTTTTAGTATATTGGTCGACTCAACACAATAAACAAACTCGCTTACTCACTCAGGCCCTGTTTACACTTGGTATTAGGATGGGGTCTATAGGGGCTAGGGCTATGATCAGACTGCCAGCAAAAATCTGATTTTTTGCATTTCCAGATTTTATACATATTGTTTTTTGAAAGTCTGACACATAAAATGCAAATCTGATTCAAACCACATAAGGAGTTGGTTTGAAATGCGATTCCAATCACATTTTTACAGATGTGTCTCAGTCTGGATGCTCAAATCAGATTTCAAACTGTCTTTTGCGTCACTCTTAATGCGTCAAGGAAGTATTCATGCGTTATTCAAACCGTATGTCCAAAGATTTCAGCTGTGACTACAGCACAGAACATCACAATATACCAGTCTCCTCTGTTGCTGAGTTTTACTTGTGCGATGGAGGAGTTCTGCACTGCGACTCAGCAGAATGCTTATTTGGAGAGCAAGATGATGCACCTCCATTTTTCCTGCATCCGTTTTAAAAACCTTGTCACATACATGGGTACGCCTATGTTGTTACCAAAGCAATGTGTCTGGACACACAAACCTTACTTGGTCACTTGCAATTACAGTTTTATTCAAATTGCTTACACACAATTTCTGAAACTATGGCTCCATTTCTTGAACCTCTACACACGAAATCATAAAACACACACAACATTGCAAAACATAAGACATCTCTTGCAAAATCAAACACTTCATTCAAAACTATTTTAACTCTTCCAAAAATAGCGTTTTTGCGTAACTCTACACACAAACATCAAATGATTAGCCACATACACACCAAACTACACACAGATGAGAAACAATTTAAAACATTTTGTATCTTTTGCCGGTTCAGTGTGCAGTGGAGTTACAGGAGTTTGTCACACATATGTGCACAAATACACTATACAGTAATTTTACACAGTTATGGAACTGAACTGACTTGAGCTAAATAATGACACGATTGGCTTGTTAGAATGGCTTTGCAGCAGAATTTGAATGTGTTACTACTGTGAAGCTGCTGCAAATCAATATTGTAATACACTCAAGTTTTGATTTCTAAGTGATCAATTTATGCATGTTTTCACACATGATCATTGAGTGTAGGTCATCAGTAAATGAATGTGGCATTTACAGTTTTTTCAAATTGCTTACACACAACTTCTGTAACTATAGCTCCATTTCTTGAAACTACACACAATCAAATGATTAGCCACATATAGATGTGAAGAATGTAAAACACTGCTACTTGTGCCTTTTGCTTGAGTTTGTCACCCGTACATGTATGTGCACAAATACACTGTATACACTGTAAAAAAACACAACTTGAAAAAGGTTGAAATGACTGATTTTGTTGTCTTGGTAGCAAAAATCCACACTGTAAAAATCTCGTAAAAAAAACAACAAAAAAAAACGTAATACTAATTTCCCCTAGCTTTTTCTTGTTGACTCAACTTTTGTAAATAACAGTTACTGTATATGAACTGAAAATAAGTTGCCTGTGACACACACAAAAAAAACGTTTAGTTGAGTCAACTTGACATTATTTGTTTTCTGGAGAGATGCAACTATTCTGTAACAAATCTTTTGTAGTTGAGCCAATTCAACATTTGTCTATTGGAAACAGAAGTTCTTATTACAGTTTTTTTGGATTGCTTAAGCACAATTTTCAAAACAGGGCCCGTGTTTTCAAGACACTACACACAATTAGCACAACCACACACCCAATTAGCAAAACACTACAGATCCTTTGCATAATTAAACACTCTTGTAAAAACTATACACTTCTGTTTAAAAACCACACTTTGTTACCATATGAAACACACACGTTTCACATTACTATACTCTGTTTGCACGAGTTACACTCTGCTGTGATAAACCTAAAACACTTTTAGCACTTCTACTTCCCTATGATTAGAGTAGGCTACCATCAACAAAGTACAAATATAATGATTAGAGTAGGCTACCATCAACAAAGTACAAATATAATGATTAGAGTAGGCTACCATCAACAAAGTACAAATATAATGTAAATTCACCAAACACTACACAATACCAATGTTGCAGACTGAAGAAACTCATTTATTTCTCAACACGCCCAAAATGTTGACATGGAGATTTATAATACTGTAACAAAATGTCACTTTACGTATTGTACTGTAAGTTTACTGTAAAAATAAAAAATAAAACTAGACATTGTCTCTTCGCCTAGCTGGATCTGGCCAGAGAATTTCATCAACATCGCAGGCAATGTTGTCATTAGCCTTGGAAAGAAACGTCTTGAATGACGAATCCATCCTTGCATTGCTGCTACCTCCATCTGGTCACAGGCCTCCTCCATGGCTTGGATGAGGGGTACCTCAGCCTGGAGACGGAGATCATATACCTTCCACCGCCATGCCGAGAAAAACTCTTCTATAGGGTTGAGGAATGGAGAGTATGGTGGAAGATATAGGACGGTGAAATGTGGATGTTGCTGAAACCAGTTCTGAACCAGAGCAGAGCGGTGGAAAGACACATTGTCCCAGACAACAATGTATTGCATATGATCGATTTGATTTGCTGCTGTTATGTTGTGCAATTGGTCCAAGAATGTAAGTATGAGTGCTGTGTTGTAAGGGCCCATATGGGCATGGCGGTGGAGGACCCCATTCTGTGTAATGGCTGCACAGAGTGTTATATTACCCCCACGTTGCCCTGGGACATTGACTATAGCCCTGTGGCCAATGATGTTTCTTCCCCTCCTTCGTGTTCTCGTCAGGTGTTTCTCGTCAGGTCTCCCTCTCTTGCTGTTCTGTGAACATAGGAGGCCTTCCCCCTTGTCGTTCCTGACCCTCAACCCAAAAAAAAAAAAAAAAACAGTACACAATAGTACAGTAATTTCACAGGAAAAGGTAACAGAAGTGCTGATAGTGCATAGAATACAGTACTGTAAGCAGTTACTGAAACCGTGCAGATGTTTTTGATATGATGATATTTTTACAATACCTATTTTCCAGTCGAAATGTTCTTATCACACTTGCCACTGTGTATCGGCTTAGATTTAGCTGTACTCGCAGTCCAGCTTCCCTCAGCGTCAGGCCGTGGTTGACAACGTGGTCAACCAGTGTTGCGCGGATCTCATTTGTCAGATTCGGTCCTCTTTGAGCACCTTCTTGTCTTCCTCTTCCTCTTCCTCTTCCTCTTCCTCTACCTCCAGCATGGCCTCCATCTCTTCCTCTTCCTCTTTTGATTCCTCCTCTGTTGATTCCTCTTCCTCCTCCTCGTCCTCCTCCTCCTCGTTCTCCTCCTCTTCTTACTCTTTCTCTGACTCTTTCCATTGTGCTTGAAGACCGATGAACTCACCTGCTGCTTTTTATAGTGCTTATACACCTGATTGGTGTGTCTACAATTAAGCAAACAAGTGTTTGCACACCTGATGACTGTGTTGAACCAATTGGTTGGACGGTGCGGTAATTTGACAGTCAGTGCTTTGGTATTGCAAGGAAGTGACTTCATGATAGATTTTTGTGTGTAGTGTATGTTAAGTGTGTTTAGTGTTTTGCAAATCACTGTGTGTAGAGTTTTGCAACAAGTGTGATGTTGACAATGTGCTTATAGTTGTGCAAATATGGGCTGATGTTTTGCTTTTTGAGTGTAAGGTTTTGTTAATAGTGTACTACTTTTAATTTTAGTGTGTAAGCAATCCAAAAAAACTGTAAGAATAAGGTTCAGATGTAGATTTTTTATTGAAAAATGTTTGGTCACCATTTTGGTGATGAGTGTTTCCTTGAGTTGGGCAGTTTGACTCTTGGCATTTTATGTGAATTTATGGTCTTTATAACAATGTTTAACAAAACACATAATTTGTTGCGAAGAAAGCCATAAACAAAAGTGTGTGTGTGTGTGTGTGTGTGTGTGTGTGTGTGTGTGTGTGTGTGTGTGTGTGTGTGTGTGTGTGTGTGTGTGTGTGTGTGTGTGTGTGTGTGTGTGTGTGTGTGTGTGTGAGAAAATTCATTTTTCCTTTATGATGTATTTTAAAATCAGAATTCAGAATGTCTGATCTGCTGCAAGAAAGTTTTGCTGGTAAAATATTGATAAAAAAAAAAAATTGTGATTTATTCTAGTTTATGAGGCTTAAAACTTGATCATCTTGGTTTCTTTTTTGTTAGCAACAAATTATGTGTTTTGCTAAACACTGTTACATAGACCACAAACTCACACAGAAAGCCAAGAGTCAAACTGCCCAACCAAAGGAAACGCTCATCACCACAATGGTGATGACCAAATGATTTCACAAAAAATTTTGAATTGGCTCAACCAAAAGATTTGTTACAGAATAGTTGCACCTCTCCAGAAAACAAATAATGTCAAGTTGACTCAACTAAACGTTTTTTGTATCACAGACAACTTATTTTCAGTCCGTATAACTGTTGTTTACTGGTTATCGTATAACTAAGTTAGAGTAGAGTAGAGTAGAGTAGAGTAGAGTAGAGTAGAGTAGAGTAGAGTAGAGAGTAGAGTAGAGTAGAGTAGAGTAGAGTGCCATAAAGCAGTGTATACTGCGACAAGACCAGACAAAGAGTGAAAGGTGAACGGGGCATATAAATTGATGAGGGAGTGCTGGTGATTGACCGATGATTGGGGCTGTGACACGTGTGTACGTACATACGTGTGTGTGTGTGTGTGTGTGTGTGTGTGTGTGTGTGTGTGTGTGTGTGTGTGTGTGTGTGTGTGTGTGTGTGTGTGTGTGTGAGTGTGTGTGAGTGTGTGTGTGTATACACTACCAGTCAAAAGTTTTAGATCGGTAAGATTTATAATGTTTTTTAAAAAGTCTCTTCTGCTCATCAAGGCTGTATTTATTTGATTAAAAATACAAATAATAATAATAATATTGTGAAATATTATTACAATTTAAAACAGTTATTTTGTATGTAATATACAGTAAAGTGTCATTTATTCCTGTGATCAAAGCTGAATTTTCAGCATCATTACTCCAGTCTTCAGTGTCACATGATCCTTCAGAAATCATTCTATGATGATTTGATGCTCAAGAAACACATGATTATTATCAATGTTGAAAACAGTTTTTTACATTTTTATTTCAGGATTCTTTGATGAATAGAAAGTTCAAAAGAACAGCATTTATCTGAAATCTAAAGCTTTTGTAACATTAAACACTACTGCTCAAAAGTTTGGGGTCAGTAAGAATTTTTATTTTATTTTTTGGGGGAAATAAATAAAAGAAATCAATACTTTTATTCATCAAGCGTGAGTTAAATTGATCAAAAGTTACAGTAAAGACATTTTTAATGTTAAAAAATATTCTATTTTAAATAAATGCTGTTCTTTTGAACTTTCTATTGTTTTCAACATTGAAAGATTGATTTTTAGGATAAAATCATCATATTAGAATGATTTCTGAAGGATCATGTGACACTGAAGATGTAATGATGCTGAAAATTCAGCTTTCATCTGAGGAATAAATTACACTTTAAAATATATTAAAATAGAAAACAGTCATTTTACATTGTCATAGTATTTCACAATATTAATGGGTTTTTTTTGTTGTTTTTTTATCAAATAAATGCAGCCTTGGTGAGCAGAAGAGACTTCTTTTAAAAACATTAAGAATCGTACCGATCTAAAACTTTTGACCGGTAGTGTATACATATACATATGTGAATGATGTGTCTAATGTATAGAACTGTGTTTAGAGTTTTGGAAAAAGTTTGTTTTTCAATTGCA
The DNA here is from genome assembly GCF_965113295.1 of Leuciscus leuciscus. Classification (NCBI taxonomy): domain Eukaryota; kingdom Metazoa; phylum Chordata; class Actinopteri; order Cypriniformes; family Leuciscidae; genus Leuciscus; species Leuciscus leuciscus. The sequence goes on from NC_138744.1 coordinate 7,040,149, forward strand.
AACTGAGTTTAAAGCGTATAATATGCTTGTAGTTTTGCAGACTTGGTCTGAAGATTCGGTACATGAGTGAAAGGTTCCACTTTTAGTGTCTAAGCAATTTGAATAAAACTGTAATAGTGCAGACAGTCTGCCTGAAAAGATCTGATTTGTGAAAAAAAAGAAAAAACTGCAGATTTACCTGCAGTCTGAGGCCCTGTTTACACCTGGTGATTTTAAGAAGCGTTTTCGTCAATCCGATCACAATTGGACGACGCTAAATGAGGGTGTAAACGGGATCTAAAACGTTAAGCTTGTACACTTTCCCGAGGTAAACAAAAGTACATTTGATTGGATTGCTTTTGTTGTGTAGACGCTCATGTGGTCGAATGCATTCGAACAGCCACAAAAGGCCGCATACTCTCCGCCTACTGACCTGATGTGTAAACATTATAGGAAGCGTGCTAGCCAGATGCGATTTAAACTTTGTTAGCTGAAGACCCAAGTTTGGTTTGAAGACAAAAAATGTACCAAGCAAGCACAATGTTTTCTCACCACTCCTGAACAACAACACACTTTCATGGTGCCTAAAACCCAGACTTAGCACAAACTAAACTGAAACATACCTGGCTATCCATCTAAACTGACTTCATGGTATAGGCTTCAGGTGTAAACAGAAAAAAAATCTCTCTACTTGTGATCCGATCGACCAAACCGCATCTTAATACCAGGTGTAACAGGGCCTCACTCACTCACTCACTCACACACATCTGTATCTTCACTGCTGAAAGTATAAGACCACTGTGCTGTAGATGGCTGAATCATTCTCCTGCGCTGTGTTGGCAGACCTAGAAATAAAGATATCAATATTAACAGTCAAATATGATTAAACATGTTGCATCATCTTCATAACTAATGGTCAGATTACTAAATGTAAGTACAGCACGGAATTTTAGTGATGTGTCTCTTGAATGCTCACATTTGAAGGAGTTCTTTGGGATGAATGTTGACAGATTCATATTGCACTTCCTGCAGAACATCCTCGGCTTCCTCTAGGTTTGTGGAGACTATGCGTGCCTCGGTTTCAGCCTACAGCAAGAAGATGGCACAGAACATGTCTTTAACTGTCATCTTTTATTGCATTTACAGTTTTTCTCCCACAATTGCTAGGTCACCTACTTTTTCAAAACTCTTCAACATATTTTTCAAACACTACCACATTTTGAATCTAAAATATGAAATGCAATCAAAACTATTAGATGTGGCACCTATTGGATGTAGCACCAGGCATCTGGTGTTAGTCTTTCAGTTTACAGTTTTTTATAATCGCTAGGACACATTTCTCAATACTTGCGTCAAATTTTCAAAACTCATCACACAGTGATCACAACAGCAGTCTGTGAGCTAAACTGTGGATTGCTTTGGCACAGAATGTATTCACTGACTGACTACATTTTAAATTAAAGGTATTCTTTTCTCACTTACTCACTACCAAAACTCTACAGGCCACTTTGCACATGTTTACATACTCTTTTCAAAACTGTTAAACTTAAGTTAAAAACCTAACATAATATACAAAACTGAATAAGACCGCAATTTGCAACAGAACAGTTTTTTTCAATTGCTGACAAGCATCAGTCATCGGATTGGTCGGTCAACACATGTTCAAAACTCTTCACACATTCAGCGAAACAGAAGTCTATGCGGACCAAACTGTGAATAATTGTTCAGTGCTTTCACACGAAATGCATTAAATGAGAACATTTTCCACATTTTTGTCATTTTGTCATTCATACTTCACCATCTGCAAAACACTGTATTTGCAGCACATTTTTCAAATGCTAACATTCTGCTTTCAAAACCGATAACACATTCAAATCAGAATAATGGTAAACTCTGTGCATTTCTGCAGTGATATGGAAATAAAAAAAACGTATCTATATATTTACAATAATGATAATAATAATGATTATTCCAAATACAACTATTTGCAATTTCAGCTGAAAGCTGACCCAGGTATGCTGTTTTTAGTCTATTTTTGTCCCGGTTATCCCAGCGCCTCGGGTCATAGTCAGGGAAACACCCTGGACAGATGGCCGGTCCATCACAGGGATGACACACATGCACACATTCAGTTTCAAACTTGAGGGAGTAAGGAAAGAGTTTATGTCTTTGATTTCTCTTTTACTTGTTTTGAAGATTTTGAACATAATGCTAAATTTGAAAACATCATAAATGTATTGTTTGTTATTATTATTATTATTATTATTTTTACAGATATCTTCACAGTTGTTTGGTGAGTGCTGTACTGAGAAACCTGGTTTTCTTCTCCTTCCTCCTTTGGTTTGCCGCGAGTTTCTGCTTTCCTGTAAAAAGTAAATGTGACAGACATGCATTAAATTGCACAGTTAAGCTGATAAGATGGATGATTTCAGAAAAGGGGTTTGATTCTGAGAAAATATTCAAAACTAATTAACAAATAAATGAACAAAAAACAAACAAACAGGTTTGTGAACTGAATAGTAATTTCTTTTGGCTATATATGCAGTCTTTGTGTCACAAGCCTCAGTCACTCGCCCTCGCCAACATAAAACTCTCTGGCAGCAACACAAAATGCACTTTCAAAATAATTGTTTTTTCTTATGTGTTTTCTGAATTGTGCAAGGTCAATGTTTCATTCAGACTGACTGAAAGAGTTATAATACATTGGTGTGTGCCAGTAGAAACAATACAAAAAGTCCTACCTTCTTATAAGCATCACAGCAGCAATAATGAAACCAAGTGAGATTAAAGACACGACAATAATCAGAACTGTTGGAGACCCAGCAACATCTATTGAGGACAAAGGGATAGATATCATTTACTTTAAAGTATGTACAAATCTGTCATTTTCCAAATATGAATATAATCGTTAAAATGAAAATATGTATAACATTTTTACCAGTTCAACCAACCTTCAATGTAAATTCTAAATTCTTCAGATACAGTTGTTTTAAAGTTCCTCAAAGAACAAGAGTAATTCCCAGAGTCTTTAGTAGTGACACTGCTGAAGGTGAGGATGGGGTCTGAATGTTTCATCGGTTCATCATTCTTAAACCACTGAACTTCATCTAAATGAGGGCAGTCGAGTGTGCATGTCAGATTTAAAGAGTCTCCTACTATTATGCTTCCACTGTCTCTCGATCTGGTCATTAACACCTTTAAATCTATCAGAAAACAAGAGAAATAGCCCATAATGAAATTGAGGGATTCTTTTAGAAAACAAAACAGCAACAACAAAAGCATCAAGTAATTTTTTCCAGAATAAACCCTTTATATTTACCGTGTACTGAAATTTCCACTCCAGGATCACCTGTCCATTTACATTCTTGCAAACAGGTTATAAATTGGAATTTATACTCTCCAGAATGTGTTTGATTAATATTACTGATCAAAAGAGAACAATCTGATGTTTTATCTCCAATGTATTGAAAGTTTCTTTGATTATTTTTGGCATCATCACTGTCAAAAACATATTGTTTATTTTGACAGAGACCATAGTTTGATCTCATTGAACACCATAACACTCGCTGCACTCGCGCAGGTGGATATTTAAATGAACAGGCAATAGTGACACTGGATCCTCTCACAGCACAGATCGGATGAGGATAAATCACATTCCACTCATTATTACTGAGAACACCTGGAGCACAAAACACTTTATTTAATTAGAGAATTTGTAGATTAAAATGTATAGTTAAAATATATCTTAAACTATTATAGATATTGTTTTTTAAGAAATAATTTACATAATGAATCAGTACTAGAGATACAGTGGGATCCAAAGGTCTGAGTCCACATTGAATATTTAGGATGTATTTTTTATTTTTTCATTTAAACAAAGTTTTAGAATAAAAAAAAGTAAAATAAGAAAAGTTATGGCATACATAAATAAGAAATATTTAAGATTTTGCACTATTTATGTCACTAATCAAACAAGCAAATGTGAACTCCATATATAACAGATATTACAGTAAGAAATTCTGAATATTTTTCTGTTCAGCCTTTCAGTATAAAACTAGAAGAACACAAAATAGACACATTTTTAGTGGCCTCAGAGATTTGGATCTCTTATTACTGCATATTGATTCAGTAAATTATTTATTTAAAAATGTCACAATCGATTAAAATATCTATAATAGATTGCCTCAAGGTATAAATATTATAAATATATCAATTAATAACTATTCAGTTTATTGCAATCTGAAATCAATTAAATCAGTTAATTAGGAATAAACAACTGACAAAATGTACTTAAGACTTAAGAAAATATTTTCTTACCAGGCAGGAAAAGTAGGCCTATAATAATTTGTAGCATTTCTCTTCACTGTTTCTGTTATTTGGCTTACAGAAGATGCTTTTTTGTCTCTCTATGAAAAAGGACTGAATGAAAGAAGAAGTTGCACAGAACAACACTGGCATTTCCTTCTCACCCTTATTAGGCTACTGATGATGGTCTCACATAAGGACCAAAAAAAAGGCAAGTAAGAGATTGAAAATTATCTTAGAAGTCGTCTCTAAAGTTTCTAACATTATTTGCCATCTATCGATCTTCCAAAGCTATAAGGGAAAACATTTTATCTTTAAATCTTTACTTATTTTCTCAAGTAAATGAGTATGTAGAAATTGTGTAAATGTAAGTTCTGGCTAGATATTTTTGACTTTTAATTCAAATTTCGACACGGTATCCTTTCAATCTGTACTTTCTTTGTCATCATGACACGAAAACACAGAACCACATTTCCCAGAGTCAGAATTCAGATCGCATGACGTCACTTCCTGAGGCTGCAATCGCTTCCTGTATGGATGTAAATGGGGACATGACACAGTCGTTCAGAGCTGTAAAATTCAAAATAATACTTTCGCAGGATTTTTTTCCAAGTACTTGAACGCTATAATACTATTCTACTTTAGTCGGCTCAGCGAAATCGGCGGCTGCGATGGAAGCCGTGCCGCGAATGCCGATGATTTGGCTGGATCTAAAGGAGGCTGGAGAGTTTCAGTTCAGCCCGACTGTCAAACAGGTGAGGGACCAAGCAGGCCTGTTCAAATCACACACTACTGTCATTGCTCTTACACATCGAAAATAAACAAAACAGCATGTTTTATGCATGTAATCTGCCACAAAATTAAAGTTTTAACCCTGTGCCCTGTTTTTCAGAGCTTGAGCTATTCTGTGTTTTCTTAAAGAAACAGTTCAACCAAAAATCTAATTTACCAAAATAAGCCTGTCATTATTTACTTCTATTTATTTATTATGATTTACTTAGATGTCATTCCAAATCGTGTGTCTTTATGTCTTTTGAGAACACAAAATGATATGTTAACTTTTTATAGAATCTTCATATCGATATTTTCCATACAATGGAAGTGGATGGGGACTGGTACTGTCCAACACTTAATGACATGAGAGCGTCATAGTAATGGTCAACTCTTGGGCTTTATCTCGAATCTTCTGGAGACATATTATAGCTTTCTGTGTGAAACGTACAGAGGCATTCAAATATTTCTTGACAACTGTGGTCACCATTCACTTTTATTTTATAAAAATAAAGAACAGACATTATATACTACAAATGACTAATTTCATGTTCCACTGAAAAAGAAAGTCATATGGGTTTTGAAAAACACATTTTTTTAATTCAAGCAAAATAGTGCTGATATGCTTCCTAATCGGTTATTTTAACAAATCAAGCATCAGAACCTATTTTTTTATTTGGTCACTCACCAACCTAAACACTGCCATGTTGAGTTATGAGTTGGAATGGCATGTTTGGCAATGGAATGGAAATGAGTTGTGTTTGTATGTTTTCTGTGTATAATCATTTATTATTATTACTGCAGAGTCCGTCCTTGAGGATACATTAGGATAATTTTTTTCTGTGTTATTCTGTATTTAATGTTTATATTAATGTATCAAACTACACACACACACACACACACACACACACACACACACACACACACACACACACACACACACACAAAAAACATGCTTCCTTATCCTCCACCTCTTCCCAGCAGTCAGGCATTTTTATTAGCTTGTGTTATATTAGTTATCAGATCCATTCCTAACAAACTAGGCCAAAGGATGAATGGCAGGTTCGGGTTGCTAAAGGTGGTTGTTTATGTTTATGCATGGTAATTATTGATAGTGTTGCATGCAAACAAAATGACAGAACTATGATATTTTAGTGAAGCAGAGGAACTGCTGGTCCAGAATTTTGTAAAATAATTTTAAATTTTTATTTTTATGTTTTATGTGTATTGTATTGAATTGTTAGTGGCCAAAAAGATCAGAATACTTCTTTGCTTGTTTCTTTCAATCACCAGTACATATTTTCTTTTTTCTTGGATTTTTCCTTTTATCCTGAAAAAAAATCACAGTTTTAGTATTAATAATAATTTTATTATTAGTATTTAGTATTAGTAATTAGTATACAGTTTTAGTATTAATAATAATTTTTTTTTTTTTTTTTATTGAATGGCCAAATAGATGTTTTGCTTTTTTTTGTGTAATCTTTTACCATTACCAATCTTTGTCTGCTGAGCTGTAACTCTGTAACAAACTTCTTTTTCCCTTTTCTCAGTTCATACTGAAGAACTATGGGGAAAATCCTGACAATTATAATGAGCAGTTGAAGAAACTGGAGCAGCTCAGACAGGTGAGTCTTTTTAATCATTATGTGTCTTCCCTGAAAATCTATCTTGGCTTTGCTATCACCATGCTCAACCAGTTCAGCAACAGGTATACGTGAAGTCTATGGTCATACCTTTTCTACATTCTCTGCATTGTCTCGTCTTTCTAGAGTGCTGTGAATGTCACACGTGACTTTGAGGGCTGCAGTACCTTAAGGAAGTACTTCGGGCAGCTGCATTATATTCAGAGTCGTGTGCCTCTGGGATTTGGGCAGGAAGCTGCTGTCCCTATCTCCTGGTGAGGGCTCCAAACCAGCCATCTTACATGTGTGCTTGCCTTTCGGCTTCCCCTTACACTTTTTTTGTTTAATATATAGGACAGAGATATTTTCTGGAAAGACAGTGACCCATGATGACATCTGCTACGAGCAGGCCTGCATCCTTTATAATTTGGGTGAGTAGTACTAGACTGATACGTATTATTCCTCTAGTCAATGACTGCATTGTCTGCGATAAATAACGAGTGTGTCGTTGAGAAGAGGGTATTGTTCAAGATCAGGCCTGTTTCATGATTCAAGTCATGTTTCCCATGCTGCAGGAGCACTCCATTCAATGTTGGGAGCCATGGACAACAGGGTGTCTGAAGAGGTGAGCTGAACTACAGTAGGAATCATTTAAATGTCATGTGATTTTAATGCAGTGTGTGCGCCATACCAATTGCTGGTTCAACTCTGAAATATTCACATCGTCAGGCTGAGAGATTATTTATTTCTATAATATTTCAGCACTTCTTCACAAATAACAAACATATTTATGTTTTTTGTTTTTTTTTTGAAAATTCAAACTTTGGTGTGTTGTTAAAATTGCGATGTAACGGAAGTAGCGACGGATATTTACTTCCGAATTGTGAGGTACATCCGAATGAGATTATTGAAAAAGAAAAAAAAATTAGTATGTGTGATTGTTTCTATTCACCGATTGCTGATTGGACAGAGGCAGATTGGAATGCGAGCTTGCAGTTGATTGCTAGAAAGGGCTCGGGTTTAAGCAGACTTAAATGAGAGTGTTCGTCTTCATGCTTCGCAGACCAATCAGTGTCTGACTTGAAGCAGTGCATGCCGGTTACAAATTTTGTCCGACTTCAGACAGCGTTGACGCCAGATTCTTCAGAGTGACTGGACAAGCTCTGATGACGACACCGCTGTTCCACGATTGGCCGGATTCACTGATGACAACAATGACGTGTGTTTCGTGTTTATTCTGACATCTTCAGTTCCGCTAATGCTCACAAATCCATGTTTTTATAACAGTAAAAGCTCTTTTCATGTTACCATGTTTTATCAAAATAAAACTGATAAAAAATATATATACCTACTTTATTGGTATTTAAATAGTATAGGCTAATGTTGAACTTTATTCATGTACAGATGGTGCTGTATTAAGCAGTACATTAACAAGATTTCTGTTGCTTCATGAAAACGTCTGAAATATCTGTGGATTTGACAAATATTGCATCTAATCCACTTGGTCTGTGAAAAAGTATGCAAACACCACTCAAGCGTCACTACGGGAAGCAGAAAGTGTCTGACTTGACGGCTCCGTTTTCAATTCCGACCCTCGACTGCAAGCAGCAACTCTCGCCGATCGGTCTGTTCAGTTCAGGGACTAATAAACTGTCTGCGCAGTGCGGCATGAAGTCAATACATCTAAAGTTTTAGAAGTTTGGCAAGTCATATGAAATTTTGATTGAACATTTTGAGGTAAAAAATTGTTTGTTAAAAATTAAACCTATGCATGGATGAAATGCTCACAATAAGATCCGTAAGATGCATTTAGAAAATAGTGTGAATTTCCATTTCATGCGGACTTTAAGACATTATCAATAGTAAAATTATAACATATTTACAGAACAAAGCTAATGAACCACTCCGAATTCAGGACAGATTTTTACAGTGGAACATTAGCTACTTTGCAGCCATTTTAGTTTTTTTACCTGACACACAGAAAGTGCTTTAGAGTTTTTTGAGCAATATAAATCTGATAGTCATCGAACAGATTGTGGACGGTCTGTGGGTGTGCTGTGCGAGGTTGTGACTAAGTAGGAAAAGTCTGAGATTTCATCTAAAATAATTTTTTACTGGTCTGGAACTCACAATTAATTATTACAATTTGCAGTAAAAGTATTTTTTTTCTAGGGTCCTAACTCTCACTCTTCCCCTCACTGTTAGGGAATGAAAGTATCTTGCACACACTTTCAGTGCTCAGCTGGAGTGTTTACCTACCTGCGCGATCACTTCAGTCACAACTTCAGTGTGGACATGAGTCACCAGATCCTTAATCTCAACATCAACCTCATGCTGGTATGATCATGTGTTAGTTTCACTCAACTGCTTTCATATATATGTATATATGTTATATACATCTTTTTCATTTGGCATTTTGTAGATTAGGACTAAAGTACCAATTGCTCTTTTCAGGGTCAGGCCCAAGAGTGCCTGTTGGAAAAATCTATGTTGGACAACCGGAAGAGCTTCCTTGTTGCACGGATAAGTGCCCAGGTACTTTTTATTTTTTTAACCATTTAGTTCCTTAAAATTAAGCTACATCCATGGGAAATATTTATTTTGCAGTTTGTTACTAGCTGCAGTATGAATCTAACATCTGACTGGACATGAAATCTTTTTGTCTTCAGGTGGTGGACTATTACAAAGAGGCTTGCAGAGCTCTGGAGAACTCAGAAACGGTTTCAATGTTAGGAAAGATACAGAAAGACTGGAAGAAATTAGTGCAAATGAAGATTTACTACTTTGCTGCAGTTGCTCATGTGAGTCTTCTATTCAACCCAGGATGGTCACATGTTTATTTATTTTTTACATGTTTCTAATTAAGTCGCCCTAAATCCTCTTGTCTCTCAACAGTTGCACATGGGGAAACAGGCCGAAGAGCAGCAGAAGTATGGAGAGAGGGTACAACTTTTTTCTGTCTTCAATTTCAGTTGGTGCCATCTGTGCTATTTTGCCATGGAGAACTAGTTTCAATCCTAGTCTTTTGTCATTTATAGATGTTTTTAATTTTTTTTATTTAAGAAGAACAGTCTAACTAATGTTCCTGGTTGTTTACTTCCATTTCTAGATGAAACCATAGACCAGGGATGGGCAAACTCGGTCCTGGAGATCCACTGTCCTGCAGAGTTTAGCTCCAACACTGATAAAACTCGCTTAGCCTTCTAGTAATCCCGAAGACATTGATTAGCTGGTTCAGGTGTGTTTGTTTAGGGTTGGAGCTAAACTCTGCAGGGCAGGATTGAAGTTGCCCATCCCTGATATAGAAACTAATCAGAGGAAGAGCATGGTTTTGAAATGAACCTAGAATGAACCAGCTGTTTTACAAATCTTTTAACTCTAATACTTAATTACATTTTTCAACAGGTTGCTTACCTTCAAAGCTCAATAGACAAACTCGGTGAAGCAATTAAGATGGCTAAGGGTCAGCCAGACAGTGTACAGGAAGCCCTTAAATTTACCATGGATGTCATTGGGGGAAAGTAAGCATATAATATTATTATTATCAGCTTACCAAAAACATCATTCATTCTTTATAAAAGTCACAGGAAACACATTTGTGTCACTTCTCATTTTAGATTTAATTCTGCCAAAAAAGACAATGACTTCATTTACCATGAATCTGTGCCATCTCTGGAGACATTGACCTCAGTAAAAGGTATTTTGGCTAACATATGTTGTTGTACTCTTTGGTGGTGTCATTCATTAGTTATATGGCATGACTAGAATAAGTGCTTATTTCCATGAAAAAAAGTATCAGTAAAGGTGCGGTCACATTTACTGTTGCTCGGCGAAATTTCACAAGCAAAATCCAGTTATTCCAATAGAAATCCGTGTGATCAGGAGTTTCATGTGAACGCAAAAGAGTTCCCTATGCAAGTGTCACTCATTTTCAAGGTGGTCATGTGAATTCACCGCATTGACCAACAGAAAGATGCTTGTTTTGAAAGTGACTTCTGTGTGAGCTGTGCTTCATACATCTCTACTCTATTGAAAATAGACAATGCTCGCAGAATTTCGCTAGTGACCAGAAAATGCTGTCCTAAGGATTAACACTCTCCTGCCTTCATCACAGGTGCCCCATTGGTGAAAGCTTTGCCTGTAAACCCAACAGATCCTAGTGTCACTGGCCCAGACATTTTTTCAAAGCTGGTGCCAATGGCTGCCCACGAGGCCTCCTCTCTTTACAGGTTTGGTTCAAGTCCTAACTATTATTTCACTATATATATTTTTTTTTATATATATATATATAAATACATACATAAATACATACATACATACATACACACACACACACACACACACACACACACACACACACACACACACACACACACACACACACACACACACACACACACACACACACACACACAACTTGAAAACAAAAGACTAAAATAAAACCCTCCAAGATGTAAAACATTCCTCATTCTACAGTTCCTCATTCTGATAAATTTTAATTCCCCTGTGCTATATTTGATGGGAATCAAGTATGGGGCAAAAAAAAACTCTTCTTTTTTTCTGTCAAATTTACAGTGAAGAGAAGGCCAAGCTGCTACGGGATGTTATGGCAAAAATAGATGGCAAGAGTGAGACATTAGAGTGAGTGCAAACAGCTTTTACATTGTATATGAAACACATAGACAGTATGTATCTAAATGTCTAAATGTTATATTTCTATAGGCAATTCATGGACTCTCTCGGTCTGGATCCAGAGTCAGTGGACAATATGGAGATGTATAATACCCTTCCCTCTGTGCTGATGGAAAAATGTGCTGCGTTGAGTGTGAGACCAGACACTGTAAAAAATCTCATCCAATCAATGCAGGGTTAGTGATGTCTTTATGAAGTCCCCCCATGTTATTTTATTTTGCACCAGTATTTAAAGCTAATTAATTTAGCTTTGATTATTCAAACTAGTTGTACCTCTCAGTTCAAGCTATTAAGCAGCTCTTAAAAATATACAATTAAGCATCAGGAAAATGTCTAATTTCTTCCTCCATCCTCAGTCCTCTCAGGTGTGTTCACTGATGTGGAAGCCTCTCTGCGGGAGATTCGAGATGTGTTGGATGAGGATGAGGCAGAGGAAAGAAGACTAGAAGAGGCTGCTGGGAAGCAGGCTATACCAGATCGGCCCTCAACCTTGGCAGAGCTGCGGAGGGACTTGGAAAAGTATTTGGAAGCTCACGAGAAAGCCAGCTTCACCAATACAGAACTTCATCGGGCCATGAATCTGCACATCAGCAATCTGAGACTCCTTGGTGGACCACTAGACACTCTTAGAGAGGCATTGCCGAGACCTCAACTTAGTGAGGGTGGGTGTTTTGTTACGACATAATAAAAAAAAAACATCACATTATGTATGTTTATGAGAATTACAATTTTTTGAGATTTTCAGATGAGATGGCAGGTCTCCAGACTATGAAGAGAATTCTGAGTAAAGTGCAAGAAATGCGGGACCAACGAAGCTCATTGGAGAAGCAGCTTAGAGACCTCATTCAGCAGGACGACATCACTACTGCTCTGGTCACAACTGAACGTGCTGACATGAAGGTATGGGCTTTACATGACTGTGGCAATTCTTTTTAAAGGGTTTTTATTAGAAATCTGTCACTGCATTGTAGTTTTATCTTTGCTCACTTACTTTTCCCTCATAGAAACTGTTTGAGGAGCAGCTTAAGAAGTATGAGCAGGTGAAAGTATACATTGATCAGAACCTGGCAGCTCAAGAGAATATCCTGAAGGCACTGACAGAGGCTAATGTACAGTATGCCACTGTGCGCAAGGGCCTGACAGAAACCGAACACAAGTATGACTTAAGGGATAACATTTAAATGTGACAAACATGCAAAAACTTTATCAAGTGTAGCATCATCAGAATACTTCTTAAGTATATAAACGGTGTCTATTTACTTTTTAGATGGAACAGCACTGTACAGATGCTTGTGGCCTCCTATGAGGCCTATGAAGACCTAATGAAGAAATCTCAGGAGGGCAAAGAATTCTATGAGGATCTGGAAACAAAGTCCTCTCGCTTATTGGAGAGAGCCAAGACTGTCTGCAAGGCCCGAAAGGAGGAGAGACAAACCATTATGGAAAGGTAACTAGGAGTTTGTTCACCAATCTATTAACATATGTATATTTCTTTGCATAGAAAAAAAAAACAGTTTGTCAAACATTTTTAATAGAAAGTTTGATGTATTACCTCCAATTAATTTGATTCTGCTTAATGTGTGACAGAGAGCTAAAGAAAAAGGCTCCCCAAAGACCCACTGCCCCAAAGCCCCCCCAGAAGAAAGGCCAAAATGTAGATCCTGCCAACTCCGAAGACCCTGAACTGGCAGAACTGAGTGCAGCTATCCTAGCCCTTGGTGGAGATCTCCCAGAAGAGTTACGCAGCCTTCCTCCTGAACTCTCGATTCCACCAACTGGTCATCCTGCAACACATTCCGGGGCCGCTGCTAGCTCAATTCTGCGCTGGCCTGGAGCTAGCTCAGCATTACTCTTTGCGCAACCCCGATTTCCACCAAATTTACCGCCTCCTGAAGTTCTTGCTCAAATCTCCCGTTTTCCACCACCTCAGAGTTTCACACAGCAACAGTTCCCACATATGCCCAACCCTCAGGTCCTTCCACCACCACCTGTGTCTGGGTACTGCCCTCCATCTTCTCAGAACCAACCTATCCCACAAATGACTCCAGTCCGACCTTCCACCACTACAGTGGATAGTGTACAGACACCTATTCCTAGTTACAGTCCTGCATCTGCCCAGGCAGTTATGCCTCCTCCTGGCCAACACCAACCGGTGTCATCAGTGTATGCAGCTCCACCTCAGATGGCACCCCATGTCCAGTACATGCAACAACCTGGTGTTCCCATGGGTCATCCTCCACAAGCAATGCCAGCCCGTCATCCACAGTCTCAAACTCAGCCCCAGCAGGTATTTGCTCAACAAGGTGGTCAAAGCCAACCACAGTCATTTTACCCATCTGTACCAACTCAACAAATTCCAAGACATTCGACTAGGCCACAGCACACTCAGCCTCAATTCCCACAGTACATGGCCCAAATAAGACAACCAGGACCACCACATTTTCAGCAACCTCAAATCCAAGGACAGTTTGGAGCTCCAGCTTCCCATGTGCAGCCCCATCAGGGTTACTCTCCTGTCTCATTTGCTCCGAATTCCCAACCTCCTCAAGTTAACACTGTCACCCCGGGCCAGATGTCACATCCAGGCATACCTCCACAGATGCAACAATCCCCCCATCCTATGTCAATGCCACACTTAGCTCATGTTAATCAGCAAATGCCTCCGTCCTCCCAACCAATACCCTCTATGCCAATGCCACACTTAACACATGTCAATCAACAGATTCCCCCTGCTTCCCAGACCCAAACACCTCCCATCATCAATCAGTTGCCCCATGCTCCTCACCCTCAGATACACCCATCCTCTCATCATTTAGGCCCTGCACCCCATATGCAGATACCTCCTCCCCAGCAACCACAAATGCTTGCGCCATCCACTCACATGTCTCCTCCATCTCACCCACAAATGCCTGCAGTCTCCCAACCGCTATCTCACTGCCCCCAGTCCCAGATAATCCCTACTCATCAATCCAACCAACAGCCAGCATACCCAGCAGTGCCTCTGAGGGCTACTGTTCCTGTTCAACCTCAGGTACCCCATAGCCCACACTCATCACATGTACAAATGCATCCCAGCACTCCTTTACAACATCAAAACCACCCTCATCCTCAAATACTTCCCCAGTCCTGTCCTCCAGCACTCCCTCAACATATCTACAAACCTCAGCCAACCATTCCTTCTAGCTCTGCACCTTTGAGTTTTCAAGGAGGTATTCCTATGGTTTCCAACCAGACCGTGGCCTCTCTGCAACCTCAATCCCAGCCACCTACTTCACAGCCTTTAGCCCCACAACAGCTACCTCCAGGAGGCCCAATATCTTATTCTGGTCCACAAGGTGGAAATGTTCCTCCTGGACCAATGCAGCATCCTGTAGCTGCTGCTCCCCCAGGGCCTCAAATCATGATACCTCCATCCTCAGGAGCACCACAGTCTCATGTGCTACCTTCTCCTGCCCCATCACCTTCTCCCTCTCCTGGTCCTTCATCCCTTGGTATGGTCACCCAGCGACCATCTCCTGCTCTTACCCCAGTTGGAGGAGCAGCATTGCCGCAGTCCTCAGTTCAGGCTCCAACTCCCACTGGTCCCATAGCGCCACCTGACTCTACTTTGTTTCAGCGACAGAACTCTAGAACTGATGACTTGCTTTCCTCAAGCCCTGAGAGCCAGCATGGAGGCACCAAGGACACCGCCAATGTCTTACTACCCACCAAAGCTGACCCTCAGGAGGAACATTACAGAAAGAAAGCAGAGGGTGTGAGACTCATTCAGGGAGACCCTTACCAAGCACCAGAGAGGGTCTCAAAACTCAGTGCACAGCTAGAACGGTTTCGAACAAGAGTCCAATCCTTAGAGCTCCCAACAGGGAAGAGAGGTCTGTCAGAACTTGATATTCAATGGAAAGAACTGCAGGAGCAACAGGAGAAGGATACTCGCCAGCTCTCTATTGCCATTGCTCGTTGCTATACCATGAAGAACCGCCATCAAGATGTGATGCCTTATGACTGCAATCGTGTTGTCTTGAGCTCTGGTAAAGACGATTACGTCAATGCCAGTTTCATTGAGGACCTATCTGCATACTGCCCCCGGCTCATTGCAACACAGGCTCCCCTCACTGGCACTGCAGCTGACTTCTGGCTCATGGTCTATGAGCAGAAGGTTTCTGTCATTGTCATGCTAGTGTCTGAGCAAGAACTGGAGAAGGTAAATATGCTTTAGCAAGGGTCCTCCTGATGATTTCTAGAATATTAGTTGCTGTTGATATTTATAAAGTTTTGCAATGTGTTTTTATTCCCAGCAAAAGGTGTTGCGTTACTTTCCATCAGAGAGAGGCCAACAACTTGCTCAGGGTCCAATCACCCTTACCATGACCACCCAGAAGAGCACTCCAACTCATATAGAGCGCATGATAGGACTACAGTATCGGGACCAGAGTCTGAGACGCACTGTTGCACACCTCCAGTTTACTTCATGGCCTGAACTGTGAGGACATACATATTCAGAGTCGATCTATTAACATTGCTGCCTCTTGAAACAGTTGTCACTCATGTTTTTTGGTTTATTTTTTCTGGAAAGGGGCCTTCCAGAAAGTAAAAGCAACCTCATCTGTTTCATTCAAGAAGTCCATGGACATTACCTGCTTCAGCGCCCGCTACACACTCCAGTTGTGGTGCATTGCAGGTACTATATTTCAACATACCTCAGACATTATTAATGACATTGAACAAATAGACAAAGCTAAGCACAAGTAGGAAAGTATAAGAATTTTGTTTCTTGTAGCTCTGGTGTTGGCCGTACTGGCGCCTTCTGTCTGCTATATGCAGCACTGCAAGAAATTGAGGCTGGCAATGGTATACCTGACTTGATCCAACTGGTGAGGAAGATGAGGCAGCAGAGGAAGAACATGCTCCAAGAAAAGGTAATTGCTCACTTACTGTGAGATTTGACATTTTGCAATTCAAGGTTCAATTGATAGAATATAATGGTACTTTTGTTAAATAATCTCCACAGCTTCACCTAAAATTTTGCTACGAGGCTGTTCTTAAACATACAGAGCAGGTTCTGCAACGCCATGGCATCATAATGTCCCCTTGCACTAGGACCCCAAACAACATTGCATTGAAGGTAACCTCTTATTTACTCGCTTATCTGTTTTAAAAAAACGAACATCTGTGTTATCTAATCTAATCTAATCTAATGTTGTGTGTCTTTCTAGTCATACTCACGACAGGAATCTCAAGACATTGTTCTGGGAGGAGACATGCCTATTAGCTCCATACAGGCCACCGTAGCCAAACTAAGCATTCGACCTCCCAGTATTGACCATGAACAAGAGCCCAGCCAAGACCAGATTCCCTTTGCCTCTGAAGTGGCAAGCATAGGGGAACCAGATCCTACAAATATGCCACTTCAGCCTTCTCAGGACCCTCTTTATTATGAAGCGATGCCTGATTCCATCAGTCCCCCCCTCTCTTGCACTTCTTCTCCAGGCAAGACGCAGTCACCTTCGCCTCCTGGTGGCCACGGGAATGGGTTCCCTGGGTCCACTCCTGTCTCCCCTGTCTCAAATCATCACCCTTCCACTGAAGCTGCGCCTCATGCTCCCTCGCCACCCACCTCCTCATCTTTAGACCTGCTGGCTTCTCTCACACCTGAAGCCTTCACGCTGGACAGTGCCCATCGAGGAAAACAGAGGATTAACAAACAAAGCTTCCTTCACCCACAAGAAGGCAAAGGCCTGCAGGGACCTCCAGAGGGCGATGATCCACTCAGTAGTTTGGATCCTCTCTGGACACTCAACAAAAGCTGAAGCAAACAGCAGAACTCTCTTTTATCTTCTCCACCACAGGCAGTCCTCTTATGAACTGTTTCTGACCCCATGTAACACCTTGTCCATGTTCATGCCTCTTGAACGTCATCACTGTCTGTTTGCTTGTGTCCTGATAAGTCTTTTCAGTTGGCAGTTTTCCAGCACTGATCCTGGTGTTTCAGGTTACATTCCATAAATCCAGTCTTGTCTCCTAGCATGCACTCCTAATGCCATGGTGTTTGTGATTGCCTGTAAGGTGCCTGAGTTTTGGTTCTTCTGCAGTGGGCATCTGCCTCTACACAAAAAATGTAAACACTGAGAATGGAAATAGCGTGATAGAAACTGACATCCAAGCTACTATTGTCATTATCAAAAAACATATTAACAGTCTCATTGAGCGACTATCTGCTCGCCCTTTGTACACATGCTGCTTGCGCTGTGGGTTGTATATTATTAGTCACTGCACCTGTCTTTGAGCTACAGTGATCTGCAACTTATATGTAGGGACAAATCGAAGATACTACTTGATATGACTTGATGTACTCGTTATATTTAAAACACTTACATTTCTGAATCGCCTCGGAAATCATAGCATTTTTATGAGTTGATTCTAACTTGTTATTCTTTGAACTGTGTAAATAAATCTTAACAAATGTCATTACCCTTTTGTGTCTTTTGATTATTGCTTTTAAAAAAAGAGTGAAAAGGGTTCAAGGTTTTGTTAGCATGGTCTCATTTGCCTCTGGTGGTAGATGCCGTAACTACATCTGGCTGCAAAGAGCATCTTTCTCCATTGAAGGCTATTCAAAAAAAAGCCTTAATTATTTTATAGTTTTAGTCCTTTTTGGAAGGCACTTACAAACATTACATTTAATATTTTTCTCTGTCTTCTGCACCATGTGCCCCTTCACAGTCTTGAATAAACTGGATTTGAATTCAAGTTAAAATCTAAATTTTATTTAGGCAGAAATCACATACATTTGTTGTTCTTACTCATGTTGTAATTCATATGATTTCTTTATTTCAATGACAATGCATGGTGTTCACTATAAGGTTCAGTAGCAGTTTTGCTTAGTTTAAAATTGTAAAAACCAATATCACTAAGTCAACTCATCTATGAGAGCTAAATTGTTGCGTTTAAACCAAGTGCATTACTGTCAATTAACAATAAACAATTATATGTGGTAATTACAGCAAGCTACAAATGCTGTTAATAAGGGATTGTTGCATTTTACCCATAATAATAATAATTCCTCAATACCAGAAGTTAAACAAATGACAACAAAGAGAAAGGAAAAGTACAATGTATGAAAGCCTTTTTATTTGCAAATTAGTACAAAGTTTTTTTTTCCTGTGTTAAAAATAGAACAGAGCATTAGTTACATCCTCTACTGTCTGGTTACACTGTGTAGTAGTGTATTTGGGAAAGACAGAAGAGGGCAGAGCAGGCCCAAAAAAAGACAGAGCAATATTTACACACAGTCTCTCTCTGCCCCCTCCCCATCTTCAGAAACAGTGCAACATTCAGGCATTTCACATCATTTTAAACATTCTCCACCCCATTTCTACTTCAGCAGCAGTAAGATACAGCAAGTCCAAGATCAGTATTTCACTTGAATACCGCACATATTGAATCATATCTAGGAATGTGCTCCTCTAAAAAGGGAGAAAGAGCATTAAAATGAACACAATGGAGCTCGGTGCTATTTCACTCCTCACAATATACTAGAATTACTCCTCGCGATATACCACCCTTCCATCAAGAAAATGCTTTTCAGTATGGTCATAGAAATGATTATTGTCTTCTCTCATCACTCTGTTCTCATGTGGTTAATGCTTAATCTCATTATCTGATACCTAAAAACAAGATGGTAAAAGAGTTAAGTTCTAACCACTCTTATAAACAGATAAGAGCTGCAAGCCATACAATTGTTCTTTAGTGATAACTGGCCACACATCATTTCCTCATCGTAAAAATGATTGATTTTTGCTGTCTCTCGTGTTTTAACAAGATTTGAGCATTCTTGCTCTACACACAACAGCTGCACAATCTATAAGACCAGTAGGTCTAATGAAAGTTCAGCCATATCAATGCCACAAACACAAACCCATTAAAAAAAAGCACAAACATTAAAAAAAAAAAAAAAGAAAAAACCCTCAAAAAAAAAAAAAGCACAACTGTTTTGACCAATGCTACTTCATGGTTTGAAGAATGTAGTAAAAAAACAACTAATAATACAGCAGTTCTCTCATCAAATTTATTAACTAATATTTACATGTGTAAAACATGGCTAATAATTGACTGAGTCACATGCATTTCTGTTGACTTGCATGGAAATTCCCCACATAATCAGATGGAAATGGTTTTCCTGGTTGCCCTGAGCGACCAGAAATCTGGTTTCAATGGTTTAAGGGACTATAGTTGTTTTTGCAAAAATCTAAAGAATAGGGGGGAAATTTATTAATCTTTAAAGCATCATGATTCAAATTGAAGTTTTAAAAAGCAGTAAAAACCACTTAAGACTAATTTGCATGAAAAATGGGGACACCTTTGGTATAATTTCTTACCAAATCATAAGCCAAAATGCAGAATGCCAAAAAAAAGAAAAGAAAGCGGAATGCACAGAAAAACTTAATTTACGCATAGAAAATGAACCATGTTTAAATCTCTGCTACGGTCTAATAAAACTAAAGAAGTCTCAGTGCATTTTAATAATTAAATTTCAATTCCCAGGACAACAAATGTATGCATTTGTCCTGTCCCAGTACTAGCACATCCAAAATATATTGATATGGCTGTATTAAAAATAGGCCAAACCAATGCACACATTTGTGTGGGTTCTGCAGGGCTGGACTGGATACACTAATCTGTGTCGTCATACAAAACTTGTACAGTAACAACTACTGGTCAACATAATCTCAGTGAAACCTGTAAACTGCTCACGGCTCTACAACACAAACACTTTTCAATACAGGAAAAATAAAAAAAATATACACATCTAGTATTAAAAAGCAGCCCTATCCATTACTTTGTCAGCACAGAAGGGAACCAGACATTAAATGTGTTCAACATCATCTGCTGCATTTAGATTAAAATGACTTTGGGTGATTCGTACTGACGGCTTAGCTTAAACGCACCTGGAATACAGGTAGTAATGAACCGTTTTAAATATTCATTCAGGATTTAAGTCCCAGAAACAGATATGACATCACAGCGTGTGCCAAGGAGCATTTCCTCTCATGTTTAATGAGGCAGGGCTGGAATGAGAACATCTCTTTTCTATGGCTTGCTGCCCTAGGAAGGGAACGTAGACTACACCAAAACCAAAACGTCTGTCAGTGATCAATATAATCATATTATTACAGTATAAGTTAGTCAAAGCTTTTCTTGTATATTAAAATTTATGACCACGTCTCCACTTTAACTTATATCTAAGCCAAGTTTTATACAAATTGTTAGAAATTTCACTAATAAATAATTGATTTCAATATTAAAAAGAGATCCCAAACCACAAACCCAGAGATTAATTTCAGACGTATACAGCATTCATCTTGAAAACACAACCACTCACGGAAACATAGCATCCGGTTCAATGTTTCACCCCAAAATCAAAAGAAAATAAATTATATGTTGCAAAAAGAAAGTCTATTTATAAACATTATTTGCATTGTGACATTGTTGAGACAAATAAGCACACTCCCCCCTCCTAAATTCTCTTTAATTTAATGTGAAGGGGAAAAAACAGACACAATATTTTAAAAATGAGCATAAATTAAATTCAATATAACAAATACTATCATAAAATGTAAATATACTTACAGCTGTACTGAAAATAAAGTACATTTTCTTTACAAATTACAATAGGGTGACAATATTTTAGGCAGGTATTTTAAATTGTCATTAAATTACGTAATGGTCCTAAAATAATAGTGTTAATTTAGTCTTTATGCAAAGGTTATGCAATTTCTATGCAGTTACTGAAATGTTCCAAGTTTCGCTCTTTAATCAAATCTCTGAGAATTCTTTTGATTATGGGGTGAAATACAACCTGAAGATTTCTTAACAGCTTTCATAAGATTCAAACACTCAAACATAGTTGCACACAAAGACACACTCCTTTCAGCAGGAAAGATCAAGGACTTTTTCTAAACCCGACGACCACCTTTCGTTCCTCCTCTCGCCCTGCAAACATGTTATTGTGAACTCTCTCACCTCTAGCTGGCACACAGTTGAGAGATCTTGGGCTGGGCAGACTGGCATTTTCACCATGAGCTTGTTACCACACACACACACACACACACACACACACACACACACACACACACACACACACACTAAGGCAGGCCAAGTGAGCCACCTTTCGCTGTCAGCAGCTTTTGTACTACCCTCTTGTAATTCTGTCTTAATTCATACACAGAATATTCTGTTTGATGTTCTACCAAAAGCACGAAATGCTCTGATGGAGCACCTGAGGCCTGCTGAACACCATAGGATCAGGTTTTAAATGATATCCTGTTCAGATGTGGTAAAAAGTGTCCACTCCCTCTCTACTAAGTGTAGGGCGGTACACGAGAGGACACAAGAAACGCCATTCATGTCTGCAATGAACCTGCGGTGATGCAGGTTAAAGGGCGAGTGCTTTTGTGCCGGCCACTCGGACATTTTTCTAAATCTGTGGGCTGGTGTTTTGCGTGTGTGTATGTTCAGTCAAGCTTCTCCAGAACAGAGGGCACGTAGACTAGGCTGAGCTCATTACCAAAGTCACAGACTATGGCGGCATTGTCCAGAACCAGAAGCTGCCTGACGCTCTGACCTTCGCTACTCTGTCCCAAGTACACCGTCTGCAGCAGGTCTCCGTAGTTCAGGTCCCAAAATGACACACAACCTTGTCCTCCCGTCACCAGCAGGCTTTCAGAGATCACCCCCAGACTGGCCCCACACCCCACCTCCTGAAACAGAGAGAGAAGAGAGAAATACATTAGAGATGGTGCTATTTTTATCTTTGTAATAATCATAATAAGCTGATTTTTTGGACCAAATCATGCAGTCCTTACTCTCAAAAATCACACACCTGTTGTATGGAGTACAGCTTTATTCCTGTGCTACGGTCCCAAATGCAAATGAGGTCGTCCAACCCACTGCTAATGATACAGGACGTTGTGCAAACCAACGAGGTGACATCACCACGGTGTCCGTACACGTGGCTCACCCGGCTGCCTGTTAGGACGTCCCACACGCAGATGGCCCCGTCTTGGCCCCCACTGGCTAGAACCATGGTCTACAACACAGTACATTTTAGCTGAACAAAATATCTCTGTATGCAACATGAGATTTGCGCATTCAAATAATTGTGCAATTCTTTTTTTTATAATTAATTTTATTTCCAAGAATGTATGTCATCCATCCATCCATCTATCTGTGTATCTGTTCAGTTAATTCACAGTATTTGAAATGAGAGATATGACTTGGTGTATGTGTGTGATCTAGTGATGTGATTCTGACCTGGTCTATGTAGATGGCAGTTATACCACCTGAGTGGCCCTGCAGGGTGAAGAGGCAACAAGAATCCTCCAAACGATACACCTATAAAAGAAAAATATCAAATAAACACCAAACTAAAGCATGAGTTAACTGTAGGCCTGCACAGAATCTGTGCCCACAGGAAGCTCTGCTGAAGACCTTCACAGAAGCACCACAGATCAGCCTTACATGTTTACTAAATATTCCGTATCTAATAATGTTTTCAGTAACCAGAGCATTGTGTTCTCTGCTATATTTAACGTGTTTTACCATTTTTAAAACCATTCCACAAACTGTTCCTTATGTAATGTGTGTGTCATGCGTCCCTTACTCTGACTGTATGGTCCTGGCTGCCGGTGACGACCCTGCCAGCGGCTGCTTTGAGCACAGTGATGGGTTTCTGGTGGGCACACTGCACTGAGCGGGTCAGCTGACAGCTGATCACATCCTCGCTGCTGTAACAGGGGGAGGGGGGTAGACTGCCCCGGCCTGGGGGTCCTGACACACAAAACCAGGTAAAATGCTTAAAATGCCTCTTCACGTTTGACCTCCACTTTCCCCTTTGAGTAACTGTCAAAGTTTATCTTCCTATTTTTAGGGTTTGAAGATTTAAAAAAAATTTTTTAGACAAATCACAAAGAGAAACAAAAAAAAGAGTTTACCCAGTAAAAAATGAGTACAAACAGAAAAATTTGTCTTCACTATATTAAAAAAATCCACCTTTATTGCTTTATTTGCACGACAATTCCAGGCCTAGAAATTACACAATATTCCCTCATATTTCCATGTTTTACAAGACTGTGGGATCAAGAATATTTTGACGACTCACCTCGATATTGAAGCAACCCGAGAGGCTTGTTGATCTCCACAGTGAAGAAATCCAGCGAGCCATTTAAACGGGCCGCCACAATTCTGCAATTGAAAATATCCCCGTTAGCAGGAAAACATGAGTTGAGTGGTTATATGTGTGTGTGTGTGTGTGTGTGTGAGCTTCAGGTTGTTGTGAACGCACCTGTTGTTAAGAAAAGCCAAGGCAGTGATTCCAGATAATCCATCTTCATTACAGCATCGTAATGATCCTTCTACCGCATCCCACAGCTGACAGGGGGAAAAAACACAGGAAATGAGGAAGACAGGTTAAAGACATTGATGGTTCATTGATGGTTCAAGATTATAAAAGCCCTCTCTTTCTCTCACCTCCAGTTTGCCGCTGCTGCGGCCCGTGGCAATGAGGTTGCCCCTTAGCTCCATGGCCCATACTGAGCTGTCCCAGTCACCACTGCTCTGCGAGGGGAACTCTGGTGGTAAGACAGGCTGGTCCCCAAGGCTACGTCGCCTTTGCTGTGAAGCTGGAGGAGAAGGGGGGAAGGCCAGTGTTGGCGAGGGCTCATGCTCCTGGTACGCTTTCTCCACCAGTCCCCCAAAGTCAAAGCCAGAGCTGCCGACCACAGCATGAGATGGGGGCAGAGGCCCAAAGTTAGTGTCGATGAGAGGGGTGAGGTCTGGCTGGTCCCCAAACAGTGCAGGGTGTGCAGGGGTGGTCCTCCTCCTTATTGGAAAAATATCTACATCTGGCCCTCCCATAGCTCCTCCTGGTTCCCGAAAGTCTGCTCCCAGGTAGCCCTCGGCCTCACAAGCACTTATGTGATCCCAGCCATCACGATGCTCCCAACAACCACTGCTGCTGCTCCTGCGCAGACTTACAGTAGATACACACACATAACATATACATTTTGTTTTACATGTAATATTATTAACAATAAATAATATTATATATGAACATTATACATATATAAAGGTCTGTGGTCAGTGAGATTTTTTTTGTTGAAGAAATTGATTCATCATGCACGCATTTAAAATTGATCAAAAGTGACAGTGAAGACATTTATAATGTTTTAAATGAATTTTATTTCAAATGAATGCTGTTCTTTTGAACTTTCTATTTATCAAAGAATCTTAAGAAATAATGTATCACTGTTACCACAAAAATATTAAACAGCACTATTTTCCACATTGACAATATTAAAAAATGTTTCCTGAGCACCAAATCAGCATATTTGAATGATTTCTGAAGGATCACGTGACACCGAAGACTGACTATCTATCCATCTATCTAATGTATATTAGAAAAGTTTATGCATTTCCTTACCCATTATTGGGTATAACAGTAAGACAGTCTCCTGTCTGTGCGTCCCACACACGGATCTGTCCCGCCAGGCAACAGCTGGCCAGCAGCATGCCATCACTAGCCAGACACTCAATGTCCTGAGGAGAGGTGCCAAAGGTACTTTTATATATCTCAGAGTTCCTTCATAGAAGAAACATCATTGCATGTTGACTTGACTCTCACCATGCTGTGGCCTCTCAGCAGCAGAGGGGAAATTTCACTGATGGGCGGAGAGTAACCGTACTCATCGCAGGGCAGGTCTCCACGGCGACGGCGACCATGGGACACCCCGTTCTGCCCGTAGTTACGAGGGCAAAGGACACGATACAAACAGAAGAGTAAGAGCACTAACACCACACCGGCGAAAAGTCCAAGAGCTGCCACCCTGTACAAACACACACATTATAATAAATGATGTTAACACAGAATAGTCAAATTGATAGTACAAAACTACCCATTGGTCCAAATAATGCAAGATTGGGGAGTGTTTGAGAAACCAGTCATTTTTTTTTTTTCAAATCTGTTTGGTACCGTACTCCCCCAGAAATTACACACTTCACTTAATGAATGGGTCACTGTAAAACCAGTCTTTCTTGAAACTCCAGTTCACCCACCTCCACATAGGGGAAATCAAAGGTAAGCATTACATGCAGAAAGTTGGACTACATCTAAGCATATGCTCACATTCTTGATCAATCCTCACAGGGTAAATGCAGCACAGAAAACAAAGGGAACCTAGGCAGGGGGCCAAGAGAAGCATTAGTGGGAGGGGCCAAGCTTTAGAGCAAACTGACCTACATCCATCTGATGTGTATCTAACAACCATAACGGCCTCATAGATAAGAGCGAGGCCTTTGAACAATGACCTTGAACACCACATTCAGAGTGTGTTTGTTTTGTTAATGAGAAAGACTATTGTTTGTCTCTACAGTTACATATTTGGACCTCCAGCATGCGCTAGCATGAGATATGAATGAGAGCGCATAGATAATCAGAAACAGGTTTTTTTTTTTCATGTATATATGAAGAATATAAGTGTTTGTTTGTTTAGAAGAATATTTTGGCCATGAGGTTTGTTCACAGAAAAACCACAAAGGAAAGCGGTAGTACATGCTTTCTGAGAAAAGTCACTGAGCAACTTACAGATTAACAATGAATGACTACTGTCTATATAACAAGGTGAAAAAAAAAAACCCTTTCTGATCCTTACAGCCCTGTGATGGTGAACACCCAAATAGCGTAGGAGTTGTTTTTGTTTTTTAAGATAATGGAGTCTTTGCTTATTGTAACACGACAGGGCTGATGGAATTTGTTTCTGAGAATACGCCACAAAATGTACCACACAATTTCTCAAGAAAATGTAATTGGTCCGATTCAGCAGTGTGAATATATATGTGTGTAATATTCAGCAGTGTGTAATATATGTCCACTGAAATTTTTGGGGGCATGATTTACCTTTATGAAGGGTAATATTATATAAAATCAAATAAAAACAAAACAAGCAATACATAACTAAAAATCAAATCAAATAAAACAAAATCCTTAAAAAGTTTGGGGTCAGTACAAAAGTGACAGTGAAGACATTTGTAATGTTACAAAAAAGTATATTTCAAATGAATTCTGTTCTGTTGAACATTCTATTCATATTGAAATCCCACCCATATTCTAAACATCCTAATCCTGAAAAAAATGCATCACAGTTTCCACAAAAATATTGAGCAGCACAACAGTGCAACATTGATAAAAAGAAATGTTACTTCAGCAGCAAATCAGCATATTAGAATTATTTCTAAAGAATCATGTGACACTGAAGACTGGAGTAATGGCTGCTGAAAATTGCCATCACCATAATAAATTACATTTTAAAACAATAT
Organism: Leuciscus leuciscus; assembly: GCF_965113295.1. Classification (NCBI taxonomy): domain Eukaryota; kingdom Metazoa; phylum Chordata; class Actinopteri; order Cypriniformes; family Leuciscidae; genus Leuciscus; species Leuciscus leuciscus. Next base: position 7,066,887 of record NC_138744.1, read on the forward strand.
TATATCCTGTTCAGTATCGCAACAAGTCTAAAACGTAAACAAGCTCTAAACAAGCTCTTTGCAGTTTCACTGTTACAGATATTGTACACAGAATTATGAAAAGTTTTGTTCAGTAATGTTTTTTTCCTTTCTAAACTTGTGAACGTGTAACACTAATAAAAGCAGGTATTATGGTATATAGCCAAATAGCTGAAGTGAAACACTGACTTGTAGAGTGTGAAGTCTGTCTGCAGATCGGAGGTCTTGATGCTGGGAGGAGGAGCGTGGTGTGTGTCCTGGGGGTGACGTGTGTCTATGGCTTCTTGTGGGCTGAGATGGAGCGTGACGGGGATGACTGGAAGAATGCTGATGTACCTGAGGGAATCAGAGAGGAAAATAAGTATGTTACACACAGATAAACTGAGATGATAAGAGAGGGCCTGAACTCTATCAGTTATCATGAGGTGAGAAAGTACCACACCTCTTTGCAAGAGTGATGTTGTAATAGCTAAAGAGTGAGGGCCAGTGACGGAAGGAAAGCCGCCTCCATAGCTCCTCATCCTCAGGGCCCCAAGTGATCTGGGGACTGGAGACAGGGGCAACTCCTGGGCGGGCTGCTCGGTGGCCCTGGGATTGGTTCTCGGGTAGAGGGGTGGGTTTAGGGGCAGGAAGAACACTCAGTGTGCTGGTTGGGTCTCCACCAGGAAATACTGGAGCCACGCCCAGGTGAGGAGGAAGCCCCGCCTCCCCAAGAGTGCTCTGCTCTGACACCTGGGCAGCAAGGAAAGTCCTCAGACCAGCAGGGTCCGTGTAGACCAAGATCCCAATCCAGATAACAGTGCCAACCTATTAAATAAATAACACATTTAGATAACATAAAAATGCTTTATTCATTTAATTTAATTACCATTCAAAAGTTTGGGGTCTTTAAAATGTTTTAATGTTTTTGAAAGAAGCCTCTTATGCTCACCAAGGTTGATCAAAAATACAGTAAAACAGTAATATTGTGTAATATTTAGGGCTGCACCCAAATAAAGATCTTTCTAGTGGACTAGTAGTCATTCATTTAAGCCATTAGTCGACTGGTCACATGTTTATTTTAATTTAATTACTAAAAATATATACTGGGGGGGGTGGGGTAGTATTTTTGTCAATAGTATTGAGTCAATGTCGGCTGCAAAGATGAAGTTATCGATGCTGACTCTCTATCTCTGTAGTATAGTAGAGTTTGAGACAAATGCCCTTTTCCTTGTTTTTGAATTGTATTTATTTAATTTTTTATTCTCATGTCTGTGAGGCAAGTAGCATAAGCTGAGTTTCGGTATATTTTTGTGAAACATTCCAGTTCACCAAGACTGTAGAAAGTGCATCTGTTTTTATCTTATCTATTACACTTACATGACCAAAAATGACGGAGTATTTTAAGTTGTTTCCGCTGTTATCAGGGAAAAAATGCAAGTGATCACGCCGGCGCCTCCATGTCACTAATACTTTATCTTCCACACTCCGCAAAAACACTTGGGTATGTGCCTAATAATAGCGCACATTTATCTAGCTACGCAGAATGTTACAATGCCATGTTAAAGAGTAATTTTTACCATGATAATTCGTTGTGCCAGGCGAGTACGGGCCAAGAAGTAAACCACTCTGAGCCTCTTGGGCAAGCGCAGGTTCCGGAATGCAGGAGCCTGCAGGGTGATCGTGTGGGGAGAGGGGCGGGGCGGCGGAGGCGTCTCTCGTGGACGTAAAGGGCCCGGTTTAGGCGGAGGCATCCCCGCTTCGGCCGGGAGACGCCTGTTCAGGTCAGCCAACTATATGTGTGAAGACATGAGAAGACAGTTTGGAGAGCTGACACGATAAAATTAAGCAATAAGGACAAGACACTCAGATGAAGCAATGAATGATTCATGTATTTCTCATGGAATTGTAAAAGCAACTTTTCGGAATGTTCCATGTGTGGGTGGTTCTCACCTCCATGCGGCGGATGTCAATAGACAGCACAGTGGTGAAGAAAAACATCTGGAGGAAGAAATCAGACACCAGACCGACCACAGCGAACAGACAGAACTCCTACATACATAAGAAAAAGAAGCAAAGGTTGTTCGCAATTGGCAACTGTATGACTACCACCACCAAAAACAGGTCATATACTTGTTATTTAGAAGAGCTTCACCTGAATTGCTGGTACAAATGTGAAGTATCCAATGAGGATGATGCACAGTTCAGTGGCCATATTCTTCATTATAGACCAGCTCTCATTGCTTAGACCTTAAGAGAGAATACATTTTTTTTATATATATATATATATATATATATATATATATACAGCCCTTTGATGGGGTAGATAACATTTAATTTTGTCGAATTTTAACATGCCATACTTTCTATGAAATTTTTAGTGAAACATTTTTTTTTTTAGATGAAGATAGATAGATTCAAAACACTAGGAGAGAAAAATTCAGTGTACATATTGTAACAGTGATGACATCCTCTCTGACCTTGAGCAATACGCAGCTTGACTTCAAGGTCAACAGGCGTTGACACAACAGATTTGGTGAGGACAAGGACATTCTCCAAACCAATTACCACCACAAGGTAAGGGAAGATTTCCCTGAAAAACAGAAGCAGATAAAACTAATAAACCTTTGAAAATCTATTAAAACTAACCAGAAAGTAAGAAAATAATTTATATAATGTTTGATGTGAAAAAAAATACACCAATCTATAACAAATGTGTGCAACGTCAGGAATAAATACACAAGCTCATTATTGACCAGATGATAAAAGTTGAACATAAATTTACTCTAGCGTTCTGAAAACAATTGCTGTTAGCTAAAGACTTGACCTTCCGCAGCCCAGTTGTATCTAGGATCAATATGGTGTACGCATGTGGCCCAGATAGTGTCTATGTATTGACTTTAGCCTGGTGAACCAGGTGAACTAAGCCAAATTTGTTTGGAAGGCTTGAGCTCACACCACTGTGATTGTATGTCCATACATGCAACCTTATAGGCTGACGGAAAACTATGCCTGCCCACTCAAACACTTCCTGGCAATGAAGTTCCCCTATCACTGCCGTTATTATCGACAATTGGTTATTCATCAACCTACTAAAAGATCAAAAGTGAAATTTTTATTCCTGAGGGATTAAGTAAATAGCAGCCTAGTGATATGAACCATTCTAGTGGTATATGAATGAAGTTGTGTTTTGGCTGAACTCCTACCCTCCGTTCAGCGTGGGCGTCAGGCCAAACAAGGTGCAGAGTCCCACAGACATGAGCAGAGAGCTGAGAACCGTCACAACAGCAGCCAGCGCCAAGCCCCATTTGGACTTAACCATGTCGATCTTTCCTGTAAAGTAAGGGGGAAAGATCAAACGGGTGCAATAAGAATTATTTTAACCAAAAGCATTTTATGAGAATTAACTCCTTTTGAACATCCATGTAAAATCCTGCTGGAATGTGGGTACACAGACATGAATTTGTGATGCTGAACGTGCTGTTCTGGGGATAATCGCTAGGCCAGACTGAAACACCTTTTGGCGAAAGCTCAGTCAGAAACCAAACAGCTATGCTAATCTGAAAGCTTTCTGCTGCCAACTCACTGCTTTGTCCAGAGACCTGCCAATATGGCCAATTTCAACACTTTCAACACAATGTCATATTACTTCCTAATATCAAAGCTGTTAAAAATGACTGAAATTCATTAAATTCAACACATTCACTATTATTCTCATGCTGAAAATATCAAATATTGATTATGTCTATGCTGGTTACGGCCATGCCTAATTTTATTAGAGATATATGAACCATCCATAGAGATCTGGAGAATGCCAGAAAACTTGGAATAATGTTTCTGGCGAGTACTAAGTCCACAATGATTCTGATCAATTGTGCCATTCCCATGAAGTACAATAACTAGAATGGACACAAATCAAGGCTCAACAATAAGGATTTTTGACTGCTTGTCTGGTTGGACTTATTGTAGTTGCTTGTTCTGGAAATAATTAAAAATAAAGGCTGGAATTCATATTTACACTTTTGTTGGAAAACAATGGCATAAGATGCAAATCATACCAATTTGTTTAATGCATCCAATAATAGCACATAACAGCAGAATTTATAACAAAAATGTTCAATATGTTGCAAAAAACAAACAAATGTTTTCGAGGCAAAAAAAGAGACGTGTGCATATAATTATCCAACATACGAAGATAAGCACTGGTAATATTTCTGTCAAGTGGCCCGAAACTCTCTTACACTGAAATGTTGATCCATGCAAACATACGAAGATAAGCACTGGTAATATTTCTGTCAAGTGGCCCGAAACTCTCTTACACTGAAATGTTGATCCATGCAAATATTACAATCTAAATGCACATCAAATTCTGAAAGTATGAGGCCCAATAAATACAAATTTCTGGAATCTTCTACAAGCATGTTAACAGAATATCCTCAATTGTCCTAAAATCACTGAAACACAGTGATACTCTCTGTTCTAACTCAGCATGTACAATTGTAACAAATTACGTTCAACCATGTAGACACCAAACTTTTGACAGGTAGTGTATGTTCCAGAATAAAGTAAAGCGAATAAAACTCTTTCTCCAAATAACAGGAAAAACAATGACAGAGAAGACAGGTAGAGGTGACGCTTACGGGTGGAGAAGTAGATATAAGCAAAGAGGATAATGTAGGTGGTGACAAGAGGGATGAGCTCAGCGATGCCAATCTCTTCTTTGAAATGAACGTGCACCATGTGGTCTTCACGCAGAGTCGAGTTCGCTGAAGGATGAAGCTGTTTCAGACGGGCTCGGAGACTAGCTACAAACCTGTTCAGAAACACACACAACCAAAAGAAAACAAAGCATTTAGAAACAATGATTTGTTCGCAACAAACATTTTTAGAACTAGAAGAACTAGATTAGAAGATGCGATGCTTGTTTGAAATATTACAAAGGTTGACCTTGCATCATAGGAGCTCAGTGCAATTGTGATGGTGTATGTCACCACTCTCTTCCTGCCGTACAGGCTTACACCCGTCTGCATCCCCGGGACACCAAAGAGTAAGTCTGAAAATCACACAGTAAAAATGGGGTGAGCGCACAGACCCTAAATACACTTTTAATTCAGGCCAGAATTAATTTGTATTTAAGCAGCTTCCTGCCTCTCAGAGTTGCTGAAGTATGAAGGCCTTTGGGTTCATGTTGGTGGACTGTCTTCAGGAGGTCTGGATCTGCATCAAACAGGTCACGCCGATTCTGCCAATAGTTGCCAGGGGATACCAGCAGGCAGCCGTGCTCTGGAAGGACCGCCTGCATGCGCCGCAACCCTGGCAACAGGTCCGTCACCTGCAAGCACAGCGCCTCCAAACTTCTAAGAAGAGAGAAGTGAGGAAAACAGGAAAGAATGAGGTTGAGAAATGTGTGGTCAAAATTTGTCAAGATGTCAAAAAAGTCAGGCTGGAAAGCTTTGACCTGTCCGTGTAAACATGGTTTCTGATCTCCTCCAGAAGACTGAAAACGCGCCCAAGGGGAGAGCGAAACACATCCACAGGAACCAGACTGTTGTCCCATGGTGAGACCGCTGCCTTGACCAACACCTGCTGTATGTAAGCCACCGGAGGACCCCGATACTGCAAGAAGAATTGATCAATTTAATGTGTCCTTGCTGAATAAAAGTATTTCTTTAAAAATAAATCTTAATGACCCCAAACTTTAACGGTAGTGCATATAAGTGTTACTGGAATTTCTAACTTCGATATGATACCTTGAAAAATATCGATATTGAATACAATTTTCGAAACCATGGGGAAAACCGCCATACATACATTTTTATTATCTCATAATTTTTTGATAATTTGGGTAATTTTGCAGCAATAGCTTACACAGCACAAGGAGGTTTTATTTTGAACTCTGAACTAAATTTACAAAAAAAGACAAGTAAACAATCAGTGATAATATAAGAACAAATACACAATATGCATTTTCTTTCTCAACTATTTACATCCCAAAACTGACTTGTTTGTTTACACCTGAATACTCGCCAAGATGGACATTTTGACACAATTTTGTGTGCATTTGACCTTTTAAGTGCAATAAGCTACAAAAAAAGAACTAAATTAGAGACTAATAAGCTGTTTGAGAGGCGGCTTTATGTGCCAGCCACTTATATAGATCAGTGGTACGTGTGCTTTTGGCGTTAGCGCAAAACCTGCGGTAATGAGTAAAATTATGCGCAATACCCGCAACCCCCCGCCGAAATTCAGGACCTGGCTTAACACCAACACTATTCAACCGGAGTGAATGAGACAAGTGGGTGACAGGAGGCAGATGTGTGTCAAATACATTTACATATACATACATATATAGAAATATCGAGATTTTTGACAACACTAGTCTATATTGTTGTATATCAAACAAGCATTTCATGTTACCCAATCAGGGCGCTCCGACAGATCGCCCTGAGACTCATGGGATGGGACCAAGTAATCTCGTATTCCAGTGGTGAACTCGACAGGCCCTGTTCCTGGCAGAGGCAGCTTCAGCAGAGGGTAACTGTAAAAGAAAGCGTGATTACAGAATAACAAATCCATCTTTATTACCAACGTCAAGCTGCATTCCTCACAGACAAGGCATCTCCAAACAGAAGGCTGGCTTTCTCTTATGAAACAGAGCCCATACAAAGACTGTACCACAAATCATGTTTGAATGAAAAGGGCAATAATAACGCATTTCTTACTGACAGTCTTATAGCATTCACTCAGTCACACACAGGTGGAGCAGAAGAACGTAGCAAAAATGCACCAGGAGGGAGCACAGATCAAAGTAATTTTTCATTTGCTACATCCTCAGGCTAGCAAGATTTCAGACGGATAAGGTTACAAAAAGTAGATAACTATCGCTATACTTTCTAGGAAAAAGTGATTGCACAAGACAGCGCACGATACTGTCTGCAGAACAAACACTGAGGGACTGTTAAACCCTCCAGATGGACTATCTGAACAACCCCTACTTCTCACAAAAGAAACATCCGTCACTCTTAAATGGGTCTTGAAATGCCCTGAAAATCCCCCACCCAAAACAGCAGTGTTTTAAAGAGAGGAGCACAGGCTGATGGGAATAAGGTTTAAATCACATGACACTGTTGACATCAGGGAAACAGAAGGCTGTTGTGCAAACTACAATACCTGAGTGTCCTTTCCTAAACAGGCCTCAACCTCTTTCCATGGCTTTTCAGTGAAGAATCAAATCAAACTTAAATATTTCTTTCAGGTGAGCAGCAGGCTTGTGATTGCACCAGGTAGATGGGTTCATTATATTTGCATCCACATCAATGCACAATAACGTTCTGTTTATTATAAAAGCACACTGCAGTTATGTCATCTGACCATTTAAATACTCAAGTTATGTAAAGTTGATTGGATGTCTATGTTTTTAATCATCCATCAGCTGGAAAAAATAGTTATGCAAGTGACTCCAATTAAATAATTTCTCTGTCATTATCGTTAACTTCTATATTCTATATTAGAACGATTATTCAAGTCGGCATGAAATGAAAATTCACTGCATTTCATTTGACTTCGCCAATCATTTAGTCCAGTTAAACCCAACCCCTGAACAATCACATTCATTTTTGAGTGCAACACACACATCCCAAAATCGCAAATAACAGATGGATAGAACCAAGGCTCCAGCCTAAATTTTTTCTGTTCCAATAATCTACAAGCCTCGGATGTACGTCACAAAAGGGAAAAAAAATCTGTCGCTAAATCCATTTTATTACGACTTTATATTTAAAACTTTTTACTTTAGTTATAGTTTACCCTGGTAATCCAGAGTTCTCGCGAGAGCACAAGTTGAATTTGCTCAGCGAGTTACTCTGGTGTCGAGTAATGATGCTCATTAAATATGCCCCTCGATCTGAGCTGCACCAATCACATCGGGGTATCTGATATAGGCGGGCCAGAGGTGAGCTAAACAGATGACGACAGCGCTGTGACGTCGAAGTCATTAGTAAATATTGCAAGATGGCTATGGATGAACACCAGTTGTTTGAAACGGCTTTGTCTGCTACAATGAACGAGTTAGACTTGGCTTTTTATCTAAAACAGGAACAGAAGACGGCGCTCTAATCATTCCTTTGCAAGAAGGACGTTTTTGCTGTTTTGCCGACCGGATACGGTAAGAGTATAATCAACCAGTTAGCTCCGCTGGTAGCTAAGTGTATGGGGTTTATTGTTGTGATTGGTCGTAGTGTTATCCAATTGCGTGCAGTGAGATTTTCAAATGCATGCTTGGTGCCGCCCCTCGAGCTGGCCGATTTTCATTAGTCGATGCCAGACCATTAATCTTTTAGATTTAGGTCTGGATTTCCAGGCTAGTTATAGTTATCGTCCCAGGTGTGAACGGGCCTTTACACTAAAACTAGTGTATAAGAACTGTGCAAAGAGTTACATATGATATAATATATAACTCCATATACAGCCAGTAAACGCAGCGACTGAGTGAAAACATCAATTTTATGAAATTATCTTTTTTATTACTTTACAGTAAACTTTAAGAATTACACCAACTGTTAAAGACATAAATATACAATTTCTGCTCAGACAGAAACATCTTACTTATAATCGCTGCAAATAACACTTGATATTATAAGGACAAATTCATAAAACCTCTTTAGCTTTAAGAAATACAATCTTCACATTCTGCTTTTAAACCCTCGGGAATGCCTTGCCTCTTAGTACAAACAAACTGAAGGACAAATCAATATAATTTTTTGTCATAATCCATAATCAGCCGAGCTTAAATTGTGTTTACTTCAGAATATTCCTTTAATATTTGTGTTAAGGCTGAGCTATTTTCTGTGTACCTTCTCTTCTCCAGCTCAGAAAGAACTCGGGCGTCTGTAGTGACAAGTAGTTGCCATTTTCACAAAGCTTACTTCTGTTCCTCCAGGCAGCTGGAGACACAGGAATGTTCTCTGAGAGAAATGTTCACACACTCACTCTTTTCCACATGGATTTTGTCCTTTATCCAAAGCGTCAGAGATTTAATTCACATTTTGCTGACAGAGGCAAAAAGAGAAGGCATGAGAAAAACGTTTTCTCCTGCTCAGTGCTCCACTTTTGTGTTTGTGCTACACACAGTTATCTTGGCACGATCTTGCTTTCGAATCAAACTGTGAGAAAACAACCGACCACAAGCCAGCTTCATTCGTTTGTGACCCTCTCTCACCATTTCACATCGGAAAACATCCCACCCACAGATAAGCTCTTGTTCCTGACCCACAGAAGAACTTCAACATTGACAAAGGCCATCAGAGCTGTGGCCACTGCGTTCCCTGATTAATTCACATCTCAATCACAATACTTCCCAATCCCATTACTTCATGGTCTTATCAAAATTCATGAAGTATTCATCAGACTCACCAGCAGGTCAGGATGCTGGCAGAGGTGAAGAGAATGATGGGAACCGGGTAGGAGGCGCATAGCAGGCCGTGCCGGTAGAAGGCGGCCGAGATGTTCTGCCGAAGCCGCTCTCTCACCGTCATCCTGGGGGGAGGGGTCAGCTGATGGCCATCGAGTCGGCGTGTGCGGCCAGGGCGAGGGCACCGGCGGGCATCCAGGGATCTGGGCAAACACAGCATGTAATTAAATGTGGACCTCATTTATTGTTATGTAAAGTGATTTCAGTAGGACAAAATGGATGAGCTTTCATCTTGCTGATAAAAACCAAATGCTTTTAAGAGCAGTTGATGCATATTAAAAGCATTATCTATCTTATATTGTCCTCATGCAGCCACAGAGAATTATGGGAAATTTGTAACAGGCCTGTCGCTTCATAAACTGGCTATACGAGATGCGATTTAAAATACAAGCTTTTTAGTACACAAAAATTCACATGCACTGCCAAAATTCCCAATTAAAACATAATTATGATTCTGACTTGGCACAAGGCATCAAATGAAACATAAACCCAAGCAGTAGGAATTTACAATAAGGTTTGATTAATTTACCATTAGTTAATAAATTAGATATTTAAAAAAAAAAAAACTTCACAGAATGTATTCATCTGGGTTAATGTATAAATACATTATTGATCATTGCTACTTCACGTTTGTTCATAATACATTAATGTAAATTAACACAACCTAAAACTTAGCATATGTTCACTACAAATTAGAGGTCGACCGATATGGTTTTTTTCAGGCCGATGCCGATGCCGATCTTTTGAAATCCGGGTCGGCCGATGGCCGATAAATGCTGCCGATTTATTTTGGCCGATATTTGGCCGATTATGCGCTTGTTTTTAACCTCTATTTGAAAGATAAAATGTAACACAAATAATTACTTAAGATAGACAAAATTTCTCAACAAAAACATTTATTGAACACTTTACCAATCTGCACTTGTACAAAAGACAAAAAGACCTTGAGATATGTTTGGTAATTGTACCTGAATGAATTGAAAATTAATTTGCTACATTTCAGATTAATATATTTGTTTTCCTTAACATTTTAATTAACAGTAACTTAAACACTTTGCAGTTTGAATGATGTCCTGATAAACAAAATGACGGAGTATGTTTTTATGTTTCCACTGTTCGATCGCGCCTCACACACACGCGCGCGCACACACAAATATAAGTAAACACTTTGCGACTTTAAACACACGCGACATTTCGATCGCGCCCGCGCCTATCTCTCTCTCTCTCTCTCTCTCTCTCTCTCTCTCTCTCTCTCTCTCTCTCTCTCACACACACACACACACACAACATATCCCAGCATTGCAATCTTTACATTGCAGCCTGAGCTAAGGCGGGGCTACAGATTAGGTGTCCCTAAAGAACCCGCGTATCTAACAGTAGTTCCGCATTACTTTGCACACGAGTTTTATTTATTTTTATAGCGTGTATTCTCCGTGGAAATTTATACACCGAACCGTGAAGCCTGTACCGATTCGGTTCAATACGAATACATGTACCGTTCCACCCCTAGTCTACAGTGAAATACAGTCACACTTTACACTGTTTGGCCAGCATTTTAACCGTGTTTAATCCAGCTACTTGCTAACGGAATGCTAAAGTTAGCTGCTGACTAGCGTCACGTGCAGCGAAGCGATGTTTCTGTTATTCTAACGTCCGTTTTCAGAGCATCCAAGAGAAGCACAGACATAACAGTAGCACCGAAATGAAGCACAGAAATCCGCGTTGATATTCGGTCCGGTCGTTAAGGCACCAGTGCCGTATTAGCACCGGGTCTGTCTGTATACCCAACCCTAGCGACGATGCTAGCAAAGCAAAGCCAGTCCTTCACTAGCCTATAGTTGGTCTCTTTTTTTTATGACTTATTTCTCTGCATTGAGTGACAACCCTCTCAAATATAAGACACACAAACAGAACAAATAAAAGTCTCAGATTCACTGTCTGTAAATTCTTGCTTACTTATTGTAACATGATAGCAACCCTTCTGCTGTGATAATGCAATCTCAACTACGCTATCAATTTCAAAGTAGCCGAACGTCATGTCGCCTATTCATGTTTTTTCTCGAAGTTGGCAGTAACATATCAAAAGTTTTTAATTAAATATAAAGGAGTTTTCTCCAAGGAACTTAGCTCCTTCCTTAGGCACTGGATGAGCTCTGCTCACTCTGCTGGAAAATGACTCTAGGCGCAGCGTGCGTCGAACACGTGTTCCACAACAACAGCACTAGGCTGTCCACAGATGCGCCCGCCTAATAATCGGCTTGATACACTTGGATATTGGCCGATGCCGATTATGTAAAAAATGCAAAAAATCGGCCGATTAATCGGCCGACCGATGAATCGGTCGACCTCTACTACAAATATTAGGGGTCAGTACTTTGTTTTTTGTTTCTGAAAGAAATACTTTGAAGAATGGATTCAATTGATCACAAGTAGCAGTAAAGACATTTATAATGTTACAAAAGTTTTCAAACAAACGCTGTTCTTTTGAATGTTCTATTCATTAAAAAAAATTCTGCAAAAGATTTTTTCCTATTTCCTAAATCAGCATATTAGAATGATTTCTGATGGATCATGTGACACTGAAGTGATGATGATGCTGAAAATTTCGCTTTGCCATCAGAGGAACAAATTACATTTTAAATGTATTAAAATGGAAAACAGTTCTTTTAAATTGTAATCATATTTTACAGGCCTTCCAATCCCAAACTTTTGAATGGATTTTTTTTGTATGTAAAAAATAAAAAAATAAAAACGTGTTCATTGTTCGTTAATGATACTCAATGCATTAACTAATGTTAACTAATTGAACCTTATTGTAATGTGTTACCAACCAAACTAACCTCCTTAAACACATCTCTGCTAACAGCAAGCTAGAAGGTCATTCTTTAGAAATCTGTTCAAATGAAGTCTTTGCCCACAGAGGTGGATTCTGACAGTAGAGGGTTCAAGGGTTACACTAGTGGTCTATGGCTTACAAAGAGCTCTTTTTTTGTTAATAGTGCCCCTGTGACTACACCACAGAGCAGAAACATTCCTCCCAGGAATCTACCTCCAGAGTGCCTCCCGTTCATGCATTTCTATAAATATTACATTAAACATGATGACACATACAACCTCACAGAGATGCTACACATATACTACTCAGTGTGGGGAACTTGCATTAAGACATGATGCAAGAGATTTCATAAAAAACGGACTGAGAAAGAGAACTTTACCAATGATGTCAATGCAATGTTCTCTTTTTATAAGATCCAAGCACCTCTTTTCTGTCAAACCCGCAGATATAACAACTTAAGCTGATTTGAGAAAATTTCACCAAAAGGATCAGGCTTCTTTGAAACATCTCTAATGGGCAGCTTAATGGTGTATTATAATGGAATGAGGATTCATATGGCTTAAATGAGTTGTTTACTCAAAAATAACATAAAATTATATATAGCCTTTATACAGAACTCGACATTAACGCTTGTCCGCGACAAGAGGATTTCTTGAAGGAGCAAATTAAAATTCAAAATGTGGAGTTTTTATATTTATGACACGATACAGTTAAGCAACATCACACGACCAAGAGTGCTGTTTTCCTGAATACCGTCACGACTGATTTGAAATATGACACTGATTTCATATAACAGTTCAATAATTTAAATCAAAGTCACTTACATTTTAGACGCAATATTGTTTTTGTTCTGTTTCAGCAGCGAAAATAGTTCCAGACAAAGATCACAGCAGAATCATGGTTTAGCATTTTGAAGTCAAAGATTCAATGACCCATTCATAAACAACAGCCTCATTCTTGAACGAATCAGCCGTTTGAACGAATTGTTTGAATGAATGACTCAATTACTCTCTCATTAATTACTTGCCGCCACCTACTGGTGGTTTAGTGTTGTTTTTAAAAGCATCATTCTTTCCAACATATCTCATTACATTATTTAATACAGTTGTAATTTTTCAGTGTAAATGATTTAAAGGTGCAATATGCAAGATTTTCTGCCGCTAGAGGGCGCTACATTCCAAACAACAACAACGGCGTAGCTTGATGACGATGTGAAGGAGCGTGGAATGATGGGAACTCGGCCTCGTCCTGCTCGCCACACTATATTTATTTACATGGCCATAAACACCAGACGTGATAAACAATGTCAATAAACTAAACACAAACCTAAAGCAATAATACCCGTACGTTGACGTTTAACGTACCTAGGGAAATAGCCCTATAGTGTCTTATTATTCTAATTTAATTTGATCAAATTCATTGGGGGGGAGGCGGGGTGTTTGGGTGACCTTTAATGGTGCAGATATGACAATATGCAGATTTAAATACATTAAAGCTGATTGAACAGTGATGAAAATATTGCTTCATAAATTATATAAATTATATTTACATTTAATAAAAAAAATATATTTAAAAAAATCCGGACAAGCAACTTTTTTACTCGGACAAGTGAATGACAGATTTAATTGTCCAAAGGACAAGCACATGAAAAAGCTTATTGATGAGCCCTGATATATATATAGATATAGATATAGATTAGATATAGATAGATACATGAGAGGGAGTAAATGATGACAGAATTATTCTCATTTATCCAAGTTTAAAAAGTCTCTTTCCCATTCCAGCACATAGGTTTGAGTCTCAATCTGACACAGAGTCTCTTTCTCTCCACTGCATTCGCACACTCCCTCTCTCTGTCTATTGCCGAATCTGGGAGACTTTCAAGAGAACAGAGTCCAGAGACACCATTCAAAGCCTGAACATTCTGGCAAACCCAAATGCAACCGCATTGGAAACAGGCAATGACTTTAAATTCTTGAGGGATTGTGCTGCGCGGGCATATAAACTGAACGACGGACCGGTTTGTGCAAAACAATCATGTTTGAAAGTTTAATGACACAAGGACCTGGTAATTCTATCATGCATGCTGGGCTACAACGTTTTGCTGCTTCAGACAGGACCATCAAACAATTTACAACCAGATCAATAGTAACAGCACGTGGCAATCACATAAGACAATTAAAAATACACCGCTACATACTGGTTTCCAAAACGAAGGCATTTAAAGTCTAGAAACAGGACAATAAATGAAAACATTAAGTCCATCTCATGCATGAGAAAAGACTGAAATGTAGATGCCTTCAAAGCTTCAGGCTGTCAAATATTTTGAAGAGACTCGATCACTTTATATGATGAACATATTTAATTTAGGCTTATAAACATTATCATATAAACACTGATCAGCGAACATAAACGGAGGCTCAACCGAACCTGCTTGACGTGCGAGAACAAACCTCACTGGTTCTTGCTGAAGCTCAAACGTGCTGCGTAACGCAAGAATGAACCTCATTGGTTCTCGCACATCAAGCGAACATCCTTGAGCTTCGGTTTACCACAACTGATGTGTTGATGAATGTTTATGAATGTATGTGAATAAAAGCATAAATACAATCCGGTCATTATATAGCGATCGTGTCTCTTCTAGAAAATTTGGACTAAACCGCTCAATTCATATGCATTATTTTTACGATCTCTTTATGAACTTTTTGAAGCGTTAAAGTGGTAGTTGCGTAGCTGTCAACTGAGGGACAGAAAGCTCTCAGATTTTATCAAAAATATCTTCATTTGTGTTCCGAAGATGAACGAAAGTCTTATGAGTTTGGAACGACATGAGGGTGAGTAATTAATGACAGAATTTTCAGTTTGGGGTGAGAAGTTAAAGAAAACTAAACCTAACCAGCGACAGTCAAACTCATATTTTTGCAAATCTTTGCTGAACTTAACCAGCGATTTTCCTGTCAAGCTCATATTTGTGCAAAATTGTTGGTCAAAACACACCATGAAGAAACATATAATTGTTTATTATTTATAACCAAAACATAATGATGATATAAAGTGACTATTTCCAAAACATCTCATAGATACTTAAAGTCGAAATTATACACAACAGTATAAACAGCATAACAATCAAATTGAATTTTCACTAACACAACAAAAACTACGATTTTTGCAGGTTTGCAGTTCAACAAATGAACCTACTTACAAAGCAATACTGTTGTATTATAATGGTGCAGGTGTACGAGACGGTAATACCATGGTACTTGCAACTGAATGGTTTACATTACTTAGATGTAACTGCACAGAATAGGTAACTTAGTAGTACGTTTATGGTAGGTGGTGCACGAACTACATTGAAATAATCAAATGTGCGGTGCTCAGGCTGATGTAATTCCCACGTTTTTTCTGCCGTTATTGTCAGTCAATTAAACTGTACATTAGCTGAGACCAGTCTAACAGAGCTAAAGCTATTAGTCGCTGAACAACATATAACTACAGTTTTGCATGAACTGCGTCAATGGCCTTTAACAGTAACGTTATCCCTCAGATAGTATGTATTATCTTTGTCTTGTGCGAGGAGATGAACCTGATACACGGTTCCATGATATTAACTTTAGCCGAACGGCTAACGCTTTAGCATTAGCAACAGTTCATGTATAAAGCACCTGGCTGCTAGTTAAATAGTATTTAATAGTATTAGTTTGACGTACATATACATTAAACAGAATAAACGAGCTTACACATTTCATCCCATCAATGTGGCGGCAAGCTATACACATTTATCTAGGAAGCGCTTTGACAGCATGTTACTGGACGAGCTAACACAGTTATAGTGAACACTTCAACACTAAGGGCCTGCCATGCTTCTAATTTAGCAACATAAGCACACAAACAAACAAAAACAGCGTTCAAATCATCGCTTACCCTAATGACAGGTTCTACCCTTCCTCTCCGAGGGCTTGTTTTAACGGTGAGTCGCTCCTGTTCAGTTCCTGCAGGCAGGTGGCTGTAAGTCTCTACTGTTCTGCCTGCATCATGTCAGCTACAGTAAGCCACTACTATGCAACATGACCCCTCAACTTCAACCTCCAACTGAACAAAACTAAAAACGCGTCAATCTACGACCTCTATTGGCCATAACGGGAAATGTCAAACCTCTAAAACGCATAAAACGGCGGACTCTACGACTGGCCACAACATGGAACGAAGTGGAGTGTAACGTTACGCTCTGGTTACAGCAAAGACAAAAAAATACTTCTTAAATCGAATTATGTAAAAAGTGAAAAGTTAAGTAATTGTAGCATTGTTGGAACCCGTTGTATTATAATGTAAGAAAAATTGTCAGTTGTCATTGTTTTCCGGCAGGTGCATTTAAACAGTGGTCCTTTACAATCATGAGGCTTCGGACAGTTTTTGATGGCTTAACGTAGTTGAAGGATAGGATAGTATTTTTTTAGTCCAGATACTGATTTCTTTTAAAAGCTCTATTATTACTTGCGAAATATTACATTCCCTGGTGGTCTAGTGGTTAGGATTCGGCGCTCTCACCGCCGCGGCCCGGGTTCGATTCCCGGTCAGGGAACAGTATTTTTTCTATTTTTTTTAAGTTCCTCGGAGGTATATTTGATCATACAATGTCAATAAACCTTGGAAATCAAATAATTAAAAACAAGCATCTTTGTCATAATTATAGCTGAATTGGGTTGACAATGGATGACCTTCGAGTCCAAAAGGTTGAGTAACACATTCAATTGTTTTAACTGTGACATAAAAATGTGGAAACACCATCAAAAAGTGGCAACTGAACCGTAGTCTTAAGAAACAGACAGGTTATATTCTATGAAAAATCAATTTATTACAAAATAAACATCTTCGTTTCTGTTTTGTAGTTTTTGTGATGCATTATCACAGAGTAATATGATGGATGATAACTGATAAAACTGTTACTGAGGTCAGTGTATACAACAGATCAAACTTAACTCTTGTCCTATCAGAGAACCTAATCTACAATACAGACCTGCAGGTACGAATTACATTTAAGATACGGATTTAAGTTATGTTTGATCATTATGACTAGTATTAAAAATATAGGAAAGAAAACTGAACATGCAAAGCATATTTACAAAAACAAAAATGAAACAACAATAAAAAAAAAAAGATGTTAAATGTTTTTCGCTCTTTACAAATTAGTATTAAAACCCCAAATTATTCTAAGCACAACACTGAAATGGAAGGTGACACTTTCAAATTGCATGCTGGAAATTTTTTTTTTTGACAAAAACATTAATTTCTAAATAAGTTTCATTTTTGCAAATCAGCATTCAGGACCTCAAAAATGAAACCCAGCGCTAATAACAGGTACCAAATACATTTTTAAATATTGCGTACGATATCTTGGCAACATCAACTGTAATGTAATTGCAGGCCACAGCCAGTCTTTTCTAAGACTGTCAAAATGCAATTTAGTGAATATGTATGCTATGAGCCATTAAAAAAGTAAGTGGGAAAAAAAAATATTTAAAAAAATGTGGTATATTTCAACAAACTAAATCAGTCGCTGTCAAATGTGAACTTTAGAAAATACTTTTTAAAATTCGAAAAAGCAGAATTTGCTGGAAAGTTGAGACACCTTGTATAAAATAAAAATAAAAACTACACAACTGTGAACAGTGTAATGAAAATCAAGTCTTGTATACGATCTTCACCCTTGCTGTCCTTTTAAATAAGGCATTTTCTTCTCTTCACTTCATGATATCAACTGAAAAACAAGAAATGTACCCATTATAACAGCTTCTTATTGACCAATCGATTATAAAATACTGGATTATCACTTTGGAGGTACTTACACTTTTAACTGTAACCCGGATAAATTCCTTTCTGCTGGTCAGATCAAAGTCTGGATACTTGTCATAAACCTACAACAAAGAGGAAGTTCAAAAGTTATAAAATGATTTGGAAACTTTTAAGGTTGTCAAACTTTAGAGGAACATGTTCATATCTATTGTGGTGAACTACACCTGCATGAACTTTAAGGTGCAGAAAGCGATTTCTGAGAATCACTGGCTACGTTTACATGCACAACTTTTCTTTCAATCGGACTGAATTCATTCCGATTGATGAATCCGAACGTAGTGTTTACATTAACGCTAAACATGTGATCGGGTTGATGTGTGTGTTGATATGTCACAAGCTTCAAATCGGAATAGATTTTTTGACATGCACGGTTTGTGCATAATAACCATTCTCCTACATTTGATCTTTACTTGTTTAAACAGCAGACTTAATACTTATCCATTTCTGGTCATAATTTGGAGACAATGAGCATATGAACCTTTGTGCCGTGCTGCTTATTCATAACGCTGTAAAAATGTCCCTCCCTGTCGTCTGTGGATGAGAATCCATAGTAGTTGTCCAGCGCATCATACGTCATTACCAAGCGGCAACCTCCCCGTCTCTCTCTTGAAACCAACACGGAAGTGAGTTAAACTGCAATTCATTAACTGGCCGCTTGGCCTGGCTGCAGAAGTGAGTCAAATCTGTATCTCCCTCATGTTAAAATTACCAACTTTACAGCAGAAAAAAACATGTTTACAGCCTGGATCTCTATGTGGCTTTGGTCTATACAGCTAATTTTGCCCTTCATAACAACTGTGAGGGGGGTGAATTTTTTTATAACTCGTCCGTTTAGTTGATTAATATTTAAATTTAAGGGTTTGGCCACTTGAGTGACAGATGGATTGCCGCTGTCAATGCTAGCCGTTTGTCTGCTGTTACTAGCCGTCACTTCACCTCAGCAAATGTTAGCTGCTGAACTTGCCTTCTCTGCAGTGTTTGTGCTTTTTTTCGGGATTATTTCATAAAATTTAATACTTGGGTACAAAGCCCACGTCTTTGGATTCCGTCGTTATCGTTTGAGAGAACAACCAGCGCTGTATTTCAGTTGTTTTCCTCTGTGAACATGGATGGATGTCTGACAATTTCTTTGCTTTTTGGGGTTTTCAAATTTAAAACGTCAATAAAGGCTCGTTCGTTCTGCTATCATGGAACAGATGGATTATAATATGCTTATACTGTCAGATGAAATCATGCAGGCGTCGGCGCTTTCTCCGTCCGTGCATTAAATGCACATGAATGAGCGCGGATTTTCTAGCGCATTTACTTGCACTTCAAAGGCAATATATCTATGGTTTAACGGTTTAACCAATTTGAGAGGCGGCCAAAATCAGAATTTAAAATGGACTGAATAAGCTCTCTACGAACTTGAGCGATGCCGCGCTGAGGGACCATGAAAGAGTGACTGACATGTAACGTTATGCACATGTCACTGTCACGCACAAACACTCTCGAAGTAATACACAGTCTCACTTGTAGCCATGTCTTTTAACTATTATAATATTTCGAAGGGCAAAAATAGGAACTTTTAATTGGCTTTACATCATCAGCTAACTCGATCACGTCGAGCTAGGTGATTTCAGATAGCCAGGCTCATATCTATGGCCAGGCTTCTTAGCTCCACTCACGCCCCGCCTGTTTGCCTATTTTCTGTTATCCGGGAGTGACGCAAGGCCAAGATGGCGACGGCCGGCTCCGCCCACTTTAGGCTTCAAAAATGCTCTTCAGAAACCTACGGGTGACGTCACGGACACTACGTCCATATTTTTTTACAGTCTATGGTCATTACGCTATTTCAGCGTCATTGCACATGCGCAGTCCTTTCAGTTTAGGTTTTCAATCCGATCAAGTGTTTACATGCCCTCTCGATCGGATTAGAAAAGGAATAAACCACCCCTTTCAATCCGATCGAAATTTCATTCGGATCGAAGGCTGAAGGCTTTTCAGTCCGATTGAGCCATCAATCCGATTACTAACGGATTATTTGGTTGCATGTAAACGTAGCCAATGTTGAACACTGTTGATATTTGAAATCAATATTCTATTATACAGATATTTGTCAAACAAATTTCCATGACTTTTCCAAAACATTCAGGGTTTATTTATTTTTCCAAAACTTTTCCAGGCCTTGGCAATTCTTATTTTAAAATTCCATGACTTTTCCAGGTTTTTCCTGACCGTACAAACCCTGCTCTCAAAATAAGCCATTTTGTCCCCGATAAATGCTGTGAAATAACATACTTGTCGGGTAATCTGCTTCATTGTAACTTCCTCCAAGTTCGCATCTTTCAGGAGATCCTGGATCGCCTCCTTCAACTGGTCATCAGTTGGTGGTTTTTTAAGCATCTTGATCAATGGCAGATCATCATCAGAGCTTTCACTTTCATCTGGAAGGAAAAATACAGCATGATAAATAATATTTTAGCACTTTGCAAAACCAAAGTGTCTAGTTACAGTTTTGATATGATGCTAAAGGATTGCATGTCATTTTAATTCTAGAAAAAGAAAAAAAAAAAAAGAAAAAAAAGATTAGATTTGAACTTTTGGTATTGCATCCGGAAGAATTTTCTGCATTATTACCCTTGATCTTGCTTGCCATCTTTTTCCTTCGGTTGCTGCTGCTGTCAGCTTTCTTGGTTTTAGGGACAGGCTTTGCTGGAGCTTTTCTCTTTGCCGCAGGCTTCTTGATTGTCTAGAAAAAAGTTGTCAATTATGATGTCAGTTTGAATGCAATTATCAAATAGGTATCTAACTGCGAGAAAGAAAAACAGTTGGAATAACAACACATTTCTGGAGCATCAGCAGATCTATAAATCTAAAGTGCTACAAATGTACTTGTTATAGTGTCAAATAAAATTTTGCCATTTCTGACAGAAGCGGTTCAAAACTCTTCAGAAAGATATAGCAGGTTTCGTTATCATCAAATTAAGCTTCAAATGAACTAACTGTTAATTAGCATTTCTGCGGATACAGGCCTGATTTAAAGGGTCCCTATTATGGATTTTTGAAAATGACCTTTCATGTAGTGTGTAACATAGCTCTAAGTGCATGAAAACATCCTGCAAAGTTTTAAATCTGAAAGTGCACCGTATATAAAGTTATTGTCTTTCAAAAGTAAGAGTCGAGACTGAGTCAATGAAATGAATTGTTTTTCAAACGAGTCATAAGCCGTTTCGTTGTGACATCAAGACGAAACATTAGCATATTGCCCACCCACTTATTGCGCGCAGACACCAGGGAAAACTTGAACCTCAAACACTGCAGCTGATTCCTGTGGATCCTGGATAGCATAATGTCGAGAAGACGCTGTGCTCTACAATGTGAAGGTAAAGCCAGTTTTTTTTTCACTGCCCCAAGGACGAGCATGTGAAGAATCAGTGGTTAAAATTCATCTTTCCCATGATATCACAGCAGTATAATCCTAAACTTTTGCTGTGTTCCCTTTATTTCACTGACGACTGCTTCTCAAATCTCGGAGTTCAATGCAGGATTCACAACCCGCTTGCTCTTGAAAGATGGTTTTCAAAATACTTAGTTTTGAGTTTTATATTGTGTAGGTCTCCTGCTAACTGACATTATTACTGTCTTACTGAAATTCTTCTGCTAATCAGTTGTGGGCCACGATTACCTAAAACTGTGTCTATTAATGCAGATTGTCTGTCTATCTCACTACTTTGAGGAAATATTTGTTTTACCAACGTTTATGTTACATCAGATCATTCACTCTAGAGCTTGGCTAATGTATATTGTATACATGCACTGTTATTGATACAGTTTCCACGTGTTCACCTAGCCTGGGTTTCCCCATGCCGCCTTGAGCGCAGCGCGATTTTATTCACGCTGCTAGGCAGCCTGGATACCATGGACCAGATTTTCGCCTCAGCGAGGGGACCAATCACAGAACGGGGAGGGAGCAGCAAGACGATGACGACGTCTATGCGACACACCGAAGCAGTTTGTTTATATCTATGGATCCAAAATGGCAGCAGACGCGAAGTTACCTCTCGGTGCAGCCTTAGATAGTGTTCTAAGTAGTTTAGAACGCACGTTTATTTCGTCTTCTTCCTCGTCGAATTTCTGTCGCTCTACATACGTCATCTGGTAGAATTTAAACGATTGGCTATGAGCTACGTACAGGCGCATTTGATAGACATTCGTAGCGCCCAATAAATGGCTCTGGGCATTCGTAAACCACGCCTCAAATACAAGAAAATGAACATGCGGTTCCCAGACCACGTCTCAATGAGAAAGAGGTCTGACGTTAGCCAGGCTAGTGTTCACCGCAATATATTAGAAAAAAACTCTGTAAATAAATTAGTACAAGTAAAATAATCGGTTTGTTGATGGACATACACTTGTTAATGCTGATGGTGAGGAATTACAGTTGCAACATCTCATATAATGTACCTCAAACTGAGTAGTGTATCACTGAGAAACGTCCTGCTCGAGCCGTCCTTGCGATGGAGGTTCCGGTTGAATAACAGTTCTTCCAGTGTTTCATCATCGGACTCGCGCTCGCATTGATATGGTAAAATCAACGTCATTGTTCATTACTGTCTTTAGTTTACAGTGTAGGAAGTCTCAGGACTAGCAGAGCTGACGTTGTTATGGCAATGGGCGGTTTTGTTTTCAACGGTAGGCCAATCACAACAGACTGAGCTGTCTGGCCAATCAGAGCAGAGTATATCGCGGAAAGGTGGGATTTAGAGATTGATTCATTTGACGAATCGTTTGAGAGTCATTGAAAATGTGATGATGTGCAAATGTATATTATGAGGAAATTAAACAGGTTTTTGACCTTTGATGCATGTAAACATGTTGTAGGAGACTCCACAACAACATTAGGAAACTTTAAAATAGCATAATAGGGGCCCTTAAACAGCATACTAAAACTACAAGCTCACATGAGCTTGAATTTATTTTAATTGTTACAAAATTTCAGAATTCAAAAATATTAGCAGTAAGTGTTTGTGTCCAAACCTTTTTTACAGTCTTGTCTTCATGAACATCTTGGTCACTATCATCTGATGAAGTCTGATCTGACTTTTTGTCAGATTTCTTTGTGGACTTCATGGTGGAAGATTTCTTCTTCTGGGGAGATTTCTGTTGATTTATAGACAAAACACAAGCAATGTAAACACAGTAAGACTGCAGTTCAAAACTCTTCGGAAAGATATCGTTTTAATTTTTATCAAATTAAGCTTCAAATGACCTAATTGTTATTCAGCATTTTTGCTGACATATGCCTGACTTACAGCATACCAAACCTACAAGCTCAAATAAGTATAGATGCACCAGTCGACCGCCCATAAATTGGCTGATCTCTATAACAGACTTGCACACAAACTGCACTGCAATAATTACCCAAATGTAATTTGTGTGGAAATATTGCAAAGTCTGTATACAGGACATTATCAACAATTTTAAAAGATATTTCAGAGTGCAAAAATATTACTAGTAGTAATTGTTTGTGTCCAACCTTTTTTACAGTCTTGTCTTTATGAACATCTTGGTCACTATCATCTGATGAAGTCTCATCTGACATTTTGTCAGATTTCTTCATGGACTTCAGGGTGGAAGATTTCTTCTTCGGGGGAGATTTCTGTTGATTTATAGACAAAACACAAGCAATGTAAACACAGTAAGACTGCCTATAGATGGTCTGAACAATAAAACCATAAATGTGGAGAATTTATGTTAAAATCGTTGTCATGTGTGTCACATTTCCAGTGTCAACTAAAACTCAGAAATGTTCTGAAGGTGTCAAATGTAAATTTGCTATTTCTTTCAGAGGCGGTTCAAAACTCTTCAGAAAGATATAGCAGTTTTCTTTGTTATCAAATTAAGCTTCAAATGAACTAATTGTTATTCAGCATTGTTGCCGACATATGCCTGACTTACAGCATATCAAAACTACAGGCTCAAATAAGTATAGATGCGCCCATAAATTGAAACTTTTTGTTTTTGTTTTTTTTGGCCGATCTCCATTCCGGACTTGCACACAAACTGCATTGCAATAATTTTCCAAAATGTAATTTGTGCGGAAATATTGCAACGTCTGTAAACAGGACATTATCACAGGCCAGAGACGGGACATGCTGAAGATGGAAGCAAAGAGATAAACACAGAGGCGCCAGCAGAGGAAATACTGTACCAGAGACCACAAGCTCACTGCTCACGATGTTTGAACTTTTGGAAGAAAAATATAAATATTGAATTTAGGGTGGGGGTTTATATGAATGCATCTTTGAAGGGAACTGACTGTCTTCAGAAAAGAAAATGCCATCAAACCTTTTCCTCTTACCCCCATTTAACGCCTATTAAAGTTGTGTTTATAAATATTTGAATCAGCCATGAAAAGTCATGACTGGTGCATCCTTACAAATAAGCTTGCATTTATATGAACAATTTTAAAAGATATTTCAGAATGCAAAAAAAATTACTAATAGTAAGTGTTTGTGTCCAACCTTTTTTACAGTCTTTTCTTCATGAACATCTTGGTCACTATCATCTGATGTAGTCTGATCTGACTTTTGGTCAGATTTCTTTGCGGAATTCATAGTGGAAGATTTCTTCTGAGGAGGAGATTTCTGTTGATTTGCAGACAAAACACAAGCAAATGTAAACACAGTATTATGATTGTCTATAGATTGTCAGAACAATATAAATGTGGAGAATTTGTTCAAATCTTTGACCACACAATGTCAACTATAACGCCTAGAAAAGCAAAAGAAACATTTCACTCACTTCTTCCTCGTCGCTGTCTTCTATAGGAGCAATACAATCTTTCACTTTATCAGAAGATTTATCTTCACTGTCTTTATTTCTTTGACTTGCTGTGGCTGACTTCTCAGTGCCCTTACTGTTCTCTTTACTCTCTTCTTCTTCATCGTCGTCGTCATCATCATCATCACTGCTGGAATCAGAGACAATGGGTTTGGACTTTCCACTTTCTACTTTTTTCTGTGGCTTTTTACTTTTGGATGAA
The DNA here is from genome assembly GCF_965113295.1 of Leuciscus leuciscus. Taxonomy (NCBI): domain Eukaryota; kingdom Metazoa; phylum Chordata; class Actinopteri; order Cypriniformes; family Leuciscidae; genus Leuciscus; species Leuciscus leuciscus. The sequence continues at coordinate 7,092,066 of NC_138744.1, forward strand.
GATTTTTCTCTTTTGGCATCTTTGGTCGTCTTCTTTTTCTTCTTTAGGACAGGCTGCAGAGGATAAAACAAACAAAGTCGTTGGTAAACAGCAAAAGAAAAACTCATCAGACATTTAATCTCCAGCAGTACATTGGCATTAAATGTGTATTGTTATTGTTCAGAAAGAAAGATCTCACCTTTCCTGAGTTGGTTGGCTGTACAAGAAATCTCATGATCCTCTCAGAAAGAACAATTTGCGTTCCAGTCCTCTCCAGATCAAGAGTCTGACAGATGGTTTTGAGCAGTCCCTTTTGAAGCCTGCCAGACAGACAAAAATCATTATCACACCCACTTTAAACCAATCACAACTTAATTATTGGACTTCACATCAGATGGAATAAACTACTAATGGTTTTATTACGTGCATGCACATGGCGTCACTTCACAAAAATAACATTATTGTCCTAAAATATATACATTACACAGTATTTTTATTTATGAGTATGTGCCAATATTGTATATTTACTTGCTTCTTTATCAGCATTGGTCAGAATTCAAATATCAATGCATCTCAACCAAAAAATTTTATTAAGGTGAAGATGCTTCCTCTGTAACAGCTACATCTGTGAGTTATTTTTATAAAGTGGTGGGGACAACATCGGACATGGCAAAAAGAATTTAATAATTTCTGTTTTCATGCCTTGATTTACCACAGATTTTTTTTTTATATACATATACACACACACACACATATACATATATATATATATATATATATATATATATATATATATATATATATATATATATATATATATATACACACACACATTTTATATATACACTACCGTTCAAAAGTTTGGGGTCAGTAAGATTTTTAATGTTTTTAAAAGAAGTATCTTCTGCTCACCAAGGCTGCATTTATTTGATTAAAAATACAAACAAAAACAGTAATATTGTGAAATATTATTCCAATTTAAAACAGCTGTTTTCTATCTGAATATACAGTAAAGTGTAATTTATTCCTGTGATCAAAGCTGAATTTTCAGCATCATTACTCCAGTCTTCAGTGTCACATGATCCTTCAGAAATCATTCTAATATGATGATTTGATGCTCAAGAAACATTTATGATTATTATCAATGTTGAAAACAGTTATTTACATTTTTATTTCATGATGCTATGATGAATAGAAAGTTCAAAAGAACAGCATTTTTACTGTTTTTTTTTTTTTTTATCAAATAAATGCAGCTTTGGTGAGCAGAAGATACTTCTTTTAAAAACATTAAAAAAATCTTCATGACCCCAAACTTTTGAATGGTAGTGTATGTATATATATATCCAAAGTAGTTAAATAGACTTACTTTTTCACTTTCTCCACCTTTTTGTTGTAAAGGTCACTGTCCGGCCCAAAAGGAAATCCATTAAATAGCCGAAGATTTTTCCGCAGAGCTAATGCCTGTATGAACATTAATCAGCATTATTAAGTTAATATCAATCTGTAACATATGTTTTTTGGGCATTTGTTTGTTAAACGAGTTCTCAAACTAAACCTTACAGTTCCGGGTCGATCATATACAATGTTATGCAGAGGTTTGAGCAGAGGGACTTTAAGCTTTCCGATGGAGTGATTAATCCGTGCAATGTCTCCCAGTTTGTCACCTCTTCCCGTACTCTCAATCTTCAGCTTTTCTTTCTGTCTACCCATTAAATCAAGTCTCTGGATGATTTTTTTCTCCCGTTTTCCTTCAAGAATTTCAGGTTCGACTGAAAAGACAATTACAAAAGGACAATGATGGTAACTTTTGAGTGGGCAATCCAAGCTTCATTTAATTTATGAGCTGATGACAATTAAATAAAAGCTCAATACAAAGTTATGTTGCTTAACATTAATTGACATCATGAATAACATTTCTTGAAAGAATAGATTTGGCATCTATTGTTGGTATTATTCAACTTACACAATTTGACTCTGGGTTTAGACTTGCTTTTGGGTTTTTCCGCTTCATCCTGCCCTGCATCATCAGATGGACTCCTCTTCCTTTTCTTCTTCTTTTTCTCCTCCTCCTCCTCTTCTACTTTTATGCTGTTTTCATCCAGGAAAGGATCAGGAACATCTTCTGTCTTGACAGCTTCATTTTCTTTACTCATGATTGGAATTTTTTCAGTTGATTCCTAGATTAGATAAAAGAACGGTGTTGTAATCGTCAAATTCAACAGAATATCATAGTAGTAGTATTACTTATATAATTTACATACACAAACGACACCTCTATTCATCGACGCATATCACATCAACAACAGTGAATGCACTGTTACTGCAGAACGAATTTGGCGCGTGTTTGTATCCCAGTCGTATAAGGCACAGACACAAACCTTTAGCATGCTAACAAACTATAAAATTACGACCAAATGTAAGGTAAACTGGTGAAAATGTAAGATATATAAGCAAAGTGAGTGAAAATCAAACTTTTCAATATGCATGTGCTTCCGACTTAAAGCTTTTAGGCGGCGAGAGATTGATAGCACAGAAGACTAACGTTAGCTTATTTGTCCCGCCTACTTGCTCACCAAAACACAATTATATTCCCTTTTGCAACAAATCATGACAAGGCCTGCCTTCGTGTATGTAAAAACACAACTTAGAGAAAAGTATACAGTTTATAAAACCTCAATAAAACCCATGCGCTCACACTTTAAAAGATATAACGTTACTCACTGAGTGTTGCTGCCTATTGGTGGTGATGTACGTGCGCAGTAAACATGGCGTTTGAAAAGAAAGGGCGGGCTATCACGTGACCACGCGGATAAATTCATATTAAAAGGACATGTCTCAAAAAAATACAATTCTGTCATTTTTACACACCCATGTTTTTCCACATTAGTATGACTTTATTTCGTTGCATGGACCAAAGATCTAATTAAAGTGTATGGTGACTGAAGCTGCCTGTCAGTAACATGTTTAACACGTTCTCTAACATCTTTGTTACATATGAGGCTGATTAAATTCAATGTGTGGCATTAAAAAATGTTGGGATCACTTTATAATGTATAATCTTTCATTTAGGACCAGATACAAGTTCAGACACAATGTCTGGAAATTTTAATTTAAATAGCCTATTTTCCATAAAATATATTTAAGAAATGATGTTCTCTCACTGTAAAGGGAATTGTGTTTTGACATTAGTTTTTACATCTGATTAATTAATCTGATTAGTTTACTTTTACTAACAGCAGGGGGCAACATAGTAAAAGCTATTGTATAATGTGAACCAGTAAAAATAGCATTTCGACAGCATTCACTACATTTGGTGCATGCATCATTTGTCACATAATCACATTGCATGTTTCATTCAGCAAGTACTTTTTTTATAATCATTAAAGTAGTTATTTAGCATTTTTAATTTTGAGTAGAAATGTTACATTATTAAGGACTGATATCAAATAAGGAATCAAGAAAAAACATGTTAAAGATCATAGCTAAATACAACACTGTGTACAAGTCTTCTATGCGCACAGCAATAGTGATAGTAAGTTAGAGTAGTTAAGGAGCCTAGATAGTATTCTATTCTGACCACATATCTCCATACCACACATTTATGATCCATCTCACCTGCTGATTCAGTAATTACTCATTCATTCATTTATTCATTCATTCATTGACACATGGTCAGTTATGCAATTATAATATGTAGGCCTGCAGTGAAATGAGCAATTGCACATTTTATCCCATGTTCAAATAGGTGTACTCTTAAAAATAAAGGTTCCAAAGGGGTGCTTTCACAGCGATTACATGAAATAACTATTAAGATAACCTTTCAGTGAACAGTTCTTAAAAATAAATAAATAAATAAATAAATAGTGTGAAGAACATGTTAATAACCTAAAGAACCCTTTTCCAAAATAAAGAACCTTTTGTGCAATGTTTAAAGGTTCTTCAAGGAACCATCAATGTCAATAAAGAACCTTGATTTTAAGAGTATATTCATTTGAAACCAGTCAAATCAACACCTGAGGTGTTTAAGAAGAGTTTTGTGATATGTTATGCTTTTACATTGCAGGTTTGCTAAAACCAGAGGCTGACTAACATTAATAACCCACAGTTGTGTACAGTAGAAACGGCTACCATGGTACAGTTGAGACACCCATTCTCTAAAACTGCTAACCTGAAAATGTAACAAACGTTTAAAAATGTCAATTGTGATTCATTGATTCCTTCTTCCTTTCCTTTTTTGCTTTTGTACCAGGGAAATGCCCCAGTGAGAGCTTTGTAGCTGCTACCTTTTTTTTTGAGAGTTACATATTCCCACCATATTCCCTTCACAGAACACTGATTATCAGGTTTTAGGTTATGAAACCCGAGTTTGATAAATCAACTTGCAGATGCATGTCCACTCTGTTCATACTACCCAACCATGGACTTTGTTTTGAAATGTGTGGGAAAAGTTATTTGAATCAAGCGTAGGTTTAAGGTCAAAGTTGAACCACCCACGACGAACAAAGAATAGTTTGCTTTTTAGGTGCTGCGCGCGCGCAGGTGTAGATCTCGTGACCGTGAAGGCTTTGATTTTTCCAGATGATTACAACGCGGCTAATTTTTTTTTATTTTATTTTTTTACTGGTTGTATTAAGTGTCTGGAGTTTGTTGCCTAGCAGCCTGAAAGTGTCTCCTGATTGGTTGATAGCTCGCACTCTCTCCGTTAAAACGCTTGTGGAAAGGAAAGGTGCACGAGAGCGCGTCAGAACTGTTCCGAACTCTCATGAACCTGTGAAACCTTGAGTTGCATCAGTTCTTCACTGTGAACATTTCGGATTTGAACATCACAAGGCGTTTGCATGATGTTCTTCAGTTTATCGACAGAGGATCAACATCTTTTGAAGTGGGAACAGAGTAAAGAGCCAGATGGATCCAGCTCACCTCACACAGGCGCGCGTGCTTTCAGTGTAGGCTTATAGGCTGAAGGTGGGTGTCCAGAGTTACTGGTATTCCAGTAATATAATGTTCTTTGTTATGTATTTTTAGTCGTCAATAATAAATGTTGCATTTGTTTGTTTGCGACTTATTTAAATAAAGCTTATTTGAGTAGTCTAGCCTATTAATTTATTCCAAACTAATTTTATTTCGTCTTCAGGTAACCTAATTGTAGATAGCGCATTTACTGTCTATCCGAGACTAAATAAGAAGATAAACCTAAATAGTAAAATTATTTAAAGATTGAGAGATTGATATTAGTTGAATTTTATTAAATTAATTTAATAAATCTGTTGTTTAATTTGTTGTTATTACTAGCTAGCCTACTTTAGATCCACAAAAACTCTTATTTATATTACCCACTGAAAACTGTAAAAATCGGACATTCTTGCATCCATTTCATTTTCATCTCAGAGAGGACAATGCCTTATTTCTTTTTTCAAAAAGCGAATGCCTTCTTTCTTTATAAATGTTTATGTTGTTAATTATATAAACAGGACAAACACTTAGTTCTAAGTTTACGCTGTAAAAAAAATATAAACCTAAAATCAGTTATTTTAAAATGTAATTCATATGGTAACATCTGCATTGACTGGTTTTATATAAATCTAATGTGACTGGAATAACCACGTTTTTTTAAGGATCAGATGAAACAGCAGTGCCTGCGTTCACTTTTTACAGTGTAGCAAGGATTATTTATTTACAGTGGGTTGCTTTAAATTTAATAAAGAAAACTAAAACTATTTAAAAACAAAATTAAATTAAATGCATCGTTCCCTTTTGAAAAGTATTCTCAGTCTCCACATAGTGCTTAGACCTCTTTACAGTTATCCCATTGGATCTTGTTAAAAACATGGCTTTAAAATGACCATCATGACAATATTACAGAAGAGCTTACCAAAGAGAATTAATGATTACAAGAATAGTACATTAGTTCAATTAATTAGACAGGCCAGCTAAAATATTTAAATCTCAATGCAGCTTTGAAGAAGTAGGACACTGCCAAAGGCTTCTTCTCCCTCCCACCGTGTCTGATGTCTGCCAGTGATGGTGTAAAAAAGGGGAAAAAAAATCATTAAGGGAATTTGCTCATTCAATACACAGAGCTTTCAAGTTGGTATTACACATATCCTACTGTATATACAGACTTTCCAAACTGTCTTCTTTTATCTAATAAAGTGCATTATGTAGGAATAGTAGCAGATGAAGCACTGTATGTTATATAAAACACACACCTAGGGCTTCACACTACAATTAACCGTACTGTTTAAACCCAGTAAAGGCCACTTTTAACCGTGGATTATGAAACTTTCCTTTCGAGGCATCAAAGTGAAACAACATGCTGCTTGAATGTAATGGTGAGTTTTTTTTTTTTTTTTTACTCAGTGCTTTCCTCATTAATTATTCATGTGCTTTGTACAATTGCAGAAACTGAATTTCCAGCATCTGAAGAAAACAGTAAAAAAAAAATGTATCGATATTGCAAAAGCATTAACTGGAGTGATGCGGAGACACTGTTTACAAAGATTTAAAAGGGATAGTTCATCCAAAAATGAAAATTCTGTCACCATTACTCATTGTCATTCCAAACCTGTAACTTTCTTTCCTCTGCAGAACTCAAAAGAAGATATTTTGACAAATGTTTCACCTGTTTTTGTATGTACAAAACAACATTGGACCCCATTGACTTGCATGGAGAGTATGACAGAATTTAAATTTTTGGGTGCGCTAATACTTTGAGATAACCAGATATATTTCTAGTTGTGTGTAGTATTAATATCATAAATGTAAAACAAGAACATTATCCAATGGTTCATTACAGTGTGAAATCTCAAAACCTGGTTACTCAAGCATATTTACTAAACCATGATAAAATATGAACAGTGTAAAACATGGAACATGATAACCCAGGATTTTGTTCACCCAAGGTTAATCGTGTGAAAATATCAAATAAGTGTCATAATTGATCATTTTACCAGCAGCCAAATCCCTATTATTACTGATACTGCTCTTTTCAGTCTGTCATATTAATGCACTTTAAATGTCCTCTTTTGTCTCTCTCAGGGCTCAACATCACCCAGAACAACATGATCACGGATTCATCAAGTCCGGCAGAGTTCTACGAGGACAACGCTTCACTGCTGTCCTTGGACTCCAGCGTATTCTTCAGCGAGCCCGCGCTGCCGAGCGACAAACAGCTGGACTTCTTCATTATAAATGTCGGAGGTAGCCGCTATATCCTCTCTCAGGAACTTTTGGCCTCTCACCCAGAAACTCGCCTGGGCAAGCTGGCCCTCTCCAATCGAGACTCTGCTTTAGACCTGTGCGACGATGCAGATTTCTTGGAGAATGAGTTCTTCTTTGACCGCAACTGGCAGACTTTCCAGTACATCATGAACTTCTACAAGACAGGTCACTTACATGTTCGAGAGGAGCTGTGCGTGATCTCGTTCCTTCAGGAGATCGAGTACTGGGGCATCGATGAGCTCCGCATAGACAGTTGCTGCAGGGATAAGTACTACCGCCGGAAGGAGATGAAAGAGACGATGGATATTAGTAAGGATGATGAGATAATGGACAATGAGGAGGAGGACTTCACCGGAGCTTTGTGCCAGGACTTACGCCAACGCATCTGGGACCTCATGGAGAAGCCGGACTCCTCCAAGGCGGCCAAGACGTTTGGGACGCTGTCCATGTTCTTTTTGGTGGTGTCCATCGTGAACATGGCTTTGATCTCGCTGGACTTCACTATACTCGGTGCACCTATCATCTTAGATGTTCTTGAGTACATTTGTATTATTTGGTTCACCGGTGAGCTGGTACTCAGGTTCATGTGTGTCAGAGATAAGTGTAAGTTCAGCAGGAGTGTGGTGAATATCATTGACCTGCTGGCTATTCTGCCCTTCTATGTGACTCTGGCCGTGGAAAACCTTCATGGAGAGTCTACCGAACTGGAGAACGTTGGACGGGTTGTTCAGGTGCTGCGGCTATTGAGGTCACTCAGGATGCTTAAACTTGGCCGACACTCCACAGGTGATATACCTATTGAAACATTTCATATCATAATCATACAATACCCGTTCAAAGGTTTGGGGTCGGTACGATTTTTTTTATGTTTTAAAAGAAGTCTCTTATGCTCACCAAGGTTGCATTTATTTGATCAAAAATAGAGTAAAAACAGTTAAATATTGTTACAATTTAGAATAACTTTTTTCTATTTTTATATATTTAAAAATGTCATTTATTCCTGTGATGTCAAAACTGAATTTTCAGCATCATTATTCCAGTCTTCAGTGTCACATGATCCTTCAGAAATCATTATAATATGCTGATTTGGTGCCCAAGAATTATTACTCATTATTATCATTGACAATCAAGATACTTTTTCTTCAGGATTATTTGATTAATAGAAATTTCAAAAGAGCAGCGTTTATTTGAACAAAAATTGTAACATTATAAATGTCTTTACTGTCACTTTTGATGGATTTAATGCATACTTGCTGAATAAAAAAAAAAAGATTTATATAAAAAAAACAAATCTTACTGACCCCAAACTTTTGAAAAGTAGTGTACCTTTTTGTAATTAATTTAAGAAAAAAATACAAACACACTTTGAGGAACAGACTGAAATTGATGTTATTTACTGGAAGTATTTGGTGCATCAGGCACTACACCAGGTTTGGCATTGCTACTCTCAAATCACTTAACTGACCAGTTTGAAAATATGTAACCATAAATAGATTTATTGACACATACAGTATAAGGTAAGATTTTCATCCAATAAATGCTAAAACTTTAGCCTGCTTCTCACATGAAGCATCATCGGTTGTTAGATGACATGACTTAAACTAATGTTAGCTAAAGCAAGCAAAAATGACACTGTCAACTAAAAAAATGTTGGCAAAAAAATAATAAAAATCAACATCATTTACATTTAAAGACGTAAGTTTAACTGCAGCCTTAAATGGATGTATTGAAATGGTCATGGGAAAATCTAAGTGGTGCCAAAGTCGAAACCTGTACTGAAAATTTTGAATTTATTTATTAATGAAGATGAAGAAAACTGAGCTGAAGCTCTGAAAACATCAAATCAATTAGAAATGTAAACATTTTTTTAGACTTTCTGTCAGTCAAACACACATTCCACCTGAACATTTGGGCATTTTAACACTCTATCGACTCATCATGGACTCTCATCTTGGGGAATGAAATAATTCATGAAGATGTCAGTCTATTTTGGGGAGAGTGAGTAAATTTATTCATCCATTCATATTTTGACAGTATCCCATGGAGACTTAGAGGAAGATCCAGACAAACAGTTACCGAGCACAGACTTGTGGGTTTAATCTTGTATTTTTTGACGGAAAGAATCTCTTTCTAAGATGCAGCCACAAAGTCATGAATAAATTAAACAACATGATCCAAGAGCTAAAAAAGGAGGGTAGTTGGGGAATTTGATGGGACTGGGGCTTCTCATGTCCTATCAACTTCAATATGGAAATGTAAAATAAGGAAAAATTCTAAATCCTTTGGTTGGGAACTAATTCCAAAAGTTATTTTATTTTATTTTAAATAGGGAAAGCAAAATTTATTTTATTTTGTGGCTAAATAGCAGACTGATTTTTTATTTACAGGGTCTCACCATAATTCTTTTTAGATTTAACACATTTCTAAGCAGACAATGTCGGCTCTGTTCTCAGGATAAATATCTGAAGTAAACACTGACAGATAATCCACTGAGGCGATGGCAGAGCCTATTTTCATATCCGTCACATTTTAATAATGGGGTCTCTCTTGTCTGCGGCATTCTCTGCCAGTCTGAAGGTGTTTATTCTCAGTAATAGCTAATCTGATCAGAAGACACAAACCAAACGAAGGCAGACGGTCCCAATAGCCATAAACATAAAAAATGAACAGTGTTAAGACCAAACTGTGACACATTAGTCAAGATCAGAATGGAAATTAATAGAAAAATAATTCAATATCAAGGTTTCGAGTGTTTCCCAGTGCATTTTCATTTTCTCAAAATAGACACCTAGTTCTTCGCTAATACCTCAGACGTGGGTCAAGGGCCCATGAAAGCCAGCGTGTTAATAACAAAATACGGTTTCTACTTCTAAAAATAAAAGGACATGCTTTGATACACAGAATAAGTAGGCTAGGTGTTGACTTTAGATGCTTGATGTTCTTTCTGTAAATGTATTCAGCAAGGCAGCTAAAAAAAGAATAAATAAAGCATTTCTCAAGAAGCCGTGCCCATGCCATTTTGGAGTGAGAAAGTGTAGCAGCTGTTCTTAGGTGCCTATATTTAAAGGCTAGAATATCTTGGATGATTTCATTACTGTTATATTACTTCTTGACTGATCCTTTGCGGGAAGATTCACACATCACACACTGGCAGATGCAAATTCAAAATTTCCACACGCTGTTCTGATTGGCTGTGATTGACTGATTTTTACACATCTTGCCGTCGCGTCGCGTCTAGTGTGGACAGACAAATTATATTTCGCTGGAATCTTACCGTATCGTGTCTGGTTAGGACACAGTGTTATATTACTTCTTGACTGATCCTTTCAAAGGTATTGTCAAATTCAAAGGTTTAATATATATATGGGTATATTATGGGTGTAACGGTACACAGAAGTCACGGTTCGGTATAATTACCTTGGTTTTGGGGTCGGTACAACAGGAAAAATCAACAAATCTCCAATGCTAGGTTTCTTGAACAGACAGTAGTGCAAATTACAGTTTTTCCACCTAGTGGCATTTAGTCCCCCCTAGGTAGTTGGTACAGTACAGCCTCCTTTAGTGTATTAAGCACTAAGCAGTAAACATAGTGCACTCTTGTCAATCCCCCAAGATTCCTGATTGCTTAAAATAAAAATATGAAGGAATTTCTGATATGTTACTCTAATTGATAGATTGACCAATGCTGCGCTGTAAAACGGCTGTTTTCAAACTTAAATGTTTGATTAACGTGTTGTGCGTATCCTATAGTGTCATTTGCTTTTCGCATGAGAGTTCATTAACATGCAGTGACAATGGCGAATGCACAAAGTTCAATATTACGCTTTTTCAAGAAATCACAAATTGTGTACACTCACAATAAAAACAAAACATTGTGCTTTTGTAAAATAAGGGGGGAAAAACAGGATGCTGCTTTCTGCCGTCCCGGTTTCCTTTCCATGAAGTTTGTGGATCGTGCCACAAAAATGTATCGAAACAGCGTATAGGCTACTAGCAAGCTCTTGCGTGCCATGATCTGAACTCTCGTTTTGGGTTGGTGCTTAGATTGTCTCTTCGTCTTTTGCTCTTATTCATATTGTGACAGTTAGCAAACAGCATTGCATTACAGTGTGCGCCCCCTTCTGGACTGGAGAGTAGATCGTCTGTGACTGACTGTGTAAGTCGTTTGTATGCAACGAACTGTGATGTTCGGGACGAATACATGTACCGTTACACCCCTAATACATGGATACATGCACACATACATTATATATATATATATATATATATATATATATATATATATATATATATATATATATATATATACTAAAAAGAAGTTTTGATGCTGTGGGATCTTACCAATATAAGCTGACACAATGTACTCTGAAAGCTAGACCAATAGCAGCATTACTACACAAAATACAGGCACTGACTTTTGAATCTACAATGAAATAGTACTTCTAGAGAGGATATCTAGCCATCCTTTATAGTTTTAACTTGTTTGCGTACGGAAATCTCGTTGGACACATTTAGAGAAGTTCATGATCTCTGTAGAACATGTTACACCAGAAATAAAATCATGCGGTCACTGATTCAAATTCTATCAACAGCATCATCTTATATGTTAGTAGGTACAGAAGTAATGTTTTGGCATGCAAACCGTTCAGTAATCATTGGCTACATGTCAGTTGGTCAGTGGCAAATGGGGTCAAAGATGAAATTGTTTGAGCATTGTGTTAAAAAAGAGTGACACAATATAACATGCTTAATTCTTTGTTACATAGAGTTCAATGCATTGAGGAAAGTTGACATGACACAAATTACCTGAAAGTGCCATAATGGTTTTCCTTCCCGAATTAATTGAGAGGCCTCTCCTTGTTCATGCTATTGTTCTAAGGTTAAAAGGTCCTATCCTCTAGGTCCTATCCTCTTGGCATGCAGTGATAATGTTAAAATTAGGTCTGTTAATTTAACACATTTATTTAGTGCACTCAATTATGACAAATATGAAAAATATTAAGAAGTATTAAAAATAATAACATGCACCTGAAAATCATGCATCCGATATGGAAGTAAAACAACCAATTTATTGACTTCTGAAGTTACTTTTTACATTGAATTATTTGCAATTCATTTGATTATTTAATCAGAATGGTATGTATTTGATTGAGCCCTAAAATAAAATTTATATGAATCTATAAATCTATTCTCTATTCATTCATATTAGTCTGAAGGCCTGTGCACACCACTTTGACTGACTTTCTTCAGCGGAACGCAAAAGAAGATATTTGGAAGAATATTGGTAACGAAACAGATTCAGTTCCCATTGACTTCCGTTGTATGGACAAAAAATACAATGGAAGTGAAGGGGAACCAAAACTGTTTGGTTATCAGCATTCTTCCAAATATCTTATTTTGTGTTAATCAGAAGAAAGAAATGCATACAGGTTTGGAATGACAAGAGGGTGAACTATCCATTTAATGCATATGTTCATACCGACACGAATATTATAATTTTTTTCTAAACGGCTATTTGAAAACATATAAATATTGTTTGAGTTCTTTCTTTTCTGTGAGAAGCGTGACAAGCATTTATGTTAACGGGCCTTTAGATTAAGGAACTTTCTCTTTATCTTCTTTGTGCATTCCTCATCAGGTCTCAAGTCTTTGGGCATGACGATTGCCCAGTGCTACGAGGAAGTAGGCCTCCTGATGCTGTTCCTTTCCGTGGGCATCTCCATCTTCGCCACAGTGGAATACGCCATCGAACACGACATGCCAGAGACCACTTTCACCAACGTTCCCAGCGCCTGGTGGTGGGCCACCACGTCCATGACCACCGTGGGGTACGGAGACATCCGTCCAGATACGACACTAGGAAAGGTGATGGCCTTCATCTGCATCCTATCTGGCATTCTCATCCTTTCGCTGCCTATTGCCATTATCAACGAACGTTTCTCTGCCTGCTACTTCACGCTTAAAATGAAGGAAGCGGCGCTGAGGCACGGGGAGGCACTGAAGCGACTGACGCGCAACTCGGCCTCAGATATGTCGGCGGTAGGGGTGAACCTGCGGGACGCCTACGCCAGAAGCGTGCTGGAGATGCTGCGGTTGCAGGGGCGAGAGCGAGCCAGCACACGCAGCAGTGCAGCAGATCTCAGGTGGTAATAGTAGGCCTTCAAGCTGCCCGGAGAGAGAGAGAGAGAGAGAGAGAGAGAGAGAGAGAGAGAGAGAGAGAGAGAGAGAGAGAAAACAGATTTTGTGGTATTTTAAGGACCACAAAACATTTAATGGTGTCATATCATAAGGACTCAAATGTTTCTCATGTTTCTGATGTCATGAACCTGCAATTAATTGCAGTCCTGTAACAATCTAATACAGCTGTTGCTCATTTTACATACAAATGGGGCGTTTTTTAAAGTCACAATGTAACGGAAGTAGCGACAGATATAATCTGCGTCTGAAAACTTAGGCAGCTGACTTGTTGCCTCGCTGCCTTATCAGGCAATGACTTCTTAGCACGACGACGGTACCTCACAAAACTGATTTCGGACAGAAGTCTGAGGCAGCGTAATAGTTTAATGATCTACACCAAAATAGAGTGAGCTTTGGTGAAAACTAAGCAAATATTCAATTTCTAAAATAGTAATTTTCACTATGACATCAGAAGTGGAAAACGTTGGTCATTAACACACCAACCGCAACTTTTATACGCCATCTTTAAACCCCGCCTTTTTCTCACAATCGACTGCAAGCATTCAGATCGGCCTCTTTCCAGTCAACAACTAATGGATAGAATCAAGTCCCCGCCATACATTGTTTTTTGAATGCATTCTTTTTGTATGAATACAATTAATGAATGAATGAGACATTTATATAGCGCTTTCATATGTACTACTACTGTACACCCAAAGCGCTTTACAATCATATCAGGGGTCTCTCCTCAACTGTCTGAGGCTGTCCGAAAGCTTAAAAAGGCTGCTTTTGGAGGATGCATTCCAAGGTAGGAAGGCATCAAGGCACGTCCGAACCCGATGTTAGCTTCACTTCCTGAGATACCTTCATCTGATTGATTTTTAAAGGCAGCATAATGTCCTGTGCTTTCCATTCTGTGACAATTAAAGGTGCTGTAATGATTCGACGTCCAGCATACATCACCAGAGAGTCTGGAAGATCAAGTTATGACATTTTGATTCAAGATTATGAAGTCAAAAAAATAAACGTAATTTAAAAATGAAATATATACATGGGATGAATCGTTTAGAATGAGCTCAATAACATGCATTTAGAAAATTATTTTTGATGCTGACTTTCAAGGCAGCAGCAGCAAAAACAGACCATTTAACAAAGTGTAGAAAATGTTAATAAAAAATTAATTATAACTTATTATTAATTGTAAATATATATATATATATATATATATTGTTATTATAAATTCTTTTTTTCAAATGAACCTCAGGGTGCAAAAATATCAAAAACAAACATTTAATAATACTTCTTTAAAGGGGATGTATGTGATTTCTGTACCACTATTGGCACACAACTGAATTGCAAAAATAAAGACTTAATTCAAACAGGTTTCCCAAACTGTGCCATTGATTGGACAACAGTTACAGTAGCCCCACCCCAAACTCACACCATTGGTTGAATCAGTGTTGCTATGCTTATGCTGCTCAAAACAACCATAGCAATTCTTAAAGCATCACAGAGCCACGTTTTGACTGAATCAAGTCAATCAACCTTAAAGGGATAGTTCACTTTGAAATTAAATTTTGGTATGTTTTAGCTTACCTCAAGGGCATCCAGATGTAGGTGTCTTTGTTTCCGCAGTAGTTTCAATTTTGATAATTTTAGGTCAAACCGTCTTGTCTGTCAGTCATATAATGCAGGTCTATGGTCACCACCTCAAAGAGCATGCACAGAGAAGTCCAAATTAAACAATTCCCCATCGTCCAAATTAAACAATTCCCCATCGTAAGTACACATTGATGGCCTAAGACACAAAACGAGCGGTTTGTGTGAGAAAACGAACAGTATTTATATAGTTTTTACCTCTTCTACACAACCACGTCCAAGTGATCTGAGGGCGCGGGCGCTTCGGTCTGCGCAAGCGCCGGAAGTGATCTCTCGCGCGTGTACGTTACGTCACTCATTGTTTACACAGAACAGAAATGGTACTAATTTGCGCTTATCCGGGATGTTTAAACCGACGTAAAAGAAAACAATTACGTATGCTCGCGTGAACTCATCCGGGAGTGGTGAGTTTTCACGAATAAGCCTTCTCTCTTGAAGTTATGGTTGATCGCTCTTTGCGATCCACGCGCGAGAGATCATTTCCGGCGCTTGCGCAGACCGAAGTGCCCGCGCCCTCAGATCACTTGGACGTGGTTGTGTAGAAGAGGTAAAAACTATATAAATACTGTTCGTTTTCTCACACAAACCGCTCGTTTCGTGTCTTAGGCCATCAATGTGTACTTACGATGGGGAATTGTTTAATTTGGACTTCTCTGTGCATGCTCTTTGAGGTGGTGACCATAGACCTGCATTATATGACTGACAGACAAGACGGTTTGACTTAAAAACTTACTGCGGAAACAAAGACACCTACATCTTGGATGCCCTTGAGGTAAGCTAAAACATACCAAAATTTTATTTCAAAGTGAACTATCCCTTTAAGCACATTAATCCACATTGAGAAGTATTTTAATGCAAAATTACACTTATCAAAATTGCTACATGTCTGTTCTGTTTATATTTGTGCAACTTATTTACTGTTGAATACATGTAATAAAATCTGTCTCAATTTTCTCGTTTGGGTTCTTGTTTGGTTTACATTTACATAAGAGCAACACTTTTCCCTGTGACTTGTTGAACCTTTTAAAATACCACAAATGGCCTGAAGATTACAATGACCTTGTAAGACTCAACAGGTCTGCTCAAATACGCATGGCTTATTTGAAACATTGCTCTGTAACAGTTGCAGCTAGACATTCAGAGCTTAAAAGCTTAGAGAAAATCAGTCGCTCCACTGGGCACAGCTAGACAGTAACAATGATTTGCACTGCAGGAATATGTTATTATATGACAAGACACGACATGTACATGGACAAGCCTTAAATCTAAATTTCAGTGAAATGTATCGTAAGAAAATAGAAGGAATAAGCTTTCATCCAGATCCAGATATATAACTAATCCTGCTTTGTTTGTGCTAGAAAAATTAATGATACATTCATTTTTTTGGCTGTCCTATTGCTTTTATATGTGAGGAATGTGTGAAAGGGGGGGGGGGGATATGTAATCTTTTAGGTTGAAATTAATAAATCAATGAAAAGCCACCATGTCTGTGGGAAAAAAAATTACCAGGCTTGCTTCCCTAACAAATCCACTGAATCCAAGCTGAATGCTAAACCCACAGCCTTGAGATATGTCGGATTTGTGCTATTTCTATCTCTTGTGCCTTCTGAAAACTTTCCAAGTGAACAAGAATACCTCCTCTCAATCTCTTACCAAATATCAGACTATGAAAGTGAAGGTTTCCAGGACATGGATACTGGCTCAAACTCCTGAGCGTTGAAGATATTTAGATACCTTAAGGAAGTTTAAACTACTGTAACCATGTAAATGCATCTAAAAATAAGAGATTTTGACAACTATTATGGTTAGTGCAAGATTTAATAGTGAAACAACTGTTGTCCTGTTATTGTCTTTAGTGGATTGTTTTCAGCTGGAAAACAGCAAGGCCTAAAAAAAAAATTAAGAAACGTCAATCTCTTCTTTTAGAGGTTGTCCTAGATTTCAATGAAATGTACAATATGTACAAATTTTCTTTGACTTTGCATCCTAAGTGAGAGTCAGATAAAATACAAATTTTGGACCTGTTATAAAAGATCTGCATTTTTTTTATGTGCTTTATATGAGTATAGAATTTCATTCTTCTAGTGATATAACTACATTCATAAAATTCAAATTGATTTGATTCAAAAGGACAACAGCCCTCTGCATGCCCTGGTTGAGCTATATATAGTGTGCATTTGAATGTGTTTGATCTACAGATGAGGGCTGTGTCTATTCCCTGGGTGACTGATACCTCCACAACCTGTCTTTCTGGCACCAGAAGTCCAGATGCGAGTCCAAGGGGCCCGTGTGTAATTAGAGTGCACTGTCTGTCCTGCTGCATTTGTGAGTGTGTGTACAGTTCTGTGTGCACGGATGCATGTGTGAGCTGAAAGAAAAGGGACAAGGAGACATAAATAAGATCTCAGGGGAAGTCAACGGTTAAAGCTGAATTTTCAGCATCATTACTTTAGTCTTCAGTGTCACATGATCACTCTAATCATTCTAATATGCTGATTTGATGCTCAAGAAATATTTCTTATTATTATTATCAATGCTGAAAACAGTATTTGCTGGTTAACATTTTTTTGTGGAAACAATGATACCATTCAAACATTTGCTGTAGAAATTAATTCATCAAGGATGATTAAAATTATCAAAAGTGACAGAGAAGACATTTAAAATGTTACAAAAGATTTTTATTTAATAAATGCAAATAAATGCTGTTCAATGAAAAATCCTGAAAGCAGCAGAACATGCCGAAAGTTCAAAGGTGAAAGTTTGTGACTGGTTTGTCAAACATAATTTGTTTAAAATTGTGAAATACTTTTTATAACAAAACAATCTTATTGGTATATAGTGTATTTTTTTTTTTACCAAATACAGATTACAAATGACCTGCAAATAATATAAGAATTAATCAAACAGCATGCAGGTATCTACAGTTTTGTGTTCCTATACATCACACAGACCAGCTCTTAATAAATTGCTTATCACTTTACAGAAATATTACAAACATTTTGGCTCATGGGCCACACATCAGTGTCGAGAAAGGAAACATTAACTGTGTTTTCCAAATGCTGCTCTTCCAGTCACACAAGCTCCTTTATGGCCGTATATGTGCCAACACTACATCAGCTCACCACGGAAAGCACAGAAGCAGAAGACTTTAATAAGAGAAGCACTTCCTGAGACTATTTTGTCTGAGCACAGAATAATGTCTTGGAACAACTGTCAGCAGAAGAGTCTAGCAGCTTTCAAATCACATATAGGAAACACTAACCAAATCCCCATAGAGTAGGCCTAACCTGTGAAAAGTGCATCTGAACAATCACCCCAAATATTTTAATGATAAACACAATTAGTATACTCTACTAATAGAATTTTACATTTCTTAAAGTGTATGAAAGGATTATCTGTACAAAACTCATCACCACAATGTTGGGGTTGCCAGGGTGTTGCTATGCGGTTTAAAGGGTATTCTCAGTGGTTTGTATAGCATCTTGCTGTTTGGTTGTTGAGTTTTCTGGATAGCTGCTATTTTCTTACAGGCACATTAAAGTCGGGATGAAACAGAAGTAGAGACAGATCTATTTTTCCGCATTGTGACGTACATCCAAGTGTAACGGATTATGGAGAAAAAAAAACAAACATTTATGGCAGGGACTTGGTCCTATTCATTAGTTGTTGATTGGATTTTGAGATGAAGGCATTGCAATAAACAATGGAGGCTGATGAGAGTGCAGGGGAGGGGTTTAAGCAGACTAAATGATTGGACAAGTCCTGCATTTGTCACCAGAGAAAAATCTGTCGCTTTCACCGGAAGATCCAGTTATGACACTTTCCCTCAGTTTCAAAGTCTTAAACATAGTCTCAGACTAAAATGAATGTTTGAGCTGTTTTAACTGAAAGCAACTTGCACTGATATATCTTAAAAATATGTAAGTGCCATTGTTTTGTCTCAAGATGCACATCAGTAATGTTCTTTAGAAAAATACATTTATAAAAGCTACTTAAATGTCCTAATTGAACTATGGCCTAATCCTGGCTTAATTTAAGCCCTGTCTGTGAAACCAGGTCTTTGATATATAACATTATGAGGTACAACAATTTTTTTTTACATTTTAACGGATGAGTTGCTAACGATACGATACATAACATGCATTTAGAAAATATATAGGGTGAATTTTAAAAGAACCCATCCCAGTCTCTACAATTTTCTGATCTCTAGATATGGCTATACAACTACAGATACTTCTCTAATGGGTACAAAATCATCCGTTCACCTGGTTAAGGGGAAATCCTTCCTTTGAAGCCAAGGACACTGGTCAAGCTGTTCTCTTTCCCAGTGAGACCTGAGAGTGGTGATGAAAAATGAATGCTTACTCGTGATTCCAGGAGGTTTCTCACAACTAGGTCAGGGCACCTGGGAAGGGGTAAGGGCCGTTTCTGAGAGACAGACGAGCATTAGCTTAGAAAAAAAGACTATAAAAGACACTGTTTGTAAAGATGTACAATTACTCAATAGCCTCGTTTCCACTGCAGGAACTTTCCCCAGGAACTAGGAACTTTGGGGTGGTACTCAGTGTGTTTACAACACAGGAACCAGGGTCTAAATGAAGTTCTGGGTAAATATTTCCCCCTCCAAAAGTCCCTGCTCGCGAGGTAGTACTTTTACAAAGTTCAGGAACTTTCAGGGGTGGGACTTGGGCGCTGAACATGCTGATTGGTTGAGTTCATGCCGCATTTTGATTGGTTGACTCCACGCAGCATTTTATTCAACCACCATCTGTTGCGTTGCGTGCAGTAACAGTCGTCTGCTATCCGAATCAACAATGGAGTTTAAAAAATACGACCGATGGACCGACAACAAGGTTCAGGCTTTATTAAGCTTAAATTAAGAGGATGAAATCCAGTGGTAACTGTAAAGTGGCGCGCAGTCCTACGTCACCTGACTATTTGCCTAATCTTCACGGTACTTTAGACCGCGGTGGAAACGCGGCTAGTGTAACCGAGGCCAACTAGTAGTCGCTGTGCGATTAAACCTCACTCATCTGATCTCAATAGGCGCTCTAGCGACAGATGCTAGAGGCTGCAGTCTTTAGCCTCCTTGTTAGAGCGCCTGTAATTTTTCTCCAATTAACCACTACATCTTGACATTCGGCAATCTAATAGAATGTAAAATCTAGCTCTCCTGTCTCTTTGCATATTGTGCTCACTAAACAAATTGCCTTTTGATTCACTTGCCTTAATGCCTGAAGATCTTGTTGTCATCGACCTGCTGTGTTTGCACAATTGCCCCAATGATCATCTTTAATACTATATGTTGCACTAAAATGGATTTCACATCATCCATGCAGAAGGAAACAGAAGTTTTTGTATGTAAAGTAGTTTTCCTAGTTAGAATCTTCTTGTGCTTGTGCGCCACAGTATTGTGCTCTTTGACTTCTTTAACACCAACCTCCCTCTCTGATATGAACAAGCCCAGGGCGATGCAGTTGGACGCCCCCACGGTCTCTTGGAGCATCTATCTATCTGAGTGAACTATTCACAGTTGTTTTTGTTTTTTGGGGGTTTTTTTTACAATCACTATAGGACCAATTTTTCAATACTTGGGTCACTTTTTCAAAACTTATCACACAGTTCGCCTTAGAAACTTTCAGATTGGCGCAGCAGTTCATTTCAAAATGCATTGAAAATACCACCAACAAAAAAACTCATACATGTCTAAAAAAAACTCATTCCTCCATTACACTAGCAAAGGTTGTCATTGAACAACCACACTTTTTCACTAACAACAAGTAAAGCCCGGTACACACCAAGCCGACGATCGGCCATCGGGCAACGTTAGGCCGTTTTTGAGTGTCAGCCGACCATAGTTTTTTCTGTCTGTTCCGGACCGTTGGCTCTAGTTGGACATCGTCAGGTTTTTTAAAAGGCCGATTCTGCATGTAGAATCACCGTCGGGCCGTCGGTGAGAGAAATAACACTGATTGGCTGTTCAGCTTAAGCCAGGGACCCACTTAAGGCCTATCAATGTAATTTGATACTTACAACTGATCATGTCCAAACGCGCCGAGTCAGAGACAGTTGCTTCAGTCGGTGTTCACACAGTCAGTGTTTAAAATCTGCTCCAGTAGTTGTTGGAAACAGTCTGTAAGTGTGTCTTAGAATTTTTCAGGTAGTCGTTAAGTGTGTCCCCGGCATTAGTGAACGAGTCAGTGCACGAGAATAATAGCAAAACAGAGGGCAAAGAAGTCAAAACGGTACAGATAGAAGGCTGTTCTTTGTTTACGGTATCTGCATTGTTGGTTTCCCTTTTTTAATTGACGAATATAGAATAATATATCTGCAGAAATAGACAGTTGTCTCATTTACATGCAGGCGCAGAACCTATGCGCTGAACATGCATGCTAGTTGACAGTTGTAGTTCTCTCGGTGTGTTCAAGTGCAGCTTTTATGTCCCGACATGTCCCAATCAGCTTATTTCTTAATGATTCATCAGCGCCAATTCTTTGGCGTCGGTCCCTACCTTAAGTTGTCCCCTTTTGTATAGCCTAGATGGTAGATTTTACAGACCTTACATAAAGACAGACAGAGAGAAAACAATGGATAGATAGATAGATAGATAGATAGATAGATAGATAGATAGATAGATAGATAGATAGATAGATAGATAGATAGATAGATAGATAGATAGATAGATAGATAGATAGATAGATAGATAGATAGATAGAACTAATGACTAAATAAAATATATATATTTTTTAAATACAACTAAAAACTTAAAAGCAAGCTCATCCTTAAATTCAGAATTTTTTCCAAGCCTGCAATCTATGCATCTAGCTGTCCAACACCTGAGTGAAATGTTAGAAACAGTCTTGCGGCAGAACAGCAGCAAAGTCCAAATGGAGGGCAGGTGAAGGCCTTAAAGTAGCTAAGTGAAGAATGTGCAAGAAAGCCTAAGGCAGACACGCAAACAAATTACAGCTGGGACACATGAGTAGGACAAGGCTACTGGAAGGGTGTGCTTATTATAGCTGTATGAAAAATCTTGAATATCTTAGCATTTGAATCTGCCAAGATCACATCATTGTGCAATGACCTTAAAATATGCACACAAAACATTCATGCTGGAGAACCGCTGACTTTTCACCCAAAGTGCAAGTCTTTTGGCCTTCGGATAATTTCAGTTGTATAACTTATCTTTTTCAGCTGTACAGTTAAAAAAATAAAAAATATTCCTTTGATTAAATAATGATTGCCTGAGCACAAGTCTTTGATCTCAGACTTCAAACATTTGTCAGTCTTTATAAAAAAAAACTGACTTTTGGACATAGTTAGTTTAAGCCTTCACGGAAGCACTCTTGCTCAAGAACAGTTTCCAGTGCATGAAATTGGGAAAATATTGCTCCATTTTTTCATATTTTAAACAGTCTGTGTTACACAGACAGCTAAAATTGGACTGCTGCCTGTAGGGTGAGTGGGAGGAAGCTTTATGCATCTGAAGTCAACCTGTTAGTACTAATGGTTGTCCCTGTCTTATGACAGGACCGATAAACTGAGTTGTATCAACTCTTTGTCCAAGGACCCTTGGCCTATCCTTAACCTTAGCCCATCCAATTTCACAAAATGATTTTCGCAAGGCCAGGGAGAAATGGGTAACTGGGACGATCATCTGTTCAAATGTCTACTATCCGCACAGTCCTATCTCCAGCACTGCATTAATGCAGAAAGATGCAGTGTTTAAGTAAAGCCCTTCAGCAGGACCAGTTTCAATTTAGCAACTCTTTGGTCCTTTTGCAGACCTGTGATGGTGGATTAAACTGCTATCTACAGCACTTCTTGCAACGGTTCAAACATTAGTGCTACTTATGTAGCTCAAGAGAAGATCGGCTGATATTTTTCTCTTTTCTGTGTCAGTGGGAGGAATATGTTATGCCATATTTGAAGCAGAACTGTGTCAGAAAACATTTCTTGTACACCAAAGATTTGTTCTTGATACTCTCCACATGTAAAATGTGAAAGATGGAGGGATTATATGGTGAACCTGACAGTTTGCTGTCATATTCGGAAAGCAAAGGCAAGCATATATAGAGTTCATAAAATATTCAACATTTTGAAATGACACAGTAAACAGAGTAAGTTGAGTAGAAGTGTGTTCTTAGAGACATAATGTCACATTAGCGCGGTTCCCAAAATAGTAATGGTAAAATAAGCATAACATATAACAGCACACAAATATTAATGGAGAAGGATGCATTCAGTGCATAACATAATTCTCTTGCCTATAGCTTTAGGAACAGATTTCCCATCTGTGTGTTTTTGATGCCTTAAAATAAAGCTCAGGTTTTGGAACAGAAATATTGCTTTAAAAATTTAGAAAAGGCTGTTCTCCGGAGAAACAATGCAAAACGGCATGTTTGAGAGGTAGAATGTTATATTCTCTCCAAAAACACCCAAACAGCATTCAACAAATAATTTTAAAACACTATCTCTTTACACGCTTATAAATGTGAAGAGTAATCTCAAACTGTATTATCTTGTCAAACACAAATATTTAAATTCTTGAACAAATGTCACGTGCTAATCAGCTATAACACATGGTGTGAGGGATTTCATACAGCTTTTAAATACCTGCCAAAAATGCAGAAGGGAGTCACAAGCTTGAACATGTTTGAAGATGGGATTTTAGAGGGCTGACCATTCATGGATCATCGTGCCAGCCAGAAAAGAGGGAGACAGAATGGAATGGGAAAGAGAATCAAAAAGAGATGGAAAGCCCATTGTGCTGTGCACTTTTCTCAAAGACTGCGATTGTTTAGGATGACAAAAGCAGTAATTCACAAAGACTGTGAGAAACCTTCTTTCAAAACCAAATGTATTGTTTCTCAAGAGCTTCCCTTACAGAAATGTGGCAGTATGGATGGTTTTTGACATGGTAATACTTCAAAATACAGGGAAACATAAAAGTATTTGGACACATAATTCACACTTATGTATGGAATCATTGTATGATATATAACAAAATATCAGACAATAAATATTTATTTTAAAGAAATATAGCACAAAAACTCAAGCAAAGCATTTTATAAAAAATCTATTTGTTAGGGGCCGTTCACACAGAAAGCGTTTTCCAATTCAGCTTCTCTATACTTTTCCATTGTTTTCCCATGTAAACAAGCGCTAGACGGATGTGCTTAACCTTTGCACTCATATCTCAATTTTTTTGCAATGTCTCACGCATGACACGGCAATTATTCAAATACGCTGCGCTCAAGTAAAAATGTTGTGCCACTGAAGAACCTTTCATTGAACCGTTCTTAAAAGATCTTTTTTTTAAGAACATTTTAATAATCTAAAGAATATTTTTTCACTTTAAAGCTTTTGTGCATTTGAAAAGTTCCACTGATTTTAAAGGTTAATTATGGAAACATTGATGTCAATAAAGATGGTACATGTCCAAAATACCCATGTTTAAAATACCTTGGTAACACCATTTTTTTAAGTGTTGTCTTAAAAATGCAAATTAGGGGTGTATCAGTGTACTTTTAAACTAATTCAAGATATGCCATTTGCTTTTGTTCTGCTCACGGTACTGTCATTAGAGGGCCCTGGTACAAAGGAAACTCTGTGAAAGAACATGCAAAAAAAAATGTGTTAAAGTGTTATCTAAAGCTTAAGTGCCGCATGTGTGTTTGGATCGGGGACAATAGATGACTACCATTTCAATCAAATATGAATGTGCCCCTTTAGCTGCATTTATTTACAGCTGCTTTTTTGGTTGCTGCTGGCCACTCTCATAGTTGTTCTTTTCCCAGGTGTACCCTGATGTGAGGTTAATTATCTCAGCTTTTAGCTACTCATTAGTCTTTCAAGTTGTTTGTTCATGTTTCAACTGCTCACAGGTGTGCCCTGAAGTGACCCTGTGAGCCAACGAGTATCTGATCAGAGAAAATGGTGCCACACAATGGGCCCTAATTAGAGAACAGCAGACGGTGTGTATCTGGGTCTGTGTGTGGTTTGCTTTGAAATCAGTGTCTTCCACTTTGCAATCAAAATACATTTTTCTGATGTTATGTTTTCTGGTAGGTTTATACCTTAATTTTTAAGGGAAAACATTATTAATATCAAAACAATATCACACGAACAAGGGGGCTGTTGTTCCTGAATACTTGGGAAAACAGCAAATTTGAGTGTGACGTTGCTTTACAACCATTCAATAAACAAGAAAAGCCGATACTGAGTAACTTAAATTTTAGGTACAATTTTGGTACAGAATCTGATTTTACTCCACCAACAACAATATTTCCCAATGAAGTCATCTCAGAATTTATTGTTGCCTGTTTCTGGGCAACAAAATGGTGAATCCTTGCCGAGTGTGTTTTTGGACAACTCGGTTGAATTGATGGCTCTATCAAAAAATCGCATACTTCCCTACTATATAGTAGGCGAAATGTCTAAAAAAGGACTGAGTAATTTTTTCTGTGACACAAAAGTTAAATGTGTCAAGAGCAGTCAGCCTAGTTTTCAGTGACAATGACATAAATTATAAACCAAATGACATTTTTTATTTTTCATGAAAGAATTTTCATGTTATTAGATTTTTAACAAAAACTGCTGCATCTCCGGAAGCAAAATGAGGAAATGCAAGTCTACCTCCAAGCACACCTGCGACTTCTACAGGCGATTCATACACAACTAAAGCTCTGTTGCCAGCCCCCTGACTTCCTTGCTAAAAGGCAAACCCAAGACTTTGCAGTGGACTCCGATACTCGGACACCGATAATACAGCCTTTCAAACACTTAAGAACCGATTAACTTCAGCTCCCATCCTCATCCAGACCCAAACAAACTTTTCATTGTGGAAGTTGATGCTTCTGACACTGGAACTGGAGCCATACTCTCACAAAGAGATGGTGATACAGCCAAGCCAAGCTTCACCCCTGCGCCTTCTATTCCCGCAAACTGTCCCCTGCTGAACTTAATTACCATGTTGGAGACAAGGAACTATTATCCATCAAATCTGCATTTGAAGAATGGAGACACTGGTTAGAGGGGGCCAAATTCCCATTCACTGTACTCACTGATCACAAGAACATTGAGTACATCCTTTCCACCAAACGTCTGAATCCTTGTCAAGCAAGATGG
Source organism: Leuciscus leuciscus (assembly GCF_965113295.1). NCBI lineage: Eukaryota > Metazoa > Chordata > Actinopteri > Cypriniformes > Leuciscidae > Leuciscus > Leuciscus leuciscus. Next base: position 7,118,232 of record NC_138744.1, read on the forward strand.
TCATTGTTCTTCACAAGATTCAACTTTACTGTCACATATCAACCTGGAAGCAAGAACGAGAAGGCTGATGCCTTATCACGTATTTACAAAAAGGCTCAAGTGAACCTTTCCAGCTCCCACATTTTAGACCCGTCTATAGTTGTTGCACCTATTGTGTGGGATATCATGATGGACATCGAGTACTCCCAACAACCTGGTATAATTCCCACTGACTGCCCTGCAGGTAAACTCTTCGTGCCTGAAAACCAAAGCACCCAAGCTATTCAATGGATTCACACATCACCTAGTTCCGGACACCATGGCATCAACCGCACCAGTGGTCAGACAATGATTCTGGTGGCCAACCCTGGCCACCTATGTCACCAATTATGTCGAAGGATGTCAAGTTTGTGAAGGCCTTGGTCCCATATTGCCGTAGACTTCATTACTGATCTGCCCTCCTTTGAACTGCTATACCACTGTCATGGTTATAATGGACAGATTCTCTAAGTCTTGCAGGTTGGTGCCCTTGAAAGGACTGCCCAGTGCTATTGACACTTCTGAGACAATCTTTAATCATGTATTCAGAATATTTGGCCTACCTAAAAACATCGTATCGGACAGTGGACCCCAATTTACTTCCCGAGTATGGAAAGCTTTCTGCCAAAAATTGAACACCAACATAAGTTTAACCTCGAGTTACCACCCTCAATGCAATGGACAGGTGGAAAGACTTAATCAAGAAATTGACAGGTTCTTACATTCATATTGCCATAGATCACAGAACCAATGAAACAAATTCCTACCATGGGCAGAATATGCACAGAATTCACTCATCCATTCCTCCACAGGCTTAACCCCCTATGAATGTGTATTAGGATACCAACCTCCATTGTTCCCCTGGACTGAAAAAAACATCTGAAGTTCCGGACACAGCAAAGAGATTTGGGATGCTGCCCATGTAAGCCTTCAACGTGCTATCCGACAACAACGGATCACTGCTGATCGCAGGCGACAAGCAGCCCTGTCATTACAACCTGGTCAAATGGTCTGGCTTTCTACCAGAGATCTCAAGCTTCGCCTTCCTTGCAAGAAACTAAGTCCTTAATTCATTGGCCCTTTCAAAATCATTAAAATGATCAACCCTGTCGCATACCGTCTCCAACTCCCTGCTTCTTACAGAATCTTACCTACGTTCCATATTTCTCTTCTCAAGCCCGCTTACCCTGCAACTTATGCAGAACACATACCACCACCACCACCATTAGAAATTGATGGAAACCCAGCTTATCTGGTCAAGGAAATCCTAGCTTCCAGACTTAGAGGAAAGCAACTACAATATTTAGTAGACTGGGAGGGATATGGACCAGAGGAACATTTCTGGGTTCCCACCAATGATATCCTTGACCCTTCTCTCCTCAATGACTTTCATAGGGATCAACCTCATAGCCCAGCTCCCAGACCATGAGGACGGCCACATAAGACTCCAGGAGTCGTCCATAAAGGGGGGGATTCTGTAACATCCCAACCTGAGGTTCCCCCTCCTAACCACCAGAGGGCGCCCTCTCCCGTATACAGAACTCTATCCTTGCTTCCTGTAACATGGTTTCTCCTTCCTATATAAGGAGCCTGATTCCCTTTGTTCATTGCAAAGTATTGTTTGCCTGGTCTGCAATTCTAAGTGTTGTCCCATTGTTGTATCTTGCTTTGATTTAGGATTATCTGCTTTGTTATACCGTTTACTCTCTTGGATTTGTGTTTTGGATTTTATTGCCTGTTTGGATTGTTTTCTTGTTTTTTGACCCTGGACTTTACTGCCTGTCTTGCGGCTCTGTGATTTAACCTTGCTTCTAATAATTCTCTGCAAATGGATCCCTCAGCTCTCACTGAGTCTGCTATGTTACACAGGTGGGGTAAATGCCCCCACTCTGACAAAGCAATTTGCTTATACATTTACAGCAAAATCAGAGTACAAGCAGCGTTAGCTTAAAATGAAAAAGACAAGCCAAAATAACAGTAGATAAATATTAATATTTATTAAAGTAACCATGCTGAAAATCAGGCTATTTGAAAAATATTGTTAGCTGATGCTAACTGGCTATTTAGCTAGCGGATGTTAACTTGAGGTAATTTTTTTATATAATTCCAATTTTTTTCCGAACATTTTATTCAACCACCTATTTTGATTACATTTGATGGAAAAACAAAGGATGTGTAGTTCAGAACATGGTAACTCGTTATTATGATGGTGGGAAGCGATGCCCCCCTGAGGCAAAATATACAAAACAACAACAACAAAAGGAAGAGGAACAGGTCATTTCTAACTTGGCAGTGCACGCTTGTATTTTCACTTGGGCCAGCCTAACAACCACAGAGAACATCATAGCAACCATCCAGCACTCACTAAACCGTATAGCAACACATTAAAAACATTGCATGCTGCATTTGGCCAACTTAAGTAAAAATGTCCAGCTGCATAACACATCATAAGGAATGAGGAGACACCGCATGATCTCAAAAGCGTAACAACTGGTGTGACTCATTCTCGCCTTCAAAGCTAGAAAATCAGCAACACTTTTGGATTGGATCTTGGATTCCCTATTTCATCATCGTCACTTTGTGATGTAGGTCAGAATGTAGGACAGAACATGAAAAAAAAAAATTTTTTTATGTAAGGCTTATGTATAATTGTTTGAGCCTCGGGTGTTTGTGACATTTGAAGGAACAGCAGAAGCCTCTGGTGGATTGGGGATTTCAGGTGAGAACTGTGCCGTTCCCGTGTGACTTTGAGGATGAGCGGTTCAATTCAGCAGACAATGACAGCTGGTGCGCTGTGCAAAGTTAAAAAGCAGCTTCTCTAGATTCTCTGAGGTGGAGTAAATTATGCATTGTGTTTTACAAAAAAATGCTGCTGCAAAATCAAAAGCACTGTGACTTGATTTATTTGATCAAATGATTAAGATGATAGTTTACATTGCACAAAAGGTTCTTTAAGAATGGTTCTTTGGATTATTAAAATATATTTATTTATATACAAGAAGAATGTTTTCTTTTAAGAACTGTTCACAGAAAGGTTCTTTGGGAAATCCAAAATGGTTCTCCTATGACATTGCTGTGAAATCCCCTTTTGGAACGTTTATTTTTAAGAGTGTACATTCTCTCTTATCTAGTTCATTGTTTCTTACTGGTACCTTGTTTCTCTGAGTAATGTTTTCATTTTCTTGCTTGAACCGGAGACTCCTGAACTTCTAGCCATATATCAAAAGGTTTATATTCAATATAAACTTAACACTGAAGTCCCACAAGCCCATTTTCAAGCCTCACTAGTTTTCTACCATACCTTTTTGTATTGCAAGATGGCGCCAATGATCTGGTCTTACTTGTGTTAGTATGAACAGAGTATAGACTGACACATGACATGAAAAAATCTGGAAATCTGTGTGCTCTTTTCTAGTCAAGTCAAGTCAAGTTTATTTGTATAGCGCTTTTCACAATACAGATTGCATCAAAGCAGCTTCACAGTATTAAATTAAAATAATACAACAAAGTTTGTTTCAAGAGGAATTTATTGATTGATAAAATTAAATTAAATATCCCCAAAATATCCCCAACTGAGCAAGCCAAAGGCAACAGTGGCAAGGAACCGAAAAACTCCATCAAGTGACCTAATGGTGTCCTAAAACTCCATCAGGTGCCTTAATGGAGAAAAAAAAAAACCTTGGGAGAACCCAGGCTCAGTCGGGGGCCAGTTCTCCTCTGGCATTTATGAACTAGAGGCCGGATTGTAGTTTGAACTGTAGGATTATATGAATGCCTGGCTGAAGAGATGCGACTTTAATCTAGTTTTAAACTGGGAGAGCGAGTCTGAGCAACGAACAGTATCAGGAAGACTATTCCAGAGTTTTGGAGCCAAATGTGAAAATGCTCTCCCTCCTTTGGTGGTTCTGGATATCCTAGGTATGACCAAAAGCCTTGAATTTAGTGATCTCAAAGAGCGCGATGGATTATAGGGCGATAGAAGATCCGTTAAATAGACTGGAGCTAAGCCGTTTAGGGCTTTATAAGTCAGTAGCAATACCTTGTAATTAATACGGAACTTTATAGGTAACCAATGCAGTGATGATAAAATCGGTGTTATATGATCATATTTTCTTGATCTCGTAAGAACTCTAGCGGCGGCATTTTGGACTAACTGTAGCTTGTTTATTGAGGATGCAGGACAACCAGCTAATAAAGCATTACAGTAATCCAGTCTCGAGGTCATGAATGCATGAACTAACTTTTCTGCATCAGAAACTGATAGCATATTACGTAGCTTAGCAATGTTTCTAAGGTGGAAAAAGGCTGTTTTTGTAACATAAGAAATATGATTTTCAAAAGACAGGTTGCAATCGAGTATAACACCCAGGTCTTTTACTGTAGAGGATAAAGTAACAGGACATCCTATGATGTTAAAGTTGTATTGTGCGAGGTTTTGTGGGCGGTTTTTTGAACCGATAAGTATTACCTCTGTCTTGTCTGGATTTAATAAAAGAAAATTACGCGTCATCCAATCTTTTATATCTTTAACACACTCTGTCAATTTGGAAAATGTAGCGTTTTCATCCGGCCGTGATGAAATATATATTTGAGTGTCATCAGCATAACAATGGAAACTAATTCCATGTTTCCTTATAATATTTCCAAGTGGCATCATATATATTGAAAATAACAGGGGGCCTAATACAGATCCCTGCGGCACTCCATAGTTTACTGGAGTTATGATCGATTTTTCTCCATTTAAATAGACAAAATGGTAGCGGTCAGATAGGTATGATTTGAACCAGCTTAGTGCTTGTCCTTGAACACCAGTATAATTTTGTAGTCGATCTAAGAGTATTGTGTGATCTATAGTATCGAACGCAGCACTAAGATCAAGTAAAACTAGTATTGAGATACAGCCTTGGTCAGAAGCTAAAAGTAAATCATTTGTGATTTTAACGAGCGCAGTTTCAGTGCTATGATGCGGTCTGAATCCAGACTGAAACTTTTCATAGATATCATTTTGTTGCAAGAAAGAGCCCAGTTGAGCGGACACCACTTTTTCTAATATTTTAGACATAAATGGAAGATTTGAAATGGGTCTATAATTTGCTAGATTATTATGATCTAATTGTGGTTTCTTAATGAGAGGTTTTATAACTGCCAGTTTAAATGTTCTTGGAACATGACCTAAAGATAAAGACGAGTTAATAATATTGAGGAGAGGCTCTTCCACTACAGATAACACTTCTTTCAGTAGTTTAGTTGGTATAGGATCTAATAAACATGTTGTTGTTTTAGATGAAGTGATAAGTTTATTTAACTCTTTTTGTTCTATAGTTGTAAAGCACTGTAATTGTTCTTTCGGGGTGATAATTGAAGCTGAATTGTAAGGCGCGATTGAAGATTGAACGTTTATAATTGTGGTTCTGATGCTTTCTATTTTCTCAGTGAAGTAGTTCATGAAATCATTACTACTGAACTGTAACGGGATATTTTGTTCGGGTGACGTCTGTTTATTTGTTAGTCTAGCCACGGTGTTAAATAGAAACCTTGGATTGTTTTGGTTGTTTTCTATTAGTTTGCGGAGGTGCTCAGCCCTGGCAGCTTTTAGGGCCTTTTTATAACGTGACATACTGTCTTTCCACGCGATTCTAAAGACCTCTAAATTAGTTTGTTTCCATTTACGCACTAAAAACTAGTCTTTTCTAGTGTTAAAGTGTTTTGGTATCAAGAAAGTTGTTCTTTGTTGTTACATTGCACTATTTAACATAGTGTGAATTGCCCTAATGTGGGACATTTTTTGCACTTTAGACTATTGTGACATATTGCCATGTGTAACCAAAACATTAAATCCACACCCAATACCATTTTAAAAAACCCAGGATGTGTCCTAATCAAATCAAAAGAGAAAATTCAGATAACCCATTCATAAGAGAAATTATAGACATATTAGTGCTCTTATTGCAAATCGTCTGAGACAATCTGCAGCTTCCTAATGTGGGACAGTTGTGTCCCCAATGTGGGACACTGAAAAATCTATGATAAAATACCACAAATCACATTGATACATGTAGAATAGTAAAGTCTTATTTTGTTTTAGATTCACTGGAGAGTAGATTTAGGGACATTCCATGCCCTGGCCAACAGTCTCAGCTGAGGGACCCCACCATCCTCAACAATCTGCCTATACTCCTCTATGGCTCCTTTCATCCTGTCCTGCCTCCACTGATTAAGTTTCTTTCTCTTATCCTTTCCCTGTTTCTAATGTTAAATCTGCATTAACAGTATTCTAATATTGCATTACAAGACTAAAACCATGTAAATAACCATGTTTGTCCCACAAACCATGGCCCACCACACATTTTTGACTCATTGAAGTACTGTCCCACATTAGGCCGATCATGCTGTCCCGGATTTGGAAACCACATTTCCTAATGTGGGACACTAGGAAATTTGATAAAAATATAAAAAATATAGTTTATACACACAAAGTAACACTATTTTTTGATGGACAAACATTTCATAAGCATATCAGGCTAAAACGTAGCAGGATTGCTTTGTTCAAAATGTATTTAACTCCTTAATATCAAATTTGTTAAAACTCTATGTCACTGGCCTTCGGATGGTCTTCACACAAGGTGCCTCCTGTTTGATGATTGCTCCACCTTCAAATATGATTGGACATTTGATAGGTCATGTGATTTTGATCACATGACACCACAGCTTTGTCTAACCCATAGTTTCACTGTCATTCATGTATTTATGGGGGACCTACAAACACTAGACCTTAGGTGTCCCACATTAGGCAGTGTCCCACATTAGGGCAATTCACCCTAATTGTCTTTGTAATTGGTGGCCAGGTCAAAGATCAATGGTAGCATGGAGGATGTAGTAGGCTATGTCTGGTAATGTATTCATACTACACAATGATTGAGAAATAAGATCCTTATCGAATTCAGTACTCTGATTCTCTGAAAGTATTTTCAATCCAGTTATGGGCTACAGTTGTTATATACAAAAACATTTGACCACTCAGTGCAAGTGTTGTTATTGTTAACAAATTAAAAATAGGTTTTCGTAATTGAAATAAAATCAAACAATAATATTAGATGGAAAATTACATCGATTAGAAAATTAGAAAAGTTGAAGTGCTAAAATGACTTAAACTAAATGTGAAATAAACAGCTATAGAAATACTTATTTTAAAGGTATACTATGTAAGTTTTGGCCCTCTAGCGGTTAAAAACAAAACTGCATGCATTTTGCAGAAGAACACTGGCATGGGTGAGGTGTATTTGCAGTTTCCCACGAAAACCATCCTGTCTCTAAAATATAAACTTATAACAGGCTTACCATAGTGAATCAGGTTAAGACAAACACATTTTGGAAGGATTGATCATTTAAATTGAGCAAAAAAAAAAACAAAAAAAAATTATAGTGCATCTTTAAAAAACAAAAGCTATAGCCTAATAAAAATGGCAAAGCACAACAAAACTGCTAAAATTTTAAACCTCATTCAAAATATTAATATTAAAATACACACACCTGCAGGTTAATGAGAAGGTGCAGGTGTGTTGAATCAGTAATCAGGGGAGAGTGAACGAGTGGGCGGAGCGTGCTGATCTGGTGACGATGCTGATAGATGGTTGTGTCAAAGTGACATAATGATTGACCAATCAGAATCAAGTAAAAATATATGTCACTCAAATTGAGTCAAATCAATAGGCTTGTTCGACTTCATGCAGCTCTGCGCAGACCGATCGGCGGCTGACTTAAAGCAGTGCATGCCGGTTAGAAATTTTGTCCGACTTGATACAGCGCCGACGCCACGTGACTGTGACGTATGCCATCAAAGTACCGCGAGAGCAATTCGAGAGTAGCCGGCGAATTCAGCCTTCGCAGCTTCTCAAGAGCGGCCGCACTGGGCTGCACGTGGGCTGATGACGACACAGCTGTTCCACGATTGGCCGGATTCACCGCATGACAACGATCACGTGTGTTTCGTGTTTATTCGAACATCTTTAGTTCCTCTAAAGCTCTCAAATCAGTTTATTATAACAGTGAACACTCTTTTCATGTCGTTGTCATGTTTATCAAATTAAAACTGCTTAAAAAACGTAGACTCCACTTCGTTGATAGTAGCTTATGTTGAACTTTATTCTTGTTCAAACAGATGCTGTATGAAGCAGTACATAAAGTACTGAATGAAAATGTCTCTGAAACATCTGTGTATTATTTGGCAAATATTGCATTTATTTCACTGCAGCTGTGGTAAAGTACGCGAACACCACGTGAGCGGTCACTACGGGAACCAGAAAGTGTCCGGCTTCACGTCTCTGTTTGCAGCTCCTCCCCGCCTGCACGCGGCTACTCTCGCCGATCGGTTACATCCAGCCGCAGCCGATGTCGAACACACCTAATGGCTGCGTCTGAAATCGCATACTCTCTTGAGTATACTTTTGAATAAGTAGTTATTTTACGGCCGCTAAAAAAAGTATGTTCTATATAGTATGAATTATGAATGTGTGTATGGATGTTATCTGGACGTATGAATGTTATATGGACGTACATCTGCCATGCTGTCATTATCATGTGACCTACCAACGTCAGTTGAGTCGGTTCACTGCCATTCACAAATTCTCTCCAGTGGCATCATGGGATAGTAAAGTGTTCATCGTATTCACACAGACTTCTTCCCGACAGTCAAAGCGGCGTTACGTCACGAGAGTGCAGACTGAGAGGAAAACCGCGAGTGCTTAGTGTGCCATTTGGGACAGGGCCAGAATCTCACCGGAATAGGAAGTAGGTCACCCGGGTACTTTTTGCCTCTTCTTTTATGAGTACTGTGAATTCGGACATATTCTTTTGTTACATACTGTTTTTCGCCTAGATGGCTTATTCTATACTATATAGTAGGGAAGCATGCGATTTCAGATACAGCCATTGTAATGCATCCTTGAGCTCTCTAAGGCGGAAGGCATCTCACGTCTGACATATGCAGCCATCTCTTTAGACCTCGATAGATTAATGTGTAAAAATATTGATCAATTACTGTGTAATTTTGAATGGAACAATAAGACACACTTTGTTAAAAAAAAAAAAAAATTGTTTTAAGTTTTGTCCAACAGCTACAGTAGCCTACGGCGGTCTGAATTTTGTTGATTTTGCAACTTTAAATAATACTTTTAAAGTCCACTGGTTGAGGAATTACTTGAGAAATCCATCCAGTATTTGGAATATTGTACCAGATTATGTATTTTCTCAGTTGGGAGGTTTAAAATTTGTATTGTTATGCAACTTCAGTATTGATAATAAGATCCCTGTTGCTCTCTCTCATTTCTATTAGCATAGTCTATGATTTTTAATAACATTTTCTCCAACCAATTACTTAATTTGGAATAATAAGGATATTCGTCATAAACATAAGTCTTTATTTTTGAAATAATAATGGGATCAATCATCAATTATTTAATCAGGATGGTTACATATTTACATATCAAGAATTGCTGTCTCACTATAATACTACAAAACAGTTTGCCACTGTATTTGGTGCTATACCTAATGGTGTTATTATGGTATTTAAGAGTTATAATAGAGTTTTGTCAAGTTCTGACACACCTCTCCCAGACCAGGCTTACTCGTATGCTTATGCTTTAAATCATCAATCAAAAATAATAGAAATATACATCTCCTATTTCTTAATGATTTTGTCTCCACTCCTCATGTCATTTTAAGATGGAAGAGGTTAGTGGAAAATGTTTTGTGGAAGAAAGTTTGGGCTCTTCCTGAAAAGTATCTATTGGCAACTAAGGTCAAAGAGATTTTTTTAATTGAGTAGATGTGAATTGTACTTTCTGTGATTCACAACCAGAAACTCTCTCACATCTTTTTAAGCATTGTGATCATTCAAGAAAACTCTGGCAAGATATTGTACACCTCATATATAAAGACTTTGAGATTTATTTTAAGGATGTTTTGTTTGGGTTTTTCCCTTTTGAGAAGCAATATGAACATGTTTATTTTGTAGGCTATTATTTGGCTTGTAAAATATTTTATCCACAAATGTAAGACTATAAAAGTTATCCCCCATTTTTCTTGCTTTCAAAAAGATTAATTTATATTATTTAGGCCTAAATGCATTTATATTAAATCATCCTATATCCTATATTTTAAAAAATTGTGATTTTGTGTATGTGTGTGAAGAGGATTGTTATATGTTAATGATCTATATAAGCTTTATTTCGTCTTTATTTATTTATAATAAAAAAAATTATAATAATTTTCTGGATTCAAATGTTATGTAATGTTTGGCCTGAACCCCCTGGCCTTTCCTCTTGGCTTATTGTTTACTCACTTTTGTGTTCTGTAAGCAGTTGATAAAAAAAATGCATTCTTGAGGGGCATTTTTTATAAATAAAACTGTATTTCATTCATGAAGCATATGCTGATTCTTTCATAATTCAATTGATCTCCTAATGTAGCAAAGCTGTGGTATGTTTATGTCCCTCAGATTTACAGACGTTTCCCAAGCTGAACTGGTGTGATTTACATTGTGCTGCCATCTGCTGGGCGATTAGACAAAATACCTAGCTTCTAACCTAATAATTATGGTAATAAAAAAAAAAAAGTCATAGGGTTTAGCTAGACGCTATAATAATGCTGCGTTTATGAATTACTTAGTCATTTATTAACTTTAAATCGCATACCATGTTCAAAGAACATATCACTTCAGATAGTGTGGCGAGTCAGCTTGTGTTTTCGCTCATAATCACATGTGGTCTCATTCTTGAACACGTTTTTTTTTTTACCCCCCTTATGAGTGTAGTTAAATTGTATAGTAGCCTAGCTACTTAAGGGACTATATAAAAAAACATAGTAGGCTACTTGAGTTACACACACCTATAAATATGGGATCCAAAAGTCTAATGCCACAACAGAAAATGCATTGAGTCACAATTCAAAAAGTACCATAGTATTATGGTTAATGGGTATTAACATTGTATTTTTTGGACATGTACTTTGGTAATGCGTTCTTTTAAGTACCTTGTTTATAGTATGTGAATGATGGTGATCATTCAGTACTATGGCAAATATCAAAGTAGCCTATTATAATTATCGCCTGAAATTTTCAAACCAGAAATGATTACAAGAATAGACAACTAAAATGATCTTATGCAAAAAACACACCATGTTTATTAGACACCAAATTCCCTGAACAATCAGGAGTTATTAAAAACACTTCGTTGCGAAGCATACGCTGAGTTTACACAGAGTGAAAACAAAAAAACAAACATGAGAACTCCACATTGGAATAAAAAAACACACCGCAGTGACAGTGTTGTGATCAGTGATCACATCCCCCATGTATAACACATACCCCCATACGCATGTGGGTGAGTTTGATCTCAGTGTCTCTTTGAGAAGGAGTGTTGGCCTTGCTCCACACATGGAAAGGGACAGAGGACATGGGCCCTCCCGAGGTGCACACAGCACAGGGCCCGTTTGAAATCAAAATAGCGATATGTCGGTATCCAAATATAGTTTGATGAGTAAACAAAAAGTGTGACCCGTTGCCTGATCTAGGCGAGGACTGCAAATCAGCAGCCCGACCACATCTACACCAGTAAACAAAGCAGTTGAGCAGTTCTCGGTTGCTACTGACACACAGTGCTGAACTCCAGCAAACCAAAACAAGATGCACCATTCTAGGACAAACCAACCAGAGGCCAGTTAATACTATTATAAAATGCTATAAACCACTAGATTTTTGCATCACATTCGCATTTCAATTCAAACACTGAAATAAACAATATAAAAAATTACTAAATAAGGAGGGTCACATTGCAAAACAGTCCAAAGTACATAACATTTCCATCTCAGTAATATACAATAGAAAAATTATAAGGGTGTGATATCAAATTTTGTAAAACCAACGTATGACAACGAGCTGGCTGCCCCATGATCTGAAACCGTGACGACGTCCATGCATCTGCGGGCTCGTGAACTCAGTCTATAGGTTTGGAGATGTCGTTCTCCGGTGGTTCCGAGGGAAACTGGAGTCGTCTGACCGCCTCTTTGATCAGATTCCCCGACAGTATGAGTTCCTGGAGGAGCTGGTGTGGATCGTCCTCGTCGATTTTCTTTCGGTTCCACGAGGATTTGAAATGGTCCCATTCCTGATCGCTGGATCCGGGCGGATTGTACGGACTGGCCCGGCTGGTCCGTAAACTCCGGCTGCGAAGACGGATGCACCGCTGACCGCCCGCCGCGCTGCTGTTGTTGTTGTTGTTGCTGCCGCCGTTTGGCGGTTTGCTGCTGGTGGTGAGACCGTGGAAACGTGACATCGCCTTCTGACTCGAGCTATTGTTGTGAAGCTGAAGCGCCTCGCCGATTTTCGACACGAGAGCGTCTACTTCCTTAGAATCCACCGTTACCGACTGTTCCAAAAAGATATAATTCTCCTTTCGACAAGGCATTTTGAATATATCTTTATGTACAATAATATCCAGTCGTGATGGTTGTTTTTATTCAAATGAATGGGATCGTTTACCCGGCGTCCGCCACGCTCACGCTGCTCAACAGAAACAGCTTAAGGGTTGATTTGTAAACAATGGATGACGCTAAATCCGGCACGTACCACTTTTGAAGGATGGGGGCGCATGCTCAGTTTTAAAATGTAAACACGTATTATGTTGTAGTTCAAAGTTGGAGAGAGGTTTTATACGTTTCAGCTTCAACATAACTATCATTTTCCGCTCGGTTTAGCATTCTTGGTGGTTATATTTATTTTGGCACCGCCATATGTCTCCGCGGAACTCGGTATCATCAATCATTGCATTACATAAGCGAGTACATAAAAAAACGATGCACTAGACAGCCACATGTGCGAACTCTATGCACTCTTATGCTGGTGCAGCTGTTCGTGACATTCGACTAGGTCTAGATGTACTTGATTTCTAAGAAGGTTATGAATTATAGCAACAATATGCCATCGAACCAATATCTTTCTTGATAACTAAATTTCCATATTTGGAACTGAGGAGTCGAAGACCTGTTCACCTCGTGTGGCGTGTGGCACGTGCCAGGCGGTTAGAAATCAAGGGAACCTTAAAATACAGTTGCATCAGACATGTTAGACCAGGGGTTTTCATACTGGGCTCTGGAGGAACTTAATATACAGTATTATTTATCACATATTCATAACGTTAGTTTTTCACAGTATACATAGGGTCTTTACAATTATATGAATACACTTACAGCTAAATTTTAGAATGGGGGTCCATCGGATGAGAATGATCATTTTTGGTGGTCATTAGCATCTTAAGGTGATGATACACGGGGCAACTTTTTGAACAATGTTGCTGGGCAATGTCGCCGAGCGATTGTTGCTTGGGCACTTTCCCATTGAGAATGGGCAACAAATTTCTATCTGGATATTTTAGATTGGCCGAGGGCCCTGTGTCTTCACCTGGTTGCCCGTTGACAGCAACATTGCCCAGGCACATTGCTCAAAAAGTTGCCCAGTGTAGCCTAGGCCTATCATCACCTTTAAAGATTGAACCCCCCTTGCCTAGACTTAGCAAGGGTCAAGGATAGCAAGAATTATTATAAGAATTCTATATAACATTATTAATGTTCTTTGGGTGTGTCGTGTGTGTAGGGGAGCGCGGGGCACAACCTAACGCGGGGTTAAATGTAACACAGACCTTTTACATAGTTAGTCAGGGTCAAGCAGGTTGTGTTTCCACTCTTTTTCTCTCGCTGCCAGAAGACAGTCTCCCGTGGATTTGTGGAAAGTTTTGATAAGATTCCATGAAGATACTGGACAAAGAGTGTTTTGACACCATGCAAGTACATTTTTTAATCATAATTTGGGTGTGTGTTGTGTACGTCACCAAATCTAACTTTATATTACCTTAATCACTGTCTTGTTGGCTAAAACATAGCACCATTTTGAAACATATCAGCAACTCCTAGCAACTGTTAGCTGGGCTTAAAATATTAAGCGGGGTTAGTTGTAGCACAGTGTTACAACTAAGCCTCCAAGTGTACAACAATAATTAAATGAAAACAGGGAGCCACACAACTTTAAAGGTTTTAGTATTTATTTATATATTTATTTTGCCACATTTAACTTTGTTGGACTTTCACAAACAATGTTGGAATTTTTCACATTTGTTAACTATGCGTTGATCACTTGTGCCTGTTTTTCATGCATTAAACCCTTTAAAATGTGATTCTGAGCTCGTTTTTATTATTATTACTGTTATTATTAATAATAATAATTTTGCATGCAGCTGCCACACACAAATATAATTCAATAGCAATTACAATATTTGATGATTTTATTTTATTTATTGCAAAACTGTGCAACCCTTTCATATATCTCTATCCATGATATTGATCCATAACAGAAGGATGATTGGATGAGGGATGGATGTATCTATCTATACAGATGTACAAACAATATCAAGACCCCTCTGTCTGTTACAATTAACCCCGCATATGGGGTAAGTTGTAACATTTGCACTTCTGTCACTTTCAGTGTAACTGTACGAAAATGGTAGGTCCTTGAAAAAAACTAAGTATCCATTTGTAGAGATGTGTATGTTGCTTGTGTAAAAAAAAGAAGATTAATCTAACTTATTTTTTAAATAATTGAGCCAAAACCAAAATGTGTTAGGTTGTGCCCCGCGCTCCCCTACTTCTCCTATTTTCTGTCATCCCAGCATTAAAGGTGTGTGCGGTCTAAATGGAATTGTGTCAAAAATCTCACTTAATAACTGCAGTTAATAAGTGAGATTTTTGACACAATTCCATTTAGACCGCACACACCTGTAACAAAGTCCATGGGCTTTTATACAGACATGCAACTGACTCATTACAGCAGTTAGTTGTTGCAGTATGTTTGTTGAATCATCGAGATTAAATGAATAGTTCCTCCTAAAATCAAAATTCTTCATAATTTACTTACCTGAGAAACAGGCCAAAATGTACATTATTAAAATAATAATTCACTTTAAAATGAGAATTCTGTCATCATTAAAGGGATAGTTCCCCCAAAAATGAAAATTAGCCCATGAGTAACTCACTCTCAAGTCATCCTAGGTGTATATGACATTCTTCTTTCAGACGAATACAATCAGAATTATATAAAAAAAAATGTCCTGGCTCTTCCAAGCTTTATAATGGCAGTGAATGGCCGTTTCTGTTTTGAAGTCCATAAAAGTGCATTTATCCGTCATAAAAGTGCTCCACACAGCTCTGGGGGGTTAACAAAGGCCTTCTGAAGCGATGCGTTTGTGTAAGAAAAATATATTAAATATATCATATTTAAAACTTTCTAAAGTAAAAGAACTAGCTTCCGGCCAAACGAACTTATGGATTCCACTTAAGTCTAAAGCGCAACTTATGCGAGTAATGCGACGTAATGCTGATATTTACGCTATACGACATGACGCATTACGCTACTTCCGACGTCACAAGTTGAGCTTTAGAATTCTAAAGCTAGAATTTTACTTTGAAACGTGTTAAATATGAATATTTTTCTAACACAAACTCATCGCTTCAAAATGGACTCCAAAACAGAAACGGACATTCACTGCCATTATAAAGCTTGGAAGAGCCAGGACATTTTTTTATATATATAACTCCAATTGTATTCGTCTGAAAGAAGAATGTCATATACACCTTGGATGACATTTTGGGTGAACTATCCCTTTAACTCACCCTAAAGTTGTTTCAAACCTGTATGAATTAATTTCTTCTGCTGAACACTATAGGATACTGAAGATATTTTGAAGAATGTCGGTAACCAGATAGTTGATGTACCCCGTTGACTTCCAGAGTAGGAAAAAAAAAAATAGTGGTGTCATTTTGAAGTGAACTAATCCTTTAATTATTTTTGACATCCACCCTTGCACTCTTTGAACAAATACATTTTGAGTCAGATCCTCTCAATGATTTAGTTCACACAACCGGTCTGAACGATCAGTTTACAAATCTGATTGATCCGGTTCTTCTCTGACTCAGCGGGTTCACAGCGGTGAGAAGATTATCAGTGAATGATGATGTTAATCTATCTGACAAAATACAACTCCATAGTCCATAAAACTCATATGGATTACTTTTATGATACTTTCACAATGTGTTTGTGTCTTTGAAAGCATCTGAACCCATACAAAATGTGGAATTATTCCAACATGCTTAACCATGATCAAAATGTGAATTGGTGTATCTTTATAATCTGCTCTGGCACTTTCTGTTCTGTGTCAGTCTGACCACGTCCTCTTTCAGAGTTCTTAGAAACAGTTGTGAACTATTTTAACACAACAACTACATTTGGTTGCATTTGGCACCAAACCATGCAATTATTGTCTGGTAAATCAAGTGTAATAATTTATCCTTAGTGTGCCCAGACACCAGAACAGTCTGCCAATTTTGGTTATTCACCTCAAACTTTTGCATCATTTTCTTTGGTCACTGCACTGAATATGTTATTAATGAGATGGGTTACATTTATGAGCTAACAATGTTTAAATCAAGTATAAATCTGATCATTTTTGCTGACAGTTTGCAGAAAAAGAAGAACATACTTGCATATCACATTACCCACCCTTTAGGATCACTGAGGGGTTTGGTCAACCAGTGTTTGCAATCTGTATTACACACTTAGGGAAGGGGTGTGTGGGGATAGAGAAGGAAGAGAGTTTTATTGATCATATACAATGCAACGTCACTTTTAAGTTACATTATGTACACGATTAGTATGATTTCTATGACCAGAGCTGTATGATCTGATTTATTTCGTTCCAGTGAATCGAGGGGTTGTATCGTCTATTTAAACTATTATTCAGATGTTTGAGCAAATGATTATGCATCTGGTTTCACCATTTGATTTTGTATGTGCACAGATTGTGGCCGAACATCCACGGCATGCTTTCCTTGTTTACCTCACAGCAGGAGAACAGTCTTAAGCACACACTGCCTTTGTTGAAGAATCAAACACAGACTACTGGTGTGCCGTTGCTCACTGTTTCAGTCATCAGTGTGCCCACAGGGACTTGGTTTCTCAGAATTCACCTTATCGAGAACCCACTGTGCCATGTGGCCTTTGTGATAAAAGAGGTCGTGGTCATTCTTTTTTATTCAAACACTTTTGTTTACCGTGGTAAGAGTAACTATTTAAATAGTTGTCTGGTCATGTGCATAGAGTTCAGTCACCGATTGATTGATGCTATTATTAGTGGTTATTACTCACTACTGCTTATATTAGGGTTAAACCTTAACATTAAAGATCTTTGTTGGTGCTACAGACATTAATGATATCTCTAATTGTGCAGTTTTACTTTTCAAAGCATCAGACTTAGCAAAGAAATCCAATAGACCTGCATTGAAGGGAGGAACTGAAACATACCAGACTTGCTCTTTTGACTTTGGCGTTTAAAAACCAACACCCTATATTAGCATTGCACAAGCACACTTCATTTCTTCAGAAAATGTCTTTTGTAATTTATGTGCTTTTGTTATATTCATAAACATTGAAATTAAAAAAGATGGTTGCCGTTCATGTTGCAAAAACCTACAAGCAACTGTAAAAAAGATTCTGCCTTATAACTTATAAAAATAAAGAAAAAATCATTTAACTTATTTTGATGAGTTAAAACAATGTAAAAACATGTTGTCATAACGTATTGATCATTTCATTTTTTTTTTTTTTGTGTCTGAACCATCTCATCTGCTTTAATAGAATAATATCTATATAACATATGTAGCCTACAGATTTAAAAAAGGTATTTTAATTATCTTAATTAAATCTACTTTTAAATTATATTTATTGTGAGAAGTGCTGTATGATTTGAATTTTATATTACTCTAATACTGGGTAGACAAAATACAGTACATGTAAATATTTTCCAGATAACATTTGAATCATTTTCTTTGGCTTCAATACAGTAACAATATAAAAGTAAATGATATAATTTAGTATAATAGCACCTTTTTTTACAGTATAAATGGATCTTTGTGCAAATAAATTGCCTTTTATTTTAAGCAGAGGTCCCTTGGAAGTGGATCATTATGTTTGCTGGACCTTATAGTATCAAAAAGTTTGAAAACCTATAGTCTACATCTAAATAAAAGATGTGAATGGAGAGGTAACAGGCTGCAATCTCCTCCACCATGCAATGCTATCATGAAAGTCGTAAAACTTGCCCTGTCTCTTTTGGACTGTCCTAGCTAGATTAGTTTCTCAGAAAGGAAGAACAGGCCTGTCTTTTTTTTTTTTTTTTTGGACAAGTTAGTCCTTGAAGTATACGTGGGGATCATGGGTTATTTGTTGTGGGAGAAGCCAGTTAACAGAAAAACTTAACACAGATCCATGATGTGCAGACGGAAGACCTGTCTGAGGATTCGAAATGTCTGGTTTCAAATAAAGGGTTGAGGGATTCTGGGTATTTCTAAGTGTTCTGTGCTTTGTTTTTAAATGGAAGCATTCAACAAATCAGGGCCAAGTAACCAAGGAGATAATCCATAAGCAAGTGAATGCGTAAACACGGCCGTGAAAGACAGAGAGCCTCTCCCTGCTGATTTACTGCCCTGTCCTTAAGGGAGAAGCTTTATTGCTTAATTCTTCCTGTTTAGATTATAGTCTAATATCCAGAAATAAGTGTATGGACATTAATAGTTTGTTATTTTTAAGATTAAGTGGTAACATGCTTATTATTAGATATTGCATATGACTATATGATAAACTTTTAGCCGTTTGTGATAAGTTTAGTGCAGAGCTTAAAAATATTGTTCTTTATACTTTGAAAATAATAGTTTCTGAACTGAGGTTTTTGCAGCAATTCCATTAAATAACCATTTTGGGATCCCAAAGAACCTTTTATTGAAATAACTTTTTTTTTTTCTAAGCGTGAAGAATATTTTAATAATCTAAAGGACCTTTTTTCACTATAAAGAACCTTTTGTGCATTGAAAAGGGTTCCATAGATGTTAAAGTTTCTTCGTGGAACATACAGTGCTATGCATAAGTTTAGACACCCATGCTAAAGTTGACTAAAAAGAGGAGTAAAAAAAATCATCTATTGGAAATTGAACTTAATGCCTTAATTAAAAAAATTAGGAAAAATCCAACCTTTAAGGACACCAATTTTCTTTGTGAATGAATAATGTATTGTAAATAAATAAATGTTCTTCCTTAAAATACAGGGTGCATAAGTCTGGAGCATAAGTACCTCGAGACTGGCATGGAGTACTTTCCATAAGATCATCTCTCAATGCAAATCAAACCAGCTATTATAGGCTAACTGAAATAAAACCATGCCAATCTCTATATGGTGAAGGCTATGTGATGATGTGGGGCTATTTTAATTCCAAAGGCCAAGGGAACTTTATCAGGATGCACAGTATCCTGGATCCATGAAGTAACTGGCCTTTAAAAATAAAAATCTGCCTGCCTCTATGGGAATTTAGCATAGGGGTGTCCAGACTTATGCACCCTGTATTTTAAGGAAGAACATTTATTTATTTACGATACATTATTCATTCACAAAGAAAATTGGTGTCCTTAAAGGTTGGATTTTTCCTTTTTTTTTTTTTTATTAAGGCATTAAGTTCAATTTCCAAAAGATGATTTTTTATTCTTATTTTTAGTCAACTTTAGCATGGGTGTCTAAACTTATGCATAGCACTGTATACCAATAAAGAACCTTGTTCCACATGCCATAATAGGGTTCTGTCAGAACCTTTTAGGGGTTCCTATCATGTTTTCATTTTTTATTTGAATTAAATTGAATGAATTAAACCACTTGTGGACATACTTTATCAATACGTCGTTAGACACTTTTTCTGCAAGAAATATCCCTGACGAATCATTGTCTGATAAGGTAGGTTTCAGAGTAGTGGGTGCTGTAATGTCACCTTAAGCGAAAAATATCCAGCACATCCTCTTCAATCACACGCCCCTCCTCCTTCACTTTTCCCTGTGGAATCCTCGACTTGCAGTCAGACGATTATTCATATACAACGTTGTTGCTGAGGAGATAATGTGATGAGTAGTATGTGAGTTTGTATTATTTATTTGAATGAGAACATGCCGTTTAAGACATTTATCCTTATATAGAACTTTTTTGGCATAAAGGTTTCTTTAACATTTTTAAAGTTCTACCTTTTGTTCTAAGAGTGTAGGCCTATATCATTTGGAGGCCAAAATGTTTCTTTTTACATTGACCATCATGAACAAAGTTGGCAGATTACTTCCGTGGGGTCCTGGGCCAACCGAGCAGCTGCTTTTATGATGAATATGAATGCTAACGGATAGCTCTCTTAAAGTTTTAAAGGCCTCCAAACAGTGCCTTTGTCAGGTTGCATTTGCCTGACTCATTGTATACCTGTGTGAATTGTGGGGGTGGATGAATGGTAGTTGAATAAACACTCAAAGCAATTCTGACTTCAGACAAAACACTCAATTAGATTTGTTCCAGAAAGCTCCTCCTGTATCAAAGGAGTGTTACTGTAGCTGCCTGGTGTCGAGCTCCTCAGACGAGTGCACTCAGATCTCAGTTACAGTTGGGGGTTGGGCTGTACTGGATTAGCCTTCAGCGCACAGACTTTTCTTGCTCAAGGGAATAGTAAATCTCCTATACAGTCTAACTTTAGAGAGGCTCATCCTGATCAGAGCGTGAGATTACAGTGGGAACAGCACTGGAAGGAGGACTGCCATCAGTTGCAAGCTTTTATACTGTACTCTTTTTAATTGTATTAATTTATTACCGGCAATACAATCATTATATTAATTTAGTACTTGCAACACAAAAGTGTGAAGGCGGAAATAGTGAGACAAAAAAACAGGTTTACAGTACCGTTCAAAAGTTTGTGGTCTGTAAGGTATTTTCTTAAAGAAATTAATAGGACTACTTTTATTCGGCAAGGACACATTCAATTGATCAAAAGTGTCAGTCAAGAAATTTATAATAATAAGTGCTGTTCTGCTGGACTTTCTATTCATCAAAGAATCATGCATGGAAAAAAATATGGTTTCCACAAAAATACTAAGGAGCACAACTGTTTCATCAAATCAGCATACTAGAATGCTTTCTGAGGGATCATGTGACACTGAAGACTGGAGTAATGATGCTGAAAATTCAGCTTTGCCGTCACAAGAATAAATCACATTTTTAAATATATTAAAATAGAAAACAGTTATTTTAAATTGTAATAATTTTTCAAAATATTACTGTTTTTGCGAATAGATGCAGCCTTGCCGAGCATAAGAGACTTCTTTAAAAAACATAAAAATACAGACCTCAAACATTTGAATGGTAGTGTACAACTATACATGCATATTCAGATTAAGGTGAAACCTAAGATGTTGTAGCTCCACGCCTAATGGAATATGCACATAATCTGCACATTCTTTTCCTGCTAATCTCTTCTAGAAATACTGGATATACCTACTGTTGCCATTTATTATGATTTACGAAACAGCTCATACTTCTCGTTCATGTACAATACACACACAGTAGTGACAAATTGCAAAATGTAGGGCATCATGTTTCTTTTAATGCTTTTAAAATGTTATTAAAAGAACCTCTCTGTTGCTACAAAATGTTTTTTTTTTCTACAATAGTTGACTTTTAAAAATCACCTGTAATATCATACATAAATTAATCTTCTTTTATGTTTCACAGAAGAAAGAAATGTTCATTTTTGGGTGAACTAACCCTTAAATGTAATGACGTTATGAGCATAAAGATTCCCCTTAACAAACAAGTGTTTACGTCCTTCATGACATCAGTCTAGAAATAGATATTACTGCCTGGTGTAGATAGGGTGTGTGTGATTTAGCTATGATGAGCTTGCATATTGCTCAAAATAAGGAGGCTGATATAGGCTACTCCGAGCCACATGTAAGTTTGTCTCAGTCAGTTATGATTTCCTAGAATCAGCGCCCCTCCCCCGTGATATATGACCGTGTTTGTGTTGTGAACAGCACGAGCACGTGTTTGAGCTGCACTGGCTGCCCTCGGCTCTTGAGCTTCAGCCAACACGAGCTCTAATGGCTATGTTTACAACAGCGTACTCCCCCCTCCCTCTCTTTTTTGACTTTCACTGGATTTCCATTGCGAATGCCCAGTGGGACTGGCGGCTGTTCGGAAGCGCTGCAATCAGCAGACAGTTCGTTACGAACTTGTTGGTGCGGTTCTACAAGCTCACGCCATACGCACGAACTTTCACACGCTCACACAGCTGAGCTCATGCCAGAACAATCACAACGTGAAGTAAATAGCTAAACGTGGACTGTGGAGTGGCACAATTATTGAAAGTGGTCAGTGTGGAAATATGGGGGCTATTCTTAGAACTGCTATTCGACTACGACAAGTAAACAACTGTCAGGGTTAGAGATTGAATCTCCACACCATAATTCAGGGTAAACTCATAAAATCAGAGAACACCATTGGAGGAACGTTAATATCTGCTATGTTTTGTGGCATATTCTTTATTAACTCTACCACTTCAGCTAGTTTAAAGGAACAGGTCACCCAACTATCACGTTAAAATTAATGTTCGAAAACCATGTTGTTTTGTTTCGTCTTAAGAACACAAAAGAAGATATCCCCGCTTCTGTTTCCCATATCAAATTGAGATTTGAGCCTCAAAGCTAATGTGAGTCATGCATTTTCAGACTTGAAATTGTATGGACATAGGCAACAAAGTTTTAGTTGAAAATGACACCATTTTCAGCCAAAAACTGAAAACTTTTAGTGCGTTTTACAACGACGCTTTGGGGCCCTGAAAACGTATACATTTGAAAACGTGTTTCAAAGTGCAAGTTCTTGAGAACGATACCATCATTGTCTCTGTGTAAACTACAGAAACGAGAGTTTGTGAAAACGGTGACATCATGCGCATGCATATTATGTACTCAGTCTATGGGCCCTATCATACACCCGGTGCAATGCAGCGCCAAGCGCGACGAAAGTGTGTTTTGCTAGTTTCAGCCTTACGCAGTTATCATTTTCACCTCCTGCGCCACATTGTTTAAATAGCAAATGCATTTGTGCGACCATGGGCTTGCTGGTCTAAAAACGAGATGTGTTCAGGGGCATTGTTGGCGCTTTGCTATTTGAGGCAACTGAAATAGACTGCGCCATTGACCAACTGAAACCTGGTCTAAAGTCAATGGCGCAATATTTGTTTTTGTTATTTAAAGAGCGCAACTGTCTTTTAAAGGGAATGGGAAATTACATTGTGATTGTTTTTTTGCACTTTACGTCCAAAACACACCCATTACTCATTAAGAGAATATGGACAACTCTTTTAGACCATGCGCTGGGTGCGCCGACCATTTTTCCCATCGTTAAACTAGCAAAAATGGATTCAGACACACCCTGAGTGCACTTGCACTTTAGACCATGCGCTTAGATCCTTAAAATAGGGCCCATTATGCGCGTATTGTTCCAAAGTGACATCGCCAACTACTGGCCTGTCATGCATAATACAGCATTTTTTGTCATTTTCGCAGATCTGTGTGAATGGGGATCGTTTTGACAACGTTGTCTTCTGTACAAAATTTTTTAATTTTTTACTACATTGTTGTTGAGTAAATGTACCCTTAATTTCATCACGTTTGTGTGACAAAGCCAAAGTCCCTTTCGAGAAAAGTCTGTTCACTTGGCTGCGAAATTTGAGTTTAATTACATCAAGTAGCCTGATTTGAAATGAAAGGTATAAACATTGTGAGTTTAAATTCAACCACAGAGGACAGTATATCCCTAATGTTGTCATAAACAGGGCAGGGCAGGACAGTTACGACAGTAACGTGTTCGGTCATCGGATGATGGTGTTCTCTGTTACTCACTCACTGACATGAGTAAACATGTATGCTATGAATGTGAGGGGTCTTCTTCCTGCCTTGAGGCGTGCACATGTCTCACGTACAACACACCTGTTCCTCTTTTGACATGTGCAAGCATGTGTGTGTTGTGTAAACATGTGTGTGTGTGCAAGTTGTGGGTTGTAATGCAGAAGAGCAACTTCTAACACTTTCATTTTGTTGTTTGGTAAGTTGAAACTGACAGTTTGTTCTCAGACTACTCTCAAAAGGCGTAGTATTATAATAAATAAAGTTATACAATTTCAAAGAAATTGCTCATATGGAAATTCAATGGTATGCGGAAAATAGGGATTGTTCATTAAGTAATGAAATATCTCAAGGTAAATGCTCTCTCATATTGTTCACACAAATCCCTTATTAACCCAGTTTATGTTTATTCTCTGTGAAATTATGCAGGTCATGTAGTAACATGTGGTTTGGAAATATACAGGGTAAAGGATGAATCAGCCACTCCCAGCAAAGAATGTTTGGTGTTTGGATGTGTTTTGTTTTGTCTCTTTGGACTAGCAATGAGCATGAGCTTCTTTAGTGCCATCTTGTGTTGATCTTGCTATAAAACACAACTTCATCAATCTCAAAGGGGCAAAAATACACCCATTTAAAACATACATTATATACATACAAATATACATTTATTATACATTTTGTAACTTAAAAAAAATGATAAATGTATAGTTAACATGTATACATATACACATATATAGCTAACATGTATACACTATACACATGTATAGCTAATACAGCTAATATAAAAATAGCTAAAAACAAATATAAAAATCTAAATACTTATAAATACACTGTAAAAAAAAAATACATCCCCAAGTCAAAAATTTCTAGTGACTGATAACATCTAAATTTTCAATTAGTCTGACGTATTATTTCTCATTGAGCCAATGTTAACAGACTATTGCAACAAGAATTGCACTTGGGCCAATTAAAAAAAATTAGATGTGATCAGTCACTAGAAAATTTTGACTTGGAGAGGTTAGAATTTTTTTACAGAGTATTTAACAAATTATTTATTTTATCATGGAATGTTATGTTATCAAGTTATCTATTTAATTATTATATTACCAGTAAAAGTACACACCCTTATCTTAAGACTGTAAGATTAGACTGATTTGTCTTTGTAAACTAGTCTTTGTAGTTTAAGATAATATTATTTATCATATTCATGCTCTGTACGTTCCAATATACAAATTATTGTCATAAAAACTAAAAGAAGCTAAAACATCAAATGGATATTTTTGAGTTCAAATGATGTGATTGGGTCATTTCTTTAGTTTGGTGGATTTTGGACTGAGCAGGTTCGTTGAAAATAATGTTAAAAATTCAGTTATTCTTTAGCCTTGTGAGAGGGAGAACGTGTCTTTCGATCAGCAAACGCACTGCTCAAGCTCAGTCCTCAAGCTCAAGTATAACATCATTCAGATAAAATATTCCATTGGAATTTATAGGATATTTGTCAGCCCTGTTAATGACATATTTACAATGCAAAGTGTAACAGGGTAGACTTTAGCAGGGTGGTCATTTTAAGCTTATAAAGCCCATTATTTGCTTGCAAAGAACAACATACTAGCAGAAGATTAACATTTAGGAGGAATTTTAATATAAAATCTGTTTTAAAACTGTAGAAACATTTTCATGTCCAGTATAAATTGACACAACAGGGTGGACATGTTAAGTTTTACGTTATTGGAAAAGACTACTAAAATGATAAAGAGATAAAGGTTTATGACTAATACTTTTTCTTGGAGTTGCTTTCCCTCTAAGGAAATGATGTCACTTCTAGCCAGATTTAGGGCATGATAATTATGATTTTAAAAGGCAATTAGCACCAATGTAACAGGGTGGACTGGAGTTTAAAGGACAAACTATAATGTAACTGCTTTACACATTTAAAAAAAAAAATGTATCACAATAAATTGTCAAAGAGAATAAGTAAATGTACTAATATAAAAAATTCTAATTTAGAAATATATTATGTAATATGTAATCTTATTTCAAAGTAAAGTTAAGAAAACATGATTGGGGTATGGGAATTTGTCAAGTGCAAAATTATATTTATTTATTTGTCATTGTTCTGAGGTACTAATCATTATGATTTGCATTTATGCATGGAAAACCATGTGGCATGAAAGTTGATAAACATTTTAAGCCAAATATGCAGTATTGTTTCATGGGGGACATTGAATCTATCAAACTGTTGTAATGAGCCAGTTTATAGTGTCTACCAGCACACTTGGAATGTTTTCTTGTCCAATAGAAAAAGATAGACACATACTAATGTTCTATAAAATAAAATTATATTGTTAAACCAGTCTTTAAATGTTTAATGAGTCCCATAGATGACACTAGGGGCCGCTAAATACTCTCGTAAAATATTCAACATAAACCTCTCAAAAGTAGCGTGTGGCCGCTAGATGGCAATACTTCCCCACTAAACCATCATTTTTTTCATTGTTTTGATTATTTTTATGTTCGAACATCCATTGATTCGTACTTTTCACAACAATAACAATAGACTAAACGAAAACGTGATTTACATTTGCAAATCACTGCGATGCGTAAGTCTCATTGTGCAAAACAGCAAGAAAGGAATTGCACAATCACATCTAGCCATGCTCTTTTTATGCAGTGTCAGACAGTGGCTGTAGGTTGTATTGCACCCTATGAGAACCACCCTCACCCCAAACCTCACAAAATCTCACACAGCGATGAATGGGTGAGACTACAGAAGTTCTCTTACACAAAATTGGGCTTTTCATATAGCCTAACAATGTTTTGTTTATTTTATGATATCAATAGAGAAGGTCGTGGCAACAAAAATGTGTTCTTGTAATTTTTTTTTTACTTGGCCAAGCTAAGCTAGCCATTTTTAGTCATTGTAAAAATGCAGGAAAGGATGTTGATATGGTAGCTAATAGCTATGTTTAAGTCTTTAATAGAAACCAGAGTGACCATTGAGTATACAACTATCAATACTGATAATGTTGCTTGTTTTATGGAGATGGGGTGTCTGTGAGTGAATACAGAAGTTTAGTTTTTAATTAGTCAAATAATGAGTTTGATTTGTTAAATTGTTTGTAAATGTATTTTTGTTTATATTTTATATTTTAACCCTTAAATTGTTTTGAACAAAAGATTTTAAAAGTCTCTCTCTCTCTCTTGCTTGCACCCTTAATAATGAATGAACACACTTAGCATCATGATTGCTATCTTACCAGAGATGGAGAAAAATCCTACTCCAGTAAGTGAACGTGTCCCTGTCCCCCAGAAATGTTGGTACTCAAAACCACATCCCTCCACGTTTTCTGGTGCACATCGTTTATTTTTTTACCATGCATGCGCACTTGCGCAGCAGTTATGTGCACCCCTGGTTATGTGCAAAACAGGCCTTACCTTATCTTAGCTAACTTTTCAGGAATGTGCAAACTTTCTCTGAACATTTGTCTCATTTGGAAGTTGAAGTTAGATGCATGTATGCTAATTTTCCAGAGATTTATGTGTTGTTTGAAGTCTTGCTTGACTGTCTGTATAGTGAGTGTGATATTGCAGGGCCTTGTATTTGACTGGTGTTGTTTACAGTGCTGTCCCTGACTAGTGGATTCTGAGAAGCTGCCTCGTATAAACATAAATAACCTGCCTTGCTTCTGCCACCGGAGCAAAACAAGCAGCTTCAATCAGTAATCTGAACAGATCAGGTACCTGTAAGTTACCTAAAGCAGTGTGTCTTTTGCAAGGACTTCATATTGGCCCTCAGTCATAGAAGTGCATGAAAAACAAAGTGAGATCAACATTTTGTGGAGGTAAAGAGTTTCATTTAATTTTATTCTGTCGTTATCAGGGCATCTTTATTCATGTGCAATGACTTTTCTTGCATCTGTCCTACTTTCCTTATAGTCAAGCGCTTGGAAGACATCACAGGGAGCTGTAATTAGTGTTTCTCTGTTATCCCGTATGTCTCAGACAGATAGCCATGACCTGGAGGTGCTGCGGCGCTGGCACAAATGCGACCGTGAAACTGCACGCTATTTTTAGGTGGTGCAGATGCTTCACACAATGGGAGCCAGAACACTTATTATACTCCACAAAGACTTTCCCCCTCCCACATTCACTAAAATTACTTGACGTGATTCTTTTGTCTGCCTTCCAAGCCTATAACAGAGGATGGCTTACAGACATCATGAGACAATAAGACGTCAATATTATCATCCTTGGCTGGAGAAATACAGTAATGGATAATTCTAAGTGGACATGCAGGATCACACATTATAATCGTGAGGTTTTTTTGCACTTTATGCTTTATTTCACAAGCACGCAGGATTAAAAATAGGATAATTTTATATATATATACATATATATATATATATATATATATATATATATATATATATATATATATATATATATACATATATATATATATTGTTTATATAAAGTATATACTTTACACCTAGGAAGAATCAGACTTTGCACGTCACATGTAATGGCTATCGAGAAATTTTGTAATTCTAAATAAATATGAACTTTGAATATGAGTTTCTTCCAAGTGAAGGATGAATTTGTTCCACAATACTGTTGAGTTTGACTGGATGCGCAATCTTTGACATCAACAACAAAACTTTTAACACTGTAAAACTACAGGTGAAACTTCGAAAAATTTGAATATCATGCAAAAGTTCGTGTATTTCAGTTATTCAAATTAAAAGGTGAAACTAGTATATATAACTAGATACATATGTATGATTATACTTTTCAGAGGGATTTTAAATACATTTCTGTATTTAAAATCCTGTAATATTCATGTAATATTCTAATTTTCTGTGATTTTGAATTTGGGGTTTTCATAAGCTGTAAGCCATAATCATCAAACGTATAACTTTTGCACGATATTCAAATTTTTCGAGTTTCACCTGTATGAGTTTATTTTGCTATTCTATCTATGCATGTGATCAGCGGCATTTAAACATTTGCATTTGGCTTTGTTTTTTTTCCCTGCTGTCCACAATCCCATCAACCAACCTGCAACAGAGTTTTGAATTAAGACCCACCGGTTGAGAAACACTGTTCTACAGTACATTTATTAATAAATGACTATTCAGTCCATCTAGAAGAGATATCAGTGTGGCAACATCTGACCCTGATTTCCAATGGCCCTTGACAGGCTTGTGACCAAACATACCCTGTGAGTTATGCTTGTATAACAGAATGGGAGGCAATCCATCCAACAGAGGTCAGGATTCACAGTGTTTGCCAAGGCGAACTAACTGCTTGCTGCCATTGGCTTCTGATTACAGCAGGCGAAGGTCAGGCGAGGAGACGGTCAAATGCGGATGAGATGAATGACTCAAGCATCAGAGACAATGACACAGACCGTTCACAGAACATACTTCTATATTTTTAGCAACTTAAAATACAGTGTACAAATCACTTTAATGGATAGTGGGACAAATATAAATGGGGTGAACAAATATGGCAACTGTTAAAGGTGCATCATGTCATTTTTTCACTGTAATGTGCAGAGATAACTATAAGTGGCACTCTGAAAACATGGCAGTGTTTCTCATTTGATAGGTTGCAAACATAGACCTCTTTGGTAATTGTACCATGGTCTTTGTTAATTCTTGGACACTTGATTTTAGGGTGTTGTTCAAGATAGTATTTATTAAAGTAGCATTGGTATTATCTTCTGATAACATTATAGTACGATGGTACTGCTTTTTTTGTAAGAGCTGTGCTGTTTTTAGCCGCAGGGGGGAGACAGAGATGCAGTCTGATCATGATCACTCATCACACCTCTAACCAACACTTTATCCTTGTAGAAGTCTTTTTGATCTTTCAATCATTTTTTAACGCACCTCTAAAGAGATAGTATTCAAATAATGTCTTTCCAAATAATGATATATTTTTCAAAATATATATAGGCTATATATTATTATTATTATATAATTTTTTACCTGCACACTCTGGATTAAAAATAGGATTTTTTCCTCAAAATGTAAATGCTCCTAATTATTTATTTTAATATAATATAAGAATATAACTTAATATCTATCAAAATTTAAATTAAGATATTATAATCTGCCAATCAAAAATAAGTTATATTAATTAGTAGGCTAATGTATGTATAAGAGTATGACCTGTCCCTGAACCATAAATTGATTATTATATATTGCATTATCTGGATATTATCAGACTACATGTCATGACAATCAGGCTGTTATTCTATAGACATCTTCTAATTGTAAATATGAACGTTGAACCCCCTCTCAATGCATGACTGTATGCTTTACTGTGTTTTCCCTCTACAACAGTATTAGCATTCCTCCCTGACTCCTTTAATCTACACATTAATCCTACATATCACACTGATGTAAACATGCTGGTACTCTCTAAACACTTACACACACTCACAGGCTCTTTTGACTTTGGAGAGAGAGAGAGATAGAGAAAGAGAAAGAAAGAAGGTGGCAGGTTGCAGCTGAGGAGGGTTTCTAGACTGTCCTGGAATGCATTTGGGTTAGTGGAAGTGATGAGGCAGGGCGTCTTCTCATGTTGGAGGAAGAGGACGAGTATCAACTGTTCTACCTGCCATGTCTTAGAGCTAAAGAAAGACAAGAAAAAAAGCAAATAAATCAGACCTGGACCTTATCTGGGCCATACAATCTGTATATATTATATACAGAGTAATCTCAGCCTTAACAAGCAACTATCAGAATCACTGAAGGAAAGATAAGAACAGAAAAAAAGAGATGAGCAGAAACACAACAACTTCAACCAGCCACAGCCAACTGCAAATAAAAGAACATTAAATCTCTGAAGATCTGCAGCAGAGGATGACTAAACCACACCAAAAACAGCATTATTGTTTCCTTCAAACTTATTACAAACCAGTTTGACTTTATTTCTGTCATGCATCTACAAAAGTTCTTACTGAGAACGAACAGAGGTTTAGCTCTATAATGTTATTGAGTTTCATTTGAAGACACCAGATTAGTGTTTGCTTTAATTGGGCTCTTGAAGTTAATTATCTTTCAACAATTGCAATAGTGTTAAAGGCACTTATATGTTGTTACAGAAATAGATACTAAAAGAAACAGGTGTAGGAACAGAAATCATCTCTCAATGACGCCACAGCATTTTTTTGTGCAAGAATTAAAAAAATCAGCTGCATAATACAGTTCTATCATGACAACTCTCTGGATATTTTTAGCATGGAAATGCATATGACAATGTTAATTTTAGATCTGCTCCGCTGCTGCTGAATTGCTGTTGTTGTAGATTATTCCTGCTGCTGCAGAGCAAGTGCAGAACTACTGCTGCACAAATAGCACATATCAATTACCATAGCAGATCTGTACAGGTGGAGCTGGGGAAGGTGGAGGGTTTTAGACGAACTCTGAAAGCGCGCTGCAAACTGCTATAGTTAATGCACCAGCCATTTAAATGTTGATTAAGCAAGCTCATTGGCTTCAGATGCGACATGAACCAATCAGTTTGTGCCAAGTAGTTAACACTGTAAATATCACCGGCTTGCGTTAAGGACCCATCAGCCTGTGCCATCTAGAGTTTCATGACAGAACTAGGCATTAGTTCAAAACCTTTTTGTGCAAAACCAAAATTTTTTCAAAAATCTCAAATAGATGTCTCTAAAATCCTTCATCATAACTGCAACACTGCTGGATCTCATGCTGTAGCGTCACTGAACTGCAAATGCAAAATTTTTATGTATTAATGACCCAACAAACATCTGAAATCGCATACTCTCTAGATATTTAAGTTATTTTGAATAAGTAATTACTTCGCGACTGCTAAAAAAACTACATTCTATAGACCTATAGTATGAATGTGTGTAGGTGAATGTAATCCGGACATGCTACATTCGCCATTTTGTCATCAATTGCGTTGCTTTACTGGGAATCACAAATCCTCTACCGTGGCCTCATGGGACAGTAAAGTGTCTTATGCACACTTCAGAATCTCGCCAGAAGTAATACGTCATCCGCAGGTACGTTTTGCCTAAGCTTTTATTCAGTGAATTCGGACATACTTCATTCGTCACAATACTGTTTTTCGTCTACTATATAGTAGGGAAGTGTGCGATTTCGGATGCAGCCTAACTTCAGATGAGATCAGTGAATCAGGGCGCTTCATAATTAATAATTGCCATCTGTAGTTAGCCACCATTACCTGATCATATTTTGTCTTGACTTCTTTTGTGACTGTAAATATGTTTTATAAACACAGTTACAGTATCCAGAAAACAAAACAAAAATAATGCATAAAGGGTCAAGAGCCCAACTAAGGAAAACACTAATCACCATAATGGTGATTTCAAATAAAGAATATTTGAGCGCTATTATAACAAAGAAATAAAGGCAAAGTGGTTTGTAATAAGTGAAGATGGTAATGCTGTTTTGGAGTTGTCAAATCATCTTGACAGATTTGATGGGGTTTTTTTGCAGTTGATTTCATCTGGCTGTGGCTGGAAGTCGGTTGTAGTTGTGTTTCTGGTCGTCTCTTTTTTTCTGTTCTCTTCTTTCCTTCAGTGATTCTGCTTGTAAACAGGCTTGTTAAGGCTGATATTACTTAATATAGAATATATATAGATTTTGTTGCCCAGATAAGGTCCAGTTCTGGTTTATTTGATTTGCTCTTGGCTAACATGCGGCATTGCTATATGGCATGCTGTGGCCCAGTTCTGGCAAATAGGAGCGGTCCGCCAAAGTGCCATCATTTAACGCGGTGAGTGGGCCGGATTATAATTCCACGCGTCAGGTTCAGTCCGGATCTAGGCAGACTCAATGCTGCTGTCTGGGAGGTGTTTCTTTTCTGCTTATACACATTAGCACAATTTTATACATTAAAATACGCACAGAATACACTCAAATATAAACACAAGTAGGAATTTTACATAAAAAAATCTTTTAGGGCTAAATCAATTGTGATAGAAACATATTGATTATGTTTTCATTATACCTTTAATGTATTTGCCTCTCTCTGATGGTAAACTTTAGTTCTGACACTCACATATCTTGCTTGTCTATTCTTTCCTGGTCTGTTTTCAACCTTTTTGGCAACGTTCACTATCAGTTTTTGGGATTAACAACCGAATTTACTTACAGGTGAGTCTCGAAATGTCCTATTCACTCAGCAGTTTACAGTTGCATTGGTATACTGTTTGTATGAATGTGCAACGGGAGTCAACCCGTATTCTCTGACAAAAAACCATAGCGACAGTGACCAAAGTAATATCAATATCAAAGAAGGCGATGTCCATAAAACTGGAAAGCGGAGCATTTGTGTTACACCTAGAGGACAAAACCTACAGGAGCAGATCTGGTGGAGAACAGTGACTGGATCTAAAACCTTCAGACGACACACAGCTCATATCTCCATCTCTGTAAGTTACTGAAAAACCATACATGAAAACCCACAACACATAGTGGACCCAGTTTTTGCAGCGCAGAGCGGCTCTCTACACTCAAAAAAATAACTCACTGGACAAACTCAATTTAATTGAGGGCAGGATTTCCATCCAATAAATATGTGTAGCCCCAACTCATAAAAAACTAATTCATGCAATGAAATGTAATTAAGTTGGTCCAACTAAATTTAGACCAACTTAAGTGAGTTGGTCCAACTCAATTATGAGCAACTTAAGTGAGTTGGTCCAACTCAATTTTGACCAACTTAAATGAGTTGGTCCAACTAAATTTTGATCAAATAGTTTAGATGAAATGGATACATCACAGTGTATGATGTACCTGTCCAGTCAGGTTCCGTTCACACAGTGCAGGTTTTTTAGAGAATGTGGTTGTGAGTCCTGAAAATTTACGGGTGTTTATTCGGTTATAGAATGCGGATGTCACTCCTGTAAATAACTGAACTGTGTGTGAACGGAACTGTATTAAGGACTCAAACATGACTGACAACCATATTCTGCTGCTGTGTGAACGTGGATTTTCTCCTTCTGTCCATCCTCATTTCTCCCCTCAGCAGAGAGAGTCCCACCTGTGTTTGCAGCATGCCAATAGACTGTGAAAATGTATATTCTGTACTGCTCACTTCTGTCTGGGTTCAGAAACAATGAGGCAGGAGCACACTGAAAACAAGCGGGGCAAAATGAACCGGGTCCTCTGGAGCAACAGAATATCTGTCACTGCCAGCAGACGGGGCCGGCGCGGGGAATCGGACGGCTTGAGCAGAATGCTGATCCACCGCAAACTGCACGCTCTCTCTCTAACTCGCTCTTCTGCTCTCTGCTCATGATGTTTAGAAAATGGCACAGTGCCGCGGTGGGGCCCTTAAATGTGCCCGGTGAAGAATGATGTCATTGATGGGTGCTGCTGAGAGAGAGAATGAGAACTCACCTTTATTTGACTTTAATGCTAACAAGGACCTGAAGCATAAAGCCTGTAGTTGCATCCCAAATGATGCTGTATACACTATGCACTTATACACTATGTAGCCTACTACTTATACACTATGTGCTCAACCGTGTGGTGTATGAATTTTATAAGGTTATTTTGTCCTTGAACATCGGAGTCAAATAGCCCCTCCCTATGTAATTAAAGCTGCGCCAGATGAGTGCATGAAGTGTCCAACATTCCACACTTCTCTTTTTCAGTTAATTAAGTGCATCATCCAGGTATTTAAAGTGCACTTTTTCTTTTTGGAATTTTCAGTGTGAACACACTACTCGCACTATTTATTCTACAAATCGGCATAAAATAGTGCATTTTAAGTATGCGAACTGGGATGCACCTTGTGTGTTTTCCTTCAAATGATCAATATCACAGTAGGCTAGACATATGCATTCGAAAGGGATTGTGTTTACTTACCTTTGTTCA
The DNA here is from genome assembly GCF_965113295.1 of Leuciscus leuciscus. NCBI lineage: Eukaryota > Metazoa > Chordata > Actinopteri > Cypriniformes > Leuciscidae > Leuciscus > Leuciscus leuciscus. The sequence goes on from NC_138744.1 coordinate 7,152,990, forward strand.
CTACCATAAATAAACTACTATACATGATATGAACCTTGGATCTACTGTTAACTAAAATGAAAACTATTACAAATATTTTGTTAATTTAAATAAAGATGAAATAAAATAAAGCATAAATATTAGATGAAAAACTTAACGAAAATGATAAATGTTGCTTTGGCAGAACCGAGATTTGTTTAAGTTGAAGCACTAAAATTAGGCCTACTAACTGGAAATAAATAAAACTGAAACAGAAATAATAAAGAATTAAACTAGTAGGCCTAATATAAAAAAACAACAACAGAAATGACAAAAGCACATAACAAAATTATAAAAAATCGAAGGTACACTGTCTATGTAAATTTTTTGTTTTGTTCAAAATTAACAAAATTTAAATAATGAGTCAAAACATCATCAATATTTCTCCCAAGACATTTTGTCTTACCCCTATTCACTATGGTAAGCCTATTATAATTGTTTATATTTTAGACATGACGGGATGGTTTTTATCGGAAATTGCTAACGTCACTTACCCGTGCGTGTCTTGTCATATAGCCTACGTAAATTGAGAAAAGTTGCTTTAACTTGCTTAAAGTTTGATGAGTGTGTGGCAAAGGTTAGTTCTAGTTGTCACAACGAGCGAGTGAAGTTGACATGGAGTCGTTTAAAAAAAACACACACACAAAAACCCGAACAGCTAAAAGAGAACGCGACAGGGATTATAATAAAACGTACTCGGTTACTAACGTAACCTCGGTTCTCTCTAGAGAGGAAACGAGTACTGCGTAATATCTTACGCTAGGGGAAATCTCTTTTCCGCGAGATACTGAAGCCAAAAAATTATCCTTAATTTTGAAATAATGTAAAACGCGTTGCGGCAGCATGCAGACATAGGCGAGACAGCTCGCGCGCCTATTGGCTGCCCTGCGGCAACTGCAGCAGCCTATCGATAAGGCCCTATCGTGACGTCATCACCAATGGGGGCGCTTCGCGCCCCATACGTCACGTCCTGCCGAAACGGGCGTGGCCTGGGGCTATAAATATAGCATCGAAAGGCTAGCTTACCGGTTTTTCATCGCCGGAGCGAACCGGAGCGTGCGCAGGCACGGCAAGATACGCAGTACTCGTTTCCTCTCTAGAGAGAACCGAGGTTACGTTAGTAACCGAGTACGTTCTCTTACGAGAGGTACTCTCGTACTGCGTAATATCTTACGCTAGGGGAAACAGTGTAAAACGCCGTGCATGCTATGATCCAGCACCAAAGTCCCAAGGGCAGGTGCCCGGGCTCATGTAGTACATGATCATAAGTGACTCACAGAGAGCCCAGGAAGAGTGGCTAGAATAGCATCATTCCTGTAATGCAGCATCCTATAAGAACAGTTATAGTGATGGTATTTACTCAGTCAGGGCGACCCCGGCCTGGACTGATGAATATAGTGGGTCTTACACATTGCCCATAGAGCTGCGCGATCTAAACGAGCGTTGCTCGCGCTATTTCGGTATTCTGGGCCGGACGTACTCGGGGCAGACAGTACCGTTTTTTAGACTGAAAGCAGCTTAGCTTGCAGAGCGGGAACCTCTAGGTTATAAAACCTTATAAATGTAGACGGGGAGGCCCAGCCTGCCGCCATACAGATATCTTGCAAGGCAATCCCACTAGACCAAGCCCACGACGAGGCCACGCCTCTCGTGGAGTGCGCTCTGACACCTAATGGGCACTGCAAGCCCTTAGAGGTGTAAGCCAGCGCTATAGCATCGACTATCCATCTGGATAGGCTCTGTTTCGAAACGGCGAGTCCCTTAGAACGTCCGTAGAGTGAAACAAAGAGCTGCTCCGTCTGTCTGAAAACAGACGTGCGGGACACATAAGCCCTTAGCGCCCTGACTGGGCAAAGGAAGCTGGCGTCCTTCTCCTCGTTAGAGACCGGCAGGGCAGACAGGGAAATTACCTGGGCCCTGAACGGTGTATTGAGGGATTTAGGGACGTACCCGTGCCTTGGTTTGAGTATGACTTTCGAGTCATTTGGCCCAAACTCCATACACGTCGCGCTCACTGAGAGCGCTTGTAAGTCCCCTATGCGCTTCACTGAAGCGAGAGCCAGAAGAAACACCGTTTTGAAAGACAAGTGTTTGATATCTACTGACTGGATAGGCTCAAATGGGGCACCCTTCATGGCCTCCAAGACCGTAGAAAGGTCCCATATGGGGACTGAGGGAGGTCTGGGAGGATTTAACCTCTTAGCTCCTCTAAGGAACCGAATGACCAGATCGTTCCTTCCTAGTGACTGACCAAGCGTTGGTTTGGAAAACGCTGCTATAGCCGCCACATAGACTTTGAGCGTGGATGGGGCTCTGCCTTCATCCAGTAGCTCTTGTAGGAAGGAGAGAACCTCCGTCACTCCACAGTCCAGGGGTGAAAAGCCGCGTGCTGTGCACCAGCTGGAGAACACTGACCATTTTGAGGAATAGAGCCGTCTCGTAGAGGGAGCTCTAGCCTGCATGATCGTGTTTAACACTCCCTCTGGGATATCAGAGGGTACCCGTTGATGGCCCACGCATGTAGGGACCAAAGCTCCGGGCGAGGATGCCAGATCGAGCCCCTGGCTTGAGAGAGGAGGTCCCTCCTCACTGGTATTGGCCATGGGGCAGTGCTCGTCAGCTGCATAAGAACTGGGAACCAAGCCTGGTTCTTCCAGAACGGAGCAACCAGTAACACTGAGCATCTGCTTTCCCTGATCCGCTCTAATACCTGAGGTAGGAGCGTGATGGGGGGAAAGGCATAGAGCGGGCAGCGGGGCCAGACGTGGGCCAGCGCATCCCTGCTCTTTGAGAAAAATTCCGGGCAGTGAGCGTTTTCTTGAGACGCAAACAGGTCTATCTTTGCTCTGCCGAATGTCTGCCACAGCAGTTGGACTGTCTGCGGATGCAGTGACCATTCTCCTGCTGGAACATTGTTCCTCGACAGTCTGTCTGGTCCCACATTCAGGTGGCCAGGCACATGCGCTGCTCTGAGCGAGCGCAAATTGTGCTGAGCCCATACCAGGAGGCGTTTCGCTAACCTGTATAGGTTTCGGGATGTGATGCCTCCCTGGCGATTTATGTAGGCTACCACTGACATGTTGTCCGAGCGGACCAAGACGTGGTGTCCTGCTATTTGGGGACGAAAGCGCCTCAGCGCGTTGTCGACTGCCATCATTTCCAGGCAGTTTATGTGCAGAAGCTTTTCCCGTTCTGACCACTGGCCGAAAAACGGTCTGCCCTCGAGCAGTGCTCCCCATCCCGAGGTGGAGGCGTCCGTGGACACCACCTTCACACTCGAGGAAGTCCCCAGGCTTACACCTGACTGGTACCAGTCGGTCGCTCTCCAGGGTATCAGTGCTGAGACGCATTCCTGATCGACCTTGAGACAAAAGAGACCTGAAGTCCATGCTCGACGCGGTACTCGTTCTTGTAGCCAGAACTGCAGTGGGCGCATGCGATTCAGACCCAGCTGGAGAACTGTGGATGCTGCTGCCATGAGACCGAGCATCCTTTGAAACTTCTTTAGCGGGACTATAGTGCCGCGGCGGAAGGATTCTGTCATGCGCTGAATAGTCAATCTGCGCTGTAGCGATATTTGAGCTGTCATTGACAGCGAGTCCAGTTCTGTGCCCAGAAAAGATATTCTCTGACTGGGAGACAGTGAACTTTTCGCCCAGTTGACTTTGAGACCCAGATTCTCGAGATGTTCGAGTAAAATGGTTCTGTGTTCTATGAGCTCCGTATGTGACTGAGCTAGAACCAGCCAATCGTCCAAGTAGTTCAAAACTCGCATTCCCCGAAGTTTCAGGGGAGCGAGGGCTGCGTCCATACACTTCGTGAATGTACGGGGTGCTAGGGACAGGCCAAACGGTAGGACTGTGTATTGATAAGCCTGGCCCTCGAAGGCGAATCTCAAAAATCGCCTGTGACGTGACGCTATTTGTATTTGGAAATACGCGTCTTTCAGATCTATTGACACAAACCAGTCCCCGTGGCGAATTTGCGCGAGGATTTTCTTGGTTGTGAGCATTCTGAACCGGCGTTTTGAAAGCGCTACGTTCAGTTGTCTTAGATCTAGAATGGGTCTGAGACCCCCGTCTTTTTTCGGAACCAGAAAATATCTGCTGTATAGCCCCCCTTCGCTCTGAGCTTGAGATAAAGGCTCTATTGCCCCTTTGCTCAACAGTTTCGCAATTTCGGTACGAAGTACACTTGCTACTTCCTTTTCTACCGTGGTTTCGACTCGCACCGCACAACGGCGGGGACGTCGAGCGAACTGTAGCGAATAGCCTCTTTCTATAATGTTCAGCACCCATTCTGATACACCGGGAAGCTTTGCCCACGCATGTGCGTGCATAGCTAAGGGTTGAATGAGATCGGAGCCCTGGTCGTGACATAGTGGCGACCGGGGAGCTTCGGTATGCTGTATTATAGACACCGCATTTGCAGCGCTCGAGGCGGGGAGTGTTTTGATCACAGCGGGCGGTTCGCCCGCGCTCGGCTCTCTCACGGCAGGTAGCTGAGAGACGGCGAGCGTGGGGGAAACCGAGGGATTCGTCATGTCTGTGAGTGAATGTGGGCGCAGGACAGCGGGCACATTTGCACTGAAAACACCATCGACCTGAGTCGGTTGTATGTGTGTTGGTTTCGTTTTTACAGAAACCGAGAGACATGCAGCGTGTAGTGTTTGTGGGCACTGGGACGTGGGCACGTTCACTACATTCTGTGCGCAATCGACATGAGTCGATTTTATGTGCGCGAGCCCTGTGGGGCGGGCTGTGTCTGTGTGTAGGAATGGGCACTGGGCAGTGGGCATTTTTACTACACTCATAACACCGTCGGCCGTGGCCGGAATACCAGAAAATACACTCTTTACAGGATTTATCTGGGTCGCCGTGAAAACGGCGTTTGTGTACAGGCAAGCGGGTAATGTAACCGACTTGTTTACTGCAGAGTACACTGGAACAGTCGCATGTAATGGAACTGGACGAGCGGGAAGTTTTGGTGGAAACCCGGCCGCAGCGGGGCTTGAACACCGTCGTTTTCCTAAGCTGGCTAGGAAGACTTTGAGGCCTCGGGCTTCATCTCAACCTTCGGCCGAGTCCCACGCTGTGGGGGGCGGCGGCCGGCAGAGCGAGAGCGTGGTCTCTGGTCCCGGGCCTGTCGACGCTGTGAAGCGGCGGCGGGGGGCGGTGGCTGCGAGCTGCGAGCAGACGGCTGTTTAGAGCGGCCTGATGCGGAGCTAGAGCGCTTTGGCAGAAAGTGCTTCATGGCCTGCGACGTCTTTTGTACCTCAGCAAATCTGTCCGCGAAATCTTTGACGGACGATCCAAAGAGGCCAGTAGCAGAAACGGGGGCGTCGAGGAACACAGAGCGCTCCGAGTCCGGCATTTCTGAAAGCGTCAGCCAGAGGTGTCTCTCAGCAACGGTGAGAGAGGCCATGTTCCGCCCTATGGCCTGTGCAGCGGATTTCGTAGCGCGGAGAGCGAGGTCCGTAGCGCTCCTTAAATCCGCCACGTTGACTGCTTCCGTGCCTTCCTCGTCCAGCTTTCGGAGAAGGTTAGCTTGGAAGATCTGGAGAGTGGCCATAGTGTGTAGCGCTGATGCAGCCTGCCCAGCGGCGGTGTAAGCGCGACTGTGCAGGGTGGAAGTAGCGCGGCAGGCTTTTGAAGGTAGCGCCGTCTTAGTCCGCCGTCCAGCAGAGGGCGGGCAAAGATGGGCTGCTACTGCCTCCTCCACAAGAGGGAGAGCGAGGTATCCTCTGTCTTTGGCACCGTCCACCACGGAGAATGCCGCCGAAGCAGAGGAACGTAGCCTGGCTGAAAAAGGGGCGCTCCAAGACTTTGCCAGTTCTTCATGAAGCTCAGGAAGAAACGGGGCGGGTCTTGAGGGCGTGGAAACGCGGTCCCCTTGTAGAAAACAGCCGTCCAGACGGTTGCGTGTAGGCTCGGCGGGCGCGGACCACTCGAGGCCGAGGCTCTCTGTGGCCTGTGTGAGCAGACGCATCAGCTCAGCTTCAATGCTGGCCCGTTTTCCTGACGACTCGCGGGCAGAAGAAGGGGCGAGGTCCACAGAGCTCGCCCAATCCTCGCTGTCCGAAGCCAGGATAGAGCAGTTGTCCTCCTCGAAAACTGCCGCTTCTTCCTTGTCATCTCCGGCGGAAGCGGCGGCCAGCGGCGGCCACTGTCCGAGAGAAGCAGACGGCGAAGCTGGCAGGCGCACCGGCGAGCTTTTCTCGGTGGGAGGCTCAGGGATCCGCTGAGCACGGCGCTTTTTACGGCGCGGCGTCGAAGCGGGAGGTGCAGGCTCGTGGAAAGTTGCCATGCGAGTCCTCAGAGTCGCCATAGGCATAAGCTCGCAGTGAGGGCATCCGCCGTCAGCGAGCGCTAGAGCCGCATGTCCTTCACCCAGGCAGGAAACGCAGATGACATGGCGGTCCCCGTCGCTGAGTGGGGCTCGGCACGAGCCACAGGATGGACGAGACATCTTGAAAAAGACGCTCTGCTCTTTTAGAGAAGGAGTGTGAGTCGCGGCGGCGAACACACACAAAGCAATAAAAGGATATAACGCCGGATAGCGTAGCAGGAACGGTGGTTGAAGGCGGCGCGGCCAGCGACTCCAGGTACCGAACTCGTCCCGCTGAAATGCTGTTTCCACGGCGCGGCTTCTTCTCTCTGGATCCAGCGATGCGTGAGCTCCGCTGAAGAGATGAAAAATCGGTAAGCTAGCCTTTCGATGCTATATTTATAGCCCCAGGCCACGCCCGTTTCGGCGGGACGTGACGTATGGGGCGCGAAGCGCCCCCATTGGTGATGACGTCACGATAGGGCCTTATCGATAGGCTGCTGCAGTTGCCGCAGGGCAGCCAATAGGCGCGCGAGCTGTCTCGCCTATGTCTGCATGCTGCCGCAACGCGTTTTACATTATTTCAAAATTAAGGATAATTTTTTGGCTTCAGTATCTCGCGGAAAAGAGATTTCCCCTAGCGTAAGATATTACGCAGTACGAGAGTACCTCTCGTAAGAGAACAAGAATCAACACTGGCTTTGGCTTTTCGGAGATGGAACTGAGGGACTGAAATGTTGTGAAAGCGACGCGGAGATGACATTATTATTACTCAGGTGAGTAAGGTATTTCATTTAACAGATAAAATGCCATATGAAGCTCTCTAACAGGGTCATTTCATTATTGTTGTAGTGCTGTGCTGGAAGGAAGTGTCAATGGGTATAACTGACATCTTCAGTTAGTCAGCTTGAGATCTTTTCATCTAACCTGGTTATATCTCTTAAGCCTAGTAGTGAATGTTTTATGAGCAAACATAGTGCACCCTTAAGCTAAAATGAAAATGAATACTTAAAATATATAAAAAAGCTAATTCAAAATATCTTTAAAAAGTAAGCTAAACATAATTGAACTGTATTGAAAAGAGCTGCACTAAGCAGCACAATGAACAGCTAAACACAACTGAAGTGAAATTAAACTGAACTGAACAAAGCTGAATCAAATTGAACTGAATTGAATCAAAATTTGAATTTGAATCATGAATTTGAACCAGCTAATCAATCTGAATTAAATTGAATAAGCTATAAGATTCCTTTAAGGCTTCCAAGTGAAGTCATCTGAGAGCATGATGATCCATTTGCGAATATTTGGGCAGTGAAGAGTGATAGTTGTTTTTTATTTCACACTGGGACTGGTTTCATGGAATGTTTCAAAGCAGTCTGAACTTCACCATTCTTTCAAAATCATGCACTGAATTGAAGTTACTGCTGTGGCTTTCCTAGGCCAAATAACCAGGAACTGCCATGGAATAAAATCATCTGTCACACATTTCAATACGACTTTCGATTTCGACTGTCGCAGGCCTAAACTGAGTTGACGTCACCAGAGGATTTATCCATCTCCGGGTTCTGTGATCCCTGGCATGGTCTAACTGCTCCTGATTGAGACTGCCCCCCCCCATCACATGCCCAAACACACCAAGCTTTCTTACACATCAGCTGTGGTCCACTGTCGTTTCCGCCACACCACACCACAGCGAAGCTTGCACACAACTGAATATTTTATACTTAATTGGACACCAGAATTGAGGCTGCATTATTAAAACTTTGCCTGTGCCCTCTTTTTCCCATCTCCTCTGCCACACTCTCTTATCCTCCTTTGTGCTGCGACTCCTTCTGTTCTCGCTTTTTCAAAACAACACATTGTCTTTGATCAGCTCTGCATAGTCAATGCATCCCACCTCATTTCTGCACTCAGATTTGTCAGACTGGTGGCAAAATGTGAAGGGCAGAGGAATTATAGTGGAATCATTACTGCTCCGTTTCATCATTCCATCAATTTTTTTTGGAGTTCAGACCGCAAGATTCACAGCTCAACCTGCTTTTCTGTGTTCATCTAGACAGAACCGGCACTCGACCAATGGTTGAAATATCTCAAGTTATTAGAAACTAGAGAGCAACACCTACAGTCTATCTGTCTGTATCCCACTAGTTACATATACCATTGCTTACAACACTTGAAAGGACGCCTGCATGAAAATGACTACACAGATGTTGTGAATACCATAACATTTTCTAATATTTTAGTTGTTTTGATTATTAAACCAAGAAGTAGGCCTACTTGGAACGTTTTAATAAAGCTTGTTAAATAGTGACTTTTTAGAGATTGTACATATCATAATTTGTTTTTCCTTTAGCCGGGGTTAAAGTCTAAATATGACACAGCACTGCTGGTTATCCAGCATGCTTTGTGGCTGGGGTCAAATCAGACCAAGTTTGATCTGATTACTTGTTCAAGCTGATTGCTCACAATACAAAAGTGCATGAAACTGATTTAGCTTGGTATTTCTAGTTGATTGCACGTTTACAATATTATGTTCACTGTAATATTGCATGCCGTGTACCGTTGTTGAGCAGTATAGTCCTAAAAGTTTTTTAGTTATTTTTATTAATTTATTGCCGTAAAATGAAGAAATAATGATGGAGAAATACAGCTTTTCAAAACTCCAAAGCAATTTTTGCTTTGCAGAATGACTCACTCTCGTCAAAACTGTATAAATGCAATGAAAACACAGCCAAATATGCATAAAAACACATTTTACAAACAAACTTTAAATGTTTTCTTGAAAGTGTAATCTATTAAGTAGTTTTAAATATTAAGTGTCTGTATGATATGTTATTTTTTATTAATTTGTATGTTGTATCTTGTTTTGTATAATGGAGGGCATAGCTAATCAGGGCAATAAGACACAATTAACTACTATTCTACTTTTATAATTATACATCATACAAATGTATCATTAAAATATCTACATTATAAAACTAATCCGAGATCAGTTAAAACCATAAGACACTGGCTCATGGGTTCACGGAAATTGGCCTCTCGGCGAACCACTGAAATTTCAAAACTGTTACTACATAACGAATCCTCAAATACTGGAATGAAGTTACTTTGGCACTATGAACGCTCTGAGTCACTGGTTTGAAACTAAATGTTTGCAAAGGTTCACAAAGCAATGTGTTGAAAGCATAACAGTAAAGTTGTAGTCACGATACTAAAGAAGATACAAAACAATAGAAGAACAACATCTCCAAAACCAAAATATAGAGAAATAGAATAAAGCGAAGAAAAAAGGACATGAGATCTAAATCTAAAATATATGTTGAGAATATAAATGATGGTATAACCGTAGTTGAAAAAAAAAAAAGATTTCCATTTCAAATAAATGCTGTTCTTTTGAACTTTATATTCATCAAAAAATTATCACAGTTTTCACAAAAATATTAAGCAACTGTTTTAACTGTATTCAACATTGATAAAAAATAAGAGATGTTTCAGTTTCAGTACATCAGTTGTCCACGTCTGTCGCCATGGTTACTTTGGCAGTATATCCGCGGGGATAACGCGGATATAACGTCATTGACAGGCGACAAGGGACGGGCATTATTTAAAATTGTGAATTTCTCTGAACTTACTAATTCTTGGAAACATTTAGGATAATATAAGTACACAACACTGTTTAACACTGTGCAAGTGGTTTGTGGATATTTTGATACAAAATTCGTACATATAGTACCTCTAATTAAGGTTCCCGCATGTGCACCGCAGTAAATTAGAAATATACACATCAGTTTTTTGATGGACATACACTTGTTAATGCTGATGGTGAGGAATTACAGTTGCAACATCTCAATGTACCTCAAACCGAGTAGTGTATCACAGAAACGTCCTGCTCGAGTCATCCTTGCGATGGAGGTTCAGGTTGAATAACTAGTTCTTCCAATGTTTCATCATCGGACTCGCGCTCAGATTGATATGGTAAAATCAATGCCATTGTTACTGTCTTTACAGTGCGTACAATTGCTGAGGACTGAGGAAGCCTCCTGAGCTGAAGTACAGTTATGGTTATGTGCGTTTAGCTTCTGTTCTGACACGCGCTTTAAGTGGAAGACCAATCACAACAGACTGGGCCATCTGGCCAATCAGATCAGAGAAGGCTATCGGAAAGGAGAGACTGAATCATCTGACGAGTCGTTTGAGAATCATTGAAAGATTTGGTGATGTGCAATATATATAGACTAAGACTATATATATTATGAGAAAATTAAAGACCTCCAAAACAAAATTAGGAACCTTTAAAATAGCATAATAGAGGCACTTTAAAAATTAAAAGTTATTTTTGTAATATTTCACAATATTTAAAAATATAACTTTTTTTTTTTTTACTGTATTTTTGATCAAATAAATGCAGCCTTTGTAAGCATGAGATACTTCCTTCAAACACATGAAAATGTTTTTCCAGCCCCAAACTTTTAAACGGTAGTGATTTATATCTATACAGAGCAAAATTGTTTTAGAAAAGAAAATACTACAAGGCTCATAACTTCGGGAGGTGGCACCCTATGCAAAATCAGTACATCAACTGAGATCAGAGTATAAGAGGATCCGCCATGCATCACCAGAGGTCTCGTCATCCTTCAGCCCCTTAAACTAAACGGACTAGAGGCATGAGGAAGAGGAGTGCACAGAGAGATGGATAACTAAACAAAACAGCAAACAATATTAAAGATTCAGCTCAGAGAGATGTAACCTCACCGGCTGCCAACATCCAAATGAGATCCAGTGGTGTTTAAAATGTGGAGAGAATGCCCAAAAGGAAGGAGGTCACATGAATAATGAATGTGTGTGGACCCTCAGTTTCCTTTGTCATCTTAGAAGGCAAGGTCACATTTTAAAAGCTGGTCTCTTACTTCCAGCCATAGCAATCTAAGACCGCGGCTCCTTATTATGCACCTCAGCTGCTTTTGGAAACGTATAAAATGCTTTTTTTTTTTTTATAGCTTTGCTGAAAACACATCTGCCTCTATCTCTCTCCTGAGCAGAAGATGCCATTAGAGAATTGGAGTTCCCCCCTCCCCTGCTTCTGTCCCCACTCCTCTCATTATGTCCATGCACCAAGGTGAAACACACCATCACAGCTTTCACTCCCAGGCTAAAGTTAGATTTACCTATTATCTCCCACATCAGAATCGGCCTCCAAAGCTCGGAGCTCCAAATGGGCGATGTTTGCGGCACCTGCCACTGTGGTTAGTGTCTATAGAGGGGAATATCACTCCTCGGCCCAGATGACTGGTGCTGAGGATCTGCTCCATCACTGAATGAGGCTGCAGTTTTCAGTTGGCTCTGCAGACGTGCTAGATCTAATCGCTATAGTGGGACGGCTGTGCTGTCTAAATGGGGCGAACAGCTGCAGGCTGGCCAGCTCTTAGTCACACTTAGTATTTTTAAAAGTCATGAGTTGGACACATCATCTGTTCATATGCACCAGTACAGGTCCCTGCTGACACACACACACACACACACACACGGGACAGCAGTGCATATATGAGGACATGGGACAATTGCACAATTAGTTTATTTAGTAAAAAATACTAAATAAAGAAATTAATTATTCCCAAAATATGGTGACAAATGTGTCCCTCTACTATTCAGTAATACACACACACACACACACACACACACACACACACACACACACACACACACACACACACACACACACACACACACACACACACACACACACACACACACACACACACACACACACACATATACACACACACACACACAAGACAGCAGTGAATATATGAGAACAGGGGACAAGTGCACAATTTTCTCTTATTTTCATTCATTGAAAAAAAACATAATTAGATCATTAGGAAATCAGCTGCTCAGTCATAATTGCAAAATAAACCAATCTCGGCTATGGAGCGCTGCAGGAATTACCTATTTTTGTAGGCCAAAACCTGGAAGTGATTTAGTATTTTAGCACATTTATGACCTATTTAGCCTTTTATGTCTGTCAATTGTATTTAGGGATTTATTTGTGAAGGTTATTATGATCAAAGTGTATAGAACCATAAATCTTTGTTGGTTACAGAGCTTTTCTACAATAATATAACAGCCAATGGTAAAATCCGATTGGGTTTTAGGAAACCAGAATGATGCTAACTTCTTAACTGGCTGACTAAAATAATTCATTAATGGTAACACACACACACACACAACATGCAATATTACAGTAAAACACAACATGCAATATTACAGTAAAATGTAGATCTGCACTGAACTATGAGTTCCCCCTAAACCCGTTTCGCATAATTTTACAGTCTATAGTGAGAAATCAAATCAAACATGTAGTGAACCAAAAAAAAAAAGAAGAAAATTCTAAATAAAGAAGCACTTTATTCTCAAAATATGGTGACAAATGTGTCCCTCTATGTTTTAGTAATGAAACAAGATTTAAATACTAAAGAATCCCTATATACAATCATTCTATAACATTAATATTATATTTAATAATATAAAACAATTATTTTGATAAAATTATATTAATATATAAAACACTCAAATTATTAAAAAACAAATTGAATAAATGATATTAATATTTGGTATACAAGGTTTCTTTATTTATTTCATATAGTCTAACAAATGTTTTTAAAAAATGGAATAAATAAATATTGTCTCTTTATTTCAAACTTTTGTATTTAAACAATACAAGTAGTGGAAAAGTTCTTCCAAGGTCAAAGTTCACAGGAACAGGAGGTAGATGGTGAGTTTCCCTCCATTTTGAAAAGGCTGTTTTACTCATTTAAAATGTACGCATTTCATTGGTGTTACATTGTTTAATGTTTATGTAAAAAAAAAAAAAAAAAAAAAAAAGGTTGAGTGTAAATAGAAAATAATGTTTGCATGAAATCTAAACAACAAATAATATCTTGTTTGCACATAAAACAAAGAGTGATAAATGCTTTTCACATAAAGTGTAAATAAAATGAATATGGCATTTTGGTATTTAGTCACTGTCAACAATTTATATTCTTTTAATTGTATAATGTTTAGTCTGATAAGTGATGAGGTTATTAAAAATGATTTTGTGGTAAAGTAAATACTACAGAAAAAAACAATGTAATTTACATGAAAAAGTTAGTTCAGGCAAGAGTTAAAAAAAAGTAAGTAAATTCTATATTAGTACTCAATTCAAGCGTGTAGAAATGAAAGCGTAAATATCAACGTTATAAAATTAAGTAAAATTACTCAACTTTTCTGATACTGGTGTTCCCATCATGCACTGGGCCTTGAATAATTAATGAGGTTGATTTTTCACTGTTTTCAAACTGTATTTACACTGTTTCATCATTGCTTTTGTTGTTAGGATTAGTAAAGTGCCCTTTTGTGCCATTTGGAGTTCATTTTCTACTCAAACTGTCACAATCAAACACAAAAACGATCCATCAAATGTTACCGTCATTGTGTATTGTCTACCAAGTATTGAGGTCTCTGCGTTCACATGAAGTTTAACATCTGATATGTAGATATGCTGTCTTACACAATATCTATTGTATTACTTAAGTATTTTTAAGTAAAGAATATACTTAATTCAGTGTTATATTATTTGAGTGAAATGTTTTGCGAAGGATACTTCAACTAAATAAATATTACTCAACCTTTTACAAGTGAAGTTAAAATTACTTATTTTCTTTGTTACTTTCACTTAACTTAGTTAAGTAGAGTTTACTTAATTCCATATGTGAAATTTACTTAAAAAACATGCGTGTGAAATTTACTTTAAAAATATGTGTGCAAAAACTTGCCAAAGAAAAATTGAGTAAATTTTACTTCTTGTTTTTTTCAGTGCAGAGCAGGATGTTTTGACCTTTTATGCGGCTTTGCATCATTTACTGCACAACTCAGCTCACTGATTGGTGAAAAGTGATCAAATGTGATTTAAGTAGTTGTGAGTGACAACTGAGTGGGCCTGTCCTCCAGAAATATGCAGAATTGATGCTGCTATAGAACTGCTTAGAAGTTCCTCATAAGTTATTCACAAGTTCAGAAGCATGACTACCGAGTGGTATTAGCGTCACATGACTATAAGAACCGGAGAACTCTGAGAAATGGCCTACTATCCTAATGCCCGTATCTCGCCCGACTTCCAGTGCCGGCCCTTGAGTGCGTGTAAGATTGTGCTTTATGAGCAGAGTTTAAGGCATAGACACCACAAGAGGATCTGCGGTCCTGAGGCAGTGTAAAGGAAGCTGATTTAGCATCTCTCCCGCAGATTATCCCCAGAGTGTGGAGACGCCACTTAAAGCCTGGAGGGAATACAGTGTGTGTGCATGTATTGAAATCCTCTGTGCCTCTCTAAGCTCCTCCAGTCCAGTCCTGCCATATTGGGCGGGCCCAGCAAAACAGTCTGGGATTTCCTTTGAGTTAAGAGTTAGAAGAGGAACGAGGAGAGTTAAAAAACTGCCAAAGCTAGAGGATGATGGTTGCAGTAATAATGGGATTAGTGTGTATGTGTGTGCGTGTGTGTGTGTGTGTGTGTGTGTGAGAGACTTGGGGATCTGTCTCACAGAAAGAGGATCTCCACTACGTGGGCCTTGATGCCATTCCTTGACACATGTTTTCAGTTTTTCCTCTCTGTACAAAGACAGGCAAGGTTAGCGAGTGTGTGAAGAGCAGGACTGGTGTTCACGGGAAGCTCTCATGCTGAGCTGTCATTGGAGATTTGTGCTGAGGAAAGAGCTTGTGAGATGTGCATTGCTTAAAGGTTAGTGGTGAGGCCAGGCGTCCCTCTGATGATAACAGCCCATTGCGGAGGCCATTCCCAGACTGGGTCTTTTCTTATATTACATCTGTCCTTTCTGTTTTTCTGGAGGATATCGAAGCAATATCACACCTCTTCTCATGCCCTGGCAGATGAGCTGTGTGTAGTTGTGGTGTGTGTCTTTATCTTTGGATTTCAATAAAGCCAGACAGTGATTGACACTGACATTCCTGTCCCGTGTTTGCTGTGTGTGGAAGAATAAACAAAACAAAACAACCATAGGCATATATCTTATTCCTTTATTTACTTTTTTTGGCGTATGGGAAGTGCTAGGTTCTGCTATCATTGTCTGCCTCATTGTCTGCTAAGAGACCATCGTTACAGGCATGGAACGTTATTTTGGAAAGCTACTTTGAGCCTGTTGATTCCAATAGTGTATTATTTATGGAAGCTTGTTTCCGCCATGAAATAAAAAAAACGTTTTATCTCACAATTCTGACTTTTTTTTCTCGCAATTGCGGGTTATCTTCACTGTAAAAAATCCAACTTACGTTTTGTATGACAAATTCAGTTTTTAAAGTTTATTCAACTATTTAACATGAAAAAAGTTGAGAAAAGTTGAGATAACTCAAACACGTAAGTTGAGAAAACTCAAAAATGTCCTGCAGCTGGTTGCCTTAAACTTTACAGTGTTGCAATTCCTATATTTTTCTCCGAATCGCATGTTATAAAGTTGCAATTGCACGTTAATTAAGAATTGTAAGATATAAACTTGCAATTCTGAGAAAAAAAAGTGCAATTTTTTTTTTTTTTTTGCTATTGCAAAAATGCGACTTTATATCTCGCAATTCTGACATTATAACTCACAATTACGACTTTACATGATGCAATTCTGTCAGAATTGTGAGATGTAAACTCGCAATTGTGAGAAAAAAAGTCAGAATTGTGAGATAGTAACAATTATCTTTTAATTTTTTTTTATTCCGTAGTGGAAATAATCTTCCATAAGTATTAGCATTTTGCTACGCTAACAGCAATATACGTTATATATATATATATATGTATGTATATGTATAACACATAGCAAACATAACTATTGGTCAATTTAGCCAAAATAAAGTACCATTATTGATGCTTCTGGTATCAGCAAATAGCAACAAATAGCATTTTAATTTACACTTAAAGTGCAAATAGCGATAGAAATGGTGTAAATGCAATTATGCTATTAGTTTGATGAATAGTGGAAGTACCAAGTCTTTGCTAACAAGGCTGGCTATTTAAAAATGTATTGTGAATAAACAATGGCTTTTTTTTTTTTTTTAAATGTATAAACTTTATAAGGCATAGACTACACTGCAAGGAGAGCAACAAAAAGGAGAACAACATCTCTCTTTACTGAGCTTGTCGCATTGCATTCTGGGATTGTCGTATTCATGAAGGATACATGTGGTGCTGACTTTGGCTGAAACTGCCTATACCATCGTGATCTTGCTGGCTGAGGATCACTTAGTTATGTTTTAGTTTTTTTTTTTTCATTAGAAATTCTAAATAGTCAAAAATTAAACAATCATGCAATATAAATGAAGGGAAAGTATTGATTAAAAATAATTATTCATACAAGGCGCTCATTACTGGCCCAAACAGATGCACACAAACTAGCAAAAACACATGCGCTCTCCTCTCAGGCCCACATCATACCCATCAAAAATAAATAAAAACATAAAATGAGACCATGAAAAATAAAATCAGAAAATCAAAATCCTTGTTTCAAATAAAATATGAGAAGCATAAAGTAAGCTTTAAAATTTTCATTTGAGCCTTATACTCCATTCTTCTTCCTTTTTTTGGTTTTGACTTTTTTCTCACAGTCTTACAATGAACATTGTCCATTTCAAGAGACATCGCAAATATCTTAATCTCTTTAATATCTCAATTGTTTTTCCTATAGAAATGAGATGGAAAAGGGAGCAAATCTGCTTCTCAGCTGAACCTGTATTTAGATTTATAAAAGATATATTAAAACACTTTAAACTTACTGTTTCCTAATTAGTGTTACTTTAGTATTAGGCCTGAATAGTATTGTAGTGTATTTATTATTTTGAATTACCTAATTAGTTTTCATTTTAGTTAAAATTTTAGTAATTGTAATTTGTATTAATTTAAAAGAAAATATTTCTGCAGCTTCAATTTATTTTTACTTTCTGTATTTTTGCACTTCAACTTATTTTATTTCAGTTGCCAAAGCAACATATTTAAAAAAATTTATTTAATATTTATGTTTATTTATTTTAACTTTATTTTTTAATAATTTTAGTTTTAGATAACAATAACAACACCCCTCCGAATGTGGTTTGAGTTATCGGATCACAAAATGTTTTGGACCAGGTTTACACTTCTGTTTAGTACAGTGATCAAATCACTTGAAATGGTTCTTAAGACTAGACTAACTGTGTAGTTAACAATTTTCTCATTGTTTCCAGTATGTTTAAGTAATATTAAACATATGAGATTAAGTTGATAATCAGCATTAACTCTCCTGTGCTTAGAAAGATCCACTTCCGAAGAATAAAATGTTCCTTTTGGGAGATGTTTGGATATTCTCTGATGAGCTGTAGTCTCCAGGTTCAACATCGAGTGGGTTAAATTGCTCTGATCTTAGTTTCTAACACATCGTGAGCCATTAAGAACCACATATGAGGCCATATTACAGCAACCTGGGACACACACACACACACAGAGAGAGAGGGTGTGAAGTGAGAGCGAAAAACACACAAAAACGTTTCATCTGCAGAGGACAAAGGGTCTCAAGCATAGTGAAGCGCATGTTCATTAGTGCTATTTTTTGCCTCTCTTTCTCTCTAGAATTGAGTATGTCTCAGTAAGGCCCATTAAAAACAGGCTAATGGTTATTACTCTGCTCCCCCATTATCAGCCACCGTTCATTTTTTTGTTTATCTTGTTCTACTGTATTGAGTACATGTTTTATGGAAATGCACCAGATTAAATTGCCAATTCATTCCTCATAATTCTTCAGCGAGAATTAAATTGCTTTTAGAATAATAATGGGGCTTGTGTGTTGCACTCTTTGAAAGTATCTTGGTAATTTTTTATTTCCACACTGCTTCTTTAGGCTAGCAGGGACCCAGACACACTGCTGGGTTCTGCGTTGGCGTAGGGTATCGAGAGATTGGCAGATGAGGAGACAGACTCACTGTCGTCATGCTAAACTCTCTGACTTTGGTGGCTGGTGCATTTGCTTTCCCTCTGCTTTCTCTCTCTCAGGGCACACCAGCCAAGAAAGCCCCAACATCAAATATCAGGCAGAGCACATTTTGATAAGCATTTAGTTTTTAGTTCACGTTATTTTGACTTTTTGATATGGTAAGCATTCCCATTTGAGCCAACTTGGGCTGGGTGGTGAAAATCACCCAGAAATTGGGTATCGGTTTGATGTGAGATAAGAGGCAGTGATAATCATGTCCCAGTGCCCGTGGCATCTCTCGAATCATGAGGGAGGTGGTTTTGTGTCCGGTTGCTTGGAAACAGTGGGCTGGGAGAATGAGTTGCCGTTGTAATGTTGAGACCGAAAAGATTGGCAAGACCGCTGAACGCATTGAGCCATTCAATGAGATTGATACTGTGAGAATGACATTATTTAGCTGCCTTTCTGCTTTCGTGCTTTAGAGTCTGTGGCTTTGTGCCTCTATAGAACACACACAGAGAAAAGAGAGGTTGCTCTCCACAAATATGATTTCATAAAATGGAATTAAGTCTGCACTGCACTTGGATGGCATATAACATATTAATGTTAGCAAGCAAGAAAGCAAAAAAACAAAAAACAGACCTGATTAATGTTAATGATCAGACACTGATGCCTTTCAAGAGTGTTTTTCAGTCTCTCTCTGCTGCATTACATTGTTACACCAGTAAATGTCGACAAGCAAGTATATATGAGCGATAGTGACTCTTTAGTGTCACTGATAGTGAGTTTCAGTGAATAGTGAATTTACTGATTCGTTTCCTTAATTAACATTGAATCATTCACTCACCAGATCCATTCAAAAACAATGATTCATTCAGCAGCAATTTAAGTCTTCATGAGGATTCATTGGATTATTTACTCAACTGATTCGTGCAAAAAGCACTGATTCGTTCAAGTCACTGGCTGCACTGAAATTGCGTACTCTATTGATAGCTTTTTTGAACAAGTACTTGCGTCGCGACTTTTAAAAGTATGTTCTATACAGTAAATATCCAGACATAGGGGAGCGCGGGGCACAACCTAACGCGGGGCTAGTTGTAACACGCTTGTTTTAAATACTTCCGCACATGCTTGGATGAAGAAACTTTGTGTATTTACTAGTTGCCATATCAACACTATATAGAAAAAAAAATTCCGCCAAATTTTTTTTTTTTGAAGATATCCATAGACATTTATTAAACCATAACAAAAGTAAATTTCTTACTTAAGTTCATTTTTCATCTCTATTTTTTGTGTTTATTTAAAATAAGACAAATCTGATATTATTTTAATCTCCAAGATGTTATTTAACAGTTGAGATAGTTCTTTAATGCTTCGCTAACTAGCAGAAGACACTAGCAGGGTTTAAATCCCAGTTGCACAGGCGGGGCATGTTGTAACACTGCGTTACAATGTGCCCCTATTAGAAATATGCTATTATATTCTATACTTTTATTAATTTTATTGAGAAAACGTGAGAAAAAGGTGAATAAAGACTGAGAGTCAATGTTCAGAAATTACTAATTATTTATTTGTTTTGAACTATGTTGTATAGCTGTGTTTTCATGTGTTCATAGTCAAAACTCAAAAATGAGTTTATATTTAATTATTAAAAATTGCCATTATTTTATATGAAAACGTTTTTTAATTGTATTTTATTTAGAAAATATTTTAGTTTGTTTTGTTACTTTGTTACTTTGTGCCCCGCTCTCCCCTACTACATTCGTCTTGCTGTCATTGCTGTTTGACCTATACCTGCATCACTTGAATTGCCTTCCACACCTTCTCTCCTGTGGCCTCATGGGATAGTAAAGTATTCATCATCAGATGCGCAGTTCATCTTGCCGGAAGTAGTTGGCCATCTGGGTATTTTTGTCTACTGTTTTGTGAATACTATGACATTTCTCGTCTACTTTTTAGTTAAATGAGTGAGTCATTTGACTCAACCGATTCATTTAAAAATGCTGATTCCTTCTGAAATTGCGCTACTGTTTGTTTCTTGAAATCCACAACAGTTTATTCTGTTGTGGCTTTTGGGTATATTTTTGATGGCCAAGAAAAAAATAAACAAACTAACTGCCACTAAATATGTCTAAAATGTAAGTTACTCAATATTAAATTCTTGAGTATTGAATTATACAAATGTGTAAAATGTGATGATGATGGGATGGTATGTAATGTTTCACTTTCACAATAATTAACATCATAAATCTGTTTTTAATAAAAAAAATGTGACACTATACTACCTCGCATTATATTGCATATACCCTGGCATTAATTTACATAAAAAAGTCATGGATGCGATGGAGTTTCTAGCGGCTGAGGGAGTGACTATGTGTAAAGTTCTCATATTTCTTCCTCTTTTGTAGATCAAATGGGAACACAAAAACTAATATTTAAAAGTATAGTTCACCCAAAAATTTTAATTCTGTCATCATTTATTCAATTGTTCCAAACCTGTGTGAATTTCTTTCTTCTGCTGAACACAAAAGAAGATATTATTAAGAATATGGGTAACCAAAGAGTTGATGGGCTCAATTGACTTCCATAATATGAAAAAAAGAAATACTATGGAAGTCAACTGTTTGGTTGATGGGCCCCATATGCTATTCTGTAATTTTCCAAACCTGGAAATGTGAGAAGGGTCCATTCAAAACACCAGCACTCTTGCTTATGTGAAATTGCTTAATTATAACTAGTATAATACTTGGTTACCTGTTGATTATCTATACTTACGGTAAATGGTGTTTCCAAAATTGCTGCCTTATTTGAGAAGTCCAGCACAAGCCACTGCTGTCAGTATCATGTCTTCAAGCATCAGAGGTGTTGTGGTTACTCAGGGAGATTGCACGCCTGTCACGTAGTATCGCCTGCTTATAAATTTAAGTAAGTGAATAACAGCGTGTGAGCGAGAGTGCTGTGTGTGTGTGTGTGCGTCTCACCCGGTGGCCTAGAAAAGCATTTTCACTCCAGTGAATCCGTCGTGACAACAGGTATTAGGGTATGATTTGCCGCTGAGCTTAATGGAGCTTAAAGAAAGTGGCCCTGAGCTTCTCTCCTGTCTGTCCCTCCCATCACATCACGAGTGTTCGTGAAGGCTGGTGTCACCTTGATATCAATGACCTGCCACTTTGCATGGAGCATTTAGGACTGTGTAGAGCTGAGGTAATGCCGCTCACTCTTGCAAACACAAGTCCAGCAAAAGTTCTGTTTGTCTCTGTCGATTGAGTTCATTTGTTTTTATTAATATTGTACCCCCGTCTTCTTTGGGCCAGAGGTCATGAGCTGGTATGGTGACTGTTGACAGCAGGAGAATGATAGACAACAAAGAAAGACAGAAAATACACTGGATCAGGGAAAATTCACCAGAGTATAGGTCAGAGTCATGAAGACAAACAACAAGAAAATAGTCCTGTGCAAAACCTTTTAGTCAAATCATCTTTATAGTGCTTTTATACAATATAGATTGTTTCGAAGCAGCTTTATAAACAGGAAAATAATGATCAATGATGCAAACGGAGTTCAATTCTGCTGTAAAGCAACTCTAAACACAAAAGTGTCATTCATCTTAAGTCAGTTCAGTGTGGATTCAATTATGAAATGAGTTCATTTCAGCTATAAGCAGCTCTACAGGATAAGTTTGCATACACTTTTCTTAAAGGATAATTTCATGCAAAATGTATCGTTACAATTTGGAATTATCGTTTTGCAGTGAAGATATTTTGAGAATGTCTGAACCGCACACTTCTAAACAATGAAAATGAATGAGGACTGAAGCAAAATACAATAAAAGTGATCTATACAACTTATTTGCCATTTATTGGGATATCATAAGTCTTCTGAAGCCATATAAAAGCTTCGCACAACAAATGAAAGTATGTTGTGTCATGATGCAATGCTGATGTCATGATGACCCCACACATAATTGTTTCTCAAACTTGGTGTGATGCGTCTTAAGGCAAACACAAATACATTTTCAGAGCTATGGTCCATTCCTATACCCATGTCTGAATTGAATGCAAAAGTAATTTTTTAGAGCTACTGTATAATGACTTCAAATGTTTTTCTCTTCCTCAGACAAATCCATTGCATGCTTTCAAAAGACTTGGATATCTATATGCATAAATATCTGCAGCAGGGATTCCCAAAGTTTTTACATTACTTGAAGCACCTCATGATATTTTTTATTTAATATTTCAATACCATTCAACACATTCAAATGTTCACAGATTTCTGATGCTAAAATATATATATATATATATATTTCATATTTTTCAGTAAGTGTTTTGTTTTATTTTAAATTATTTATTCTTTATTTATTCTTCAAAATTTTACATTTCTATGATTAAATTAATTGTCTGCTTTTCATCAGCTCACAAACTCGCAAAGGTTTGCAATGCAAACCCTGATCTACATTTTTTTAATCTCGATATATACTGTATGTAAAAACTCGAGTATTTATAAAAAAAAATGTGAGATTCCACGTTTATTCAAACAAGTGCTTAAGAAAAGACAAGACCAAACAAACAACCCCAGTCCATAACGGATAACTTGGTCCAGCGAGAAAGGCAGAGATTGATGGTTCTGATAGTTTATTCATAGATCCAGTCTTGCGTGCAGCTCTTTTAGGCCACTAACTCCTCAGGCTTGAATCACAGGCTGATCTCTTTATTTGCGCTGTCCACAGAGTCACTTCCATGGATGATGTTCCTGCCCACTTCGATGCAGAAATCGCCCCTGGTTCCAGGTTTTTGGAGTCTGCAAGATTGATCTCTCTGAGCATCACCCTTCCAGACTTCACAACATTCAGACCCTCCCATATCAGATACCCAGAGTTCATGTACTTGATGGGTCCAGGGTAGAACGGCCGGTTCTTCAGATCTGCTTCTAATGCTGCTTCAACAGCTCCTCAGAACGAACTTCATGGCAACCAGTCTGAAGCCCTTCTGCTCGAAGTGCTCGAGTTTATGGGTTTAATTGCAATGAAGGTGCGCTCGGCTTTGGCAGCCATGACTCTTACGGATGAGATGGGTAGATATTTTGAAGCGGATCCTGAGGACGGAGAGACGAACATAAGCAAACAGTCTAGTATTTTTATGGTTCTTTTCATAATTTTTGCAGCTTAACTCTTTCCCCTTAACTCTTTTTTTTATTTTTTAGTTGCCAGTCACCGCCAGTGTTTTTGAGTATTTTCACAAAAATGTTATGGGCTCCCAGAATATTTTGTTGAATGAACATCTGAACAAACATACAATATATCAATAGAACAGAGCCTCTGATTAAACCCTGTTTTATTCTAGCCACATGCATTCTTTTTTTTTTTTATCAACCCTTGAATGTGGGTCAATTTAATTAAAAAAAGCAACATTTTGAACAATAAGCTGAGAATGTCATTTTTTTCAAAGACTACAATGTGCATAAGCAATGCTTTTATCGCTTGTTTCTGCTCTATTTTTGCCAGTGTTGTGATACAGAGATTCAGTGCTCTTTCAGAAGATGCGTAATAGCGCCCCATACCTTTTAACAGTGAAAACACGGAAAGCCAGAAAATTCCGTCAATGGCTTCATTCAATTGCATAGTGCAGATGAGAGCAACTTGGACATTGTGGAAAACATTTTCTTTTGTGTTCCATGGAAGCTTGAACAACATGAAGGTGAGCATATGATGACAGATTTTTTTGGGGGGGTAAACTATCCCTATAGGTGAAGAAGAGGTCAGTGCTGTTGTGTTCATGTGACTAGGGTGTGACTGCATTGATCTCACCAGTGGAATAAAAAGGCTCCATATGTTGTCCAATAATCAGAAACCGTTGGGTGAATGTCTGTAGCTCAGCACATAGGACATATGAATTCCCTCAGAGACCGTTCTGTGAGTAATTACCCATCAGCACAAAGATCACACATGCTTTCTGCCTCAACCGGTAAAGGTTAACAGTGGTGTCTCATGTCAGTCTGCAGGTTTATGTCTGGGAGGAGGTGGTTTAGGAGCCTTTTGTCTTTCAACCGTCAAAGTCTAATTTTATATTCATAGAGATAGTGACCGTTACCATCTACACCCCACCCCATTCCAGTCAAACTCTTCTCAAAGCAGTCAATTAAAAAAATCTTGGGGTTTTTTTGGTATGTTTTTTAGCCCCACTCTCAGTGAATTGGAGGCTCTTTTGTGTTTCGATGAGGAAATCTTGGGTGCTTAACATACAATTGCATGTTTAGCTTGGAAATAAGCCAGCTTCTCATGACATATTATGTGTCTTTCAGTTATATGCCGTGCATAAACACACTTTGACACTTTAAAACATTGCAGTTAATGTCTAATGGCCGTCTTTTAACATGGGATTTAGAGACCCTCTGAGAGACTTCATCCTGGCAGTGATGGAAGAGATCAGCATTGCACCAGATGTAATACATTTTCCCGGGTTTTCCGTTTAACGTGTTGCTTGAGAGCGCCAGGGTCAGGGCTGGACTGGCCATTGGGCATACCGGGCATTTTCCCGGTGGGCCGACGTGCTTTTTGGGCCGATACATCTCATCTCAGATATTTTTATTTTTTTATTTTTTTATTTTTTTTACGGCCCATAAAATTTGTACATCGGCGGCCCATTCGTTTGGTTTTGTTTTGCTTAATTGGCGGCGCTGGGTTTGTGCCGGTGTAATGCATTGGTCCAAAAAAGTCAGTGTTAGTTTTTTTCTTCTCAAAGACCAGCCCATGAAACACGTAGATCAGCGGCCCATTGGTTCTTTTCTTGATTGACACTGGGCTGGCCCAATCACAACTTTAAACGAGTGAGCGAGCGTGCAGCAGTGTCAGTTGTATGTATCAAAATAGTCTGCGAGATGGAGAAGAAACGCAAGGATTGTGCAGAGAAATAGCGTGAAAAAATAGAACCAGGCCCTTAAAGCAGACGCTTTATGTGTCAAAATATATTTTCTGCCCTTCATCAGCTCCTTCGTCAGCTCCTGTGGCAGATGATGATAGTGAGGAGGATCAGGAGAGAGATGAGAAAGTGTAGAGTCCGCGGTAAGCAGAACTACTTTCAAAACACTTAAGCTATGTCATGATCGAGTGTAGGAACCCATAACCCAGTTACAGATTATTTCCACATCTGCATAGATGACGATTACCACTAGACATTTAATGAGAGGCGTTTGTAAACCATGTTTTCCGCCAAAATAAAAGCTTGATGCAGTTTGCGTCAGAATAAAAGATCATGTGCTTATCTCTTTCAAGTATAGAAATTGGTACAAAACTAATTATGAAAGTTTCCTTTATTTTTTAGTGCATTTGTTTTACAAAATATGGCTATTACTGTCATTGGATTAATATTATAACTATTATTATGTAGTAGGTGTAATGTAAATAGACACTGTAACTAAAAGAGGTTTGAATTTTTCTTTGTTTAATTTGCACACTGAATATGGGTTGGAGCTTTTAATTTTGAACTCTCAAAGTGCACCAGATTGATGAATTTAATATTAAAATGCACAACATTTTCTCACGGGGGGGCATGCCCCCCAACCCTCCTAGAAGCCACCACCCACCACAGTTTTACCAAAAATCCTGTAAGAAACACTTGTATTGCTATGCCAATGCAGATTATAGCTTGTTTTAGGATTTACCAATGTGAAGTATAGTTCAACTGTATTAATAAATGTCACATTTTTACTTATTTCATCTGTTAACTCTCACTCGTTCCTATACTCACTCATTACATGGCATTAGTGGTTTTAAGGAATAGGAGTTGGTATGCATATAATTAAGGGCGTGCAAAGATGGGTGGTGTTTATGATCATATAGTGGGCCGGTCTGGGCCAAAATGCCCGGGCCGATTTTTTGTCCCAGTCCAGCCCTGGCCAGGGTTGGTTGTTTTCTTTTGTTACACAATGACACGCTGTCATGTAAAACTGAATATAAAACATTCCTATTAAGGGAACAAGCGATTAAACATGAAAAGGCTTGGATGGCTCTCTGTTATAAATTAATAATTCCAAAATCCTTTCCCCCTCGCTCTGTGTCTCTAGGTGTCAGCCTTAATGACTAGTTTAAAAAAAGATATGCCTACCGCGTACGTCTGTGCAGATGAGCGGTCATCGCGGCATTGTGCCTTAAAATTGCTTGTCATAAATTACCCCTCCCCACGTTCGCCTGCAGCACTTGATGTCTTGAATTCGGGCCATTTTGCAAGCTGTATTCAAGCATGAACTTCAATTTGCTTTTCATAAAGGGATTACACAGCCACTATTGTCAATCTTCACCACATGTACCTTTCACTTATGAAGCACAATTGCGTTCTGATTTCCCAGCAACTGGTATGGGCCCCGATGCTGTTCCTCGCCCCTGCCTTTAGATTCATCCCATTTCGGTAGGATGTCTAAAGTAATAGCAGATAAAGATGAATACAGGGATGAGGTTATTGAGGTTGACAGGAGGAGTGAGTGAGAGAAGATAGCAAAATCATAATGAGAATGTATGAGTCTTGGGTTTTTAGGGTTTGTATTTGGAAGGTTAACTGTGCTAGAAAGATTCAGAGCTTTTTTGGTGTTCTCCATAAATTCCTGGAGTACATAAAGTCAGAGACATTTGAGAGATATTTGAACACCTGGCATATATAGGTATATTCAACATCTATCACACCATCTTCATGCAAAGTGGTGAAAGATGGATGAATTAAGTCAAGCGTTCTCACTCATCACATTTACCCCCAGTTTCACAGGCAAGGCTTAAGCCTAGTCCCAGACTAAAATGCATGTTTGAGTTGATTTAACTGAAAGAATCATATCATAAAATATGTCAGTGCCATTGTTTTGTCTCAAGATGTTTTGTCTCAGTAATGTTTGCACATTTTAAAAAGCTACTTAAATGTCCTTATTGAACTAAGGCCTAATCCTGGTTTAATCTAAGCCCTGTCTGTGAAACCGTTGCATAAATGTAGCCACTATGTTAAGACCGTGTCTTAAGATAGTTTGACCAACTAGCAGTTAGACAAGATAATCAGTCTTACTTTTCCAGTTCAAATTAAAATGATCCACCTTTTTATGTGACTGGCTTTAAAAAGTTAGGATCAGTTTTGAAAAAAAAAAAAAAAATAGATGACTAACTTTTAAGACTAGTCTTATCAGTTTATGTAACTGGTCACAGGCCTTAAACACTGCCAGCTGTGTTTCTCAAGAAGTCCGACCCAAGTCTTCTTTCGCTGCCAGGCAACTCTGTGCCTCTAAATTTACGTTTTCTAACTTCAACACTATTTTCTCTCTTATAAATCCTAAGTGGGCACAAAAGTGCTATTGAGTAAAGCACATGACTGCATCGTTTTACAGGGATTAGTCCAGGACCCAGTGGAAACAAGAGATTAACAAAACTATTTGCTTATCAATGTAAAGAGAATATTGTCTCATTTACTATCTTTTTGTATGTTCTGTTCTGCTCTGTTGTTCTGTTCCCATCTCACCTCGACTGTTCTTGTCTCAGTCTCTTCTCGTCTCAATCTCGTCTCTTCTATGGAGGTTCACGCTGGAGGCCACGTCATGCAACTTTGGACTAACAAGCTGAAGGCTTGTCACAGACACCCCCACCTGAAATGAAGTGTAGTAAACCCAGCAGCATTTGTGTGTGTGTGGGTCGAGCTCGGCTCTGAGTGTCAGCTGATGTTTCACATTAAGGCTGCACAGAGACACAACCCCCCCTCAGCCCTCTGTCCAAACTGTCACATGGCAATCTGAGAGCAATCAGACCCGGAGAAGGCCACATGTTCTCTTTGAGCACCAGTGTTGCGCTTGTCTTCCTGTTGCAGGTACCCGCTGACAGCCACAAACGCTGGCTGATTAGCCTGCTTCCTCCAGGGTTTTCTTTTCCTCAGGGCCAAATAATGGCTGGCCTTGGAAATAATTGCTCACAATGAGCGAGGCGCCAAAACAGAGCTTTAATATCTCTGTCCTTCACTACCGTGTCTTTCCACTAACACTCTCGCAGGTCCTCAGCCATTTAATCTCATTGGCCTTAATGGAACTCCACAGAAACGTCAGTCAAGCGAGTTGTCGGGTGCCAGGAGGCGATCGAAGATGGCTTGGCAGACTTAGAAAAAGGGGAGAATTGTTATTGTTTGTTTACTTTCCAGTGGCATGCATTTAGATGGATTTATTCAGTGAGCTGACCACAGGCTAGAGGTGATTTACTTGGATTATTCCCAGACTCCCTCATCGGGACTGTGACTGACAAACAGGGAGCAAAGTCAACTTTAATACTAGTTAAGCCAGGTTGTCTTATGAATCCGGAACCCTTTTTTTTTTCTGCCCTGTCTTTTCTGGCTTAATATAGTACCAGTGAGTGTGCTGCAGCAGAAAGAACTTGAAAACTTATCCACAAAACTCAACCTTTCATTCTGGAAATCTCGCTCTGAGGGTTCTTTGTTTGTCCAGGGTTCACAGGTTTACAGTTGTTGGCCTTTTTCCCCCCAGAAAGGTCAATGTCACATGTGGTTGTCATGGGTTCTGACAACTCTCTCTAGAGGGAATAGTTCACTCAAAAATTATAATACTGTCATTATTTACTCACCTTCATGTCAAAAGAAGAATCTTAATGCAGCTGTTTTCCATAAAACAACAGATAATGTTTGTAAAAAGTGTTTAATTTGCTTATTTATTCATACACACTACAGTTCAAAAGTTTGGGTTGGTAAGATCTTTTATTGCTATTTTTACTGTTATTGACAGATGTCTCTTATACCCACCAAGGCTGTATTTATTTGATCAAAAATACATTAAACAAAAAAAGTAATATGTTAATAGGTTTCGAATTTAAAATAACTGTTCTATTTATAATACAATTTAAAATACAATTTATTATTTATTTGCTCCAGTCTTCAGTGTCACTTCATCCTTCATAAATTATTATAATATGCTCATTTGGTGCTCAAGAAACATTTCTTATCATTATCAATGTTGAAAACTTCTCTACTGCTTATAATATTTTTGTGGAAACTGGATAGTTTGATCAATAGAAAGTTTGAGAGAACAGCATTTATTTGAAATATTTGCATAAAAATGTCTTTACTGTCATTTTTGATCAATTTAATTGTCCTTTCTGAATGAAAGTATTCATTTCTGTATTAAAGGACAATTCCTTACCGAAGTAAACTGGCTGTCCAACAGTCATTTGTTCAGATTTGTCCAAATGTCTTTTCTTCATCTCTGACCCTGTCCCTTCTTCTAACCTTAAAATTAACCCTTGAAATCCTAACAGTTCAAACCTTAAACCATATCCTTTACCATAGCTTTTAATTGCTGGTCATTCATGACATCTCATTGTGAGATGAGATCAATATAATCCGATTCCATTCACAGTGTTTTGCAGGATAGTCCATGTATCTCTAGGCATCAGTATTTGAATAGTGCTTCACAGCAATATTAACACTCAGAGTGTAGATGTTTGCATTTGCTGCTTAGTGTTAATAACTTAGAAGGTTCCACCTTGTTATTGATGTTCCTGCATAAATGTGCTTTTATTGCAGTGGCCTCCTTTATTTGTGCTGCTGTATTTTCTGCAGCCATCTCTACTGTGAACTCGTTTTTGTTGTATTTTCAAACGATATTATAATCAAGGGAAGATGTGGACTCGTATGTAACACAGAAATACAGGGTACAAAACCCACAGTGCACACAGATCCCTCTTTAAATGTGTTTGAAAATAGTCAGGTGCTCCATTTTTGTCACAGATGCAAAGAGGAGACAGTGGCGCCCTGAAAAAGGGGCAGAGAGCACGTGTCTGCTTGAAGTGAGAGGAGCGAGTGAGTCACACAAAAGCTTGTTTGTGGATGTCGCGGCAACAATGCGGCCGCGCTGAGTGTATTCAGGCATACAGGGATGCACCGAGACAGCTTGTTTGTGAACGGAAAATGAGACTACCCACATTCTGCGAACACCAAACCGCATACACAACTCTAGGCTCTCTGTGGTGCTTTGTTAAACCCACATAGTGATGAGGTTTTATAATTAGCCCGTTCCTCCAAAACAAAATGCTAGCCGTTCTTGTTTTTGCCCTCCGACCTTTGAGGTGGGTTTTTTTTCAGGTTGCTGTTGTCATAGCATTTGTCGGGATTTTTTTCCTTTGCTGTTGTTTTTCAGACTGACATAAGAAAAGGAGGACATCAGATTGTGCAGAAAGACTGGCTAATGTGGCTCTTCCTATTCTATCATCTAGGTTACATGCAAGAACATCCCCTTCTTGTTCATTCATTAGCCCATCATAACATCAGTTCAACTTCAGAGTGAAGTTTTTTTATGATTAAGTCATTGGGCCCTATTTTAACGATTTTGAAACGCAAGTATCAAGCGCGAAACGCAAGTAACTTTGTGGGTGGATCTCGGGCGCTGTTGCTATTATACCGGCGGGATAAATGACTCTTGCGCCCGACGCAAATCTTAAATGGGTTGGTCTGAAGTAAGTTTATTATTCATAGGTGTGGTTTGGGCGTAACGTGAAATAAACCAATCAGAGCGACATCTCACATTCCCTTTAAGAGCAGGCGTGCTTGTTCCATGGCGGATTGCTATTATAACTGCGGATTTGCCAGACGCGCGCCAGGAGCGGTTCACAGCCGAGGAGACCGACGTTCTCATCAGGGCCGTAAAACACAGAGAAGTGACATTGGGGATGGAGAAACACACCCAAATTAGCTTCGGTTAAACAGGTGTATAATAATTTGGGTAAATGTGTAAGCTAGATTTATGCCTATTTTTTCACATCTTCATGGACACAACAATGATTTCCCTCATGTGTTAATATTTTTCCTTGTAATAATGTATGGTTTTCTAAAAATGAGAACTGCTGCGTCTGTGTGTAGATGAGATAAGCAAAGTGTATGCGCGTTGTGCACACGCTACATTAGTTATGGCCAAGCATGCGCCCTTAAAATAGCATCTGAACGCGCCACTGACTTTAGACCAGGTTTTTCCTGGTCAGTGGCGGAATTGTTTTCTAAACCTGCAAAATACGTTTGCGCCGGAACACGCCTCCTCTTTGCGCTGAACCGCCCCAGGAGCGCAAATGCATATGCTAGTTTACCGGCGTGTGTCTGTGGAGGGAAAAGTCCGCTGTGCACGGATGCAAAATAGGAATGATACATGCGTCGGTGTACAAAGTCAATTGTGCTGGGTGCAAGATATAGGCCCAATATCTAATAAGAATGTTAAACAGATTTTTCGTATTTTTCGTTTTTTTAATGAGTTGGTGCATCTTTAAGACATCATGGACATCCTCCAGACATGAAGTTACCCCATTTTATCTAAAATAAAGTGCAAAAGAAGATTAATCATTAAAGATGGTGAATGTAATTAAGAGAAATGTTGGTTTTAAATATTCTACCGTTCAAAAGTTTGGGGTTAGTACGTTTAAAAAAAAAAATGTTTGACAGAATCCTAACTGTTTTCTATTTTTATATATTTTAAAATGTAATGTATTCCTGTGATGGCAAAGCTGAATTTTTCAGAGTCAAATTCCAAAAAAATAAACAAAGAAGTTAATTCAAGTGCGCTATTAGTATAGCCTACTTCTTTTAAACTAAAAATAATAACGTATAGGCTACTTTCAGTCTACTTTTAAGGGACTTCTCAGAAATGTACTTTAATTTACACAAGTATACTGTACTTTACTTTTACTGACAGAAAGTTTATTTGGCCTATACTTGTACTCAATCTTTTGATCGAGATATAGTTAAAAGTATAATTAAGTATTCTATACATGTAGCTTGCAGTTGTTTGCTCGAGTGGCCTATTAAATACTTTTTTCACATATTTTTACATCATTTTTTAGATATACGTCTTAACTTACATTGTTTGAAAACATTGATTTATTAGGAAAACAGATAGGCTTACGTTTCTAATACGGAGTATGTGAATTTTTGTGTAGTCCACTGGTAGTGAAGGAATTTACTTCAAATCTTCTTAAAGTACAGTTAAAGGTGTATTTCATGTATAAAAATGAATACCTAGGAACATAGTAGGCCTATACACTTGATGCAAAAATTATATTTAAATAGTAAGCTATAGGTATGATGTTGAGTTTATTTAAAGAAAACTTACAAGTATAAAACTATCAAACTAATTTACTAAGAGTATACTTCAAAGTGTACTTTCATAAACTTTCATAAAAAATTTGCTATTTAACTAAACTATCAGTATACTTATAAGTTCACTTGTAGTATAGTTGCAGTACAAACGAAAAACATAGTTGTTGTTTACTCAAAGTTTACTACTGTTACACTTAAAGTATACTTAAAAGTATATTTTATATACTAAAAAGTGGGCAAATTTTGTTCCAAGCAGCATTGAAATAGTACACAAGTATCATTGATATTTACTACATATTTTAAAAATATACTTGAACTTTTCTTAAGTATATTTAAAATGAAGTAAGGGTTTCTTATAATCAGTGTTGTACACTTTTTTTTTTTTTGAAAACCATCATAGTTTTTATTTATTTATTTATTTTTTATAGAAAATTCAAAAGAACCTTTATTTGAAATAGAAAGCTTTTGTAACATTATAAATTTCTTCACTGCCAATTTTGATCTATTTAATGCATCCTTGTTAAATAAAAGTATGAATTTTTTATCATGCTAGCACACTAAAGAAAAGAAGTGGTAGCTAATAGCGTTGTAAACAAAAGAACAAAGATTGATCCAATTCGTGTTCAAATCTCTGTGATCTTGAATAAGACATGAATGTATTTTTATCCACACAGTTCTAATTGTCACATTCCTTCCAACAATAGAGAAAGTTCTACATTTTAAGTGACGTTTTTAGCTGAGAGTCTGTGTAAAAAGCTTGTGCTGATGAGGGGAATTGCCTGGGATTCGCCACAGGTACAACAGATGATCATTTGTCTCAGATGATACACTCTGTCACAAATGGTTAAGCATTAACTGGTTTCAAGGGGGCTTCTAAATGGAGCAGACAGAATTAGAAGGGGCTTTCATTGATTGCAATCAGAGGGAGTTGGGGGGAGATTGCTGGCACTCTAAGTGGAGGAGACACTGTGGAGAAATGGTTTGGAGGGCGCTGTACTGAGAACAGCATGCGTGTGGCACAGAGAGAAAAACAACACTGATTGTCCATAAGACATGAGGCAGGGCGCTGATGGCAGAGCTGCCGGAGGCCTGATTGAGTGATTTACGTGGCTGGCGGCCAGAGAGATGGAGGTACATGTTGGGCACAGGTGGCACGATTAGCGGTGCATGGCTCGGCACAGCGACACCTGCTGGCCATCGATGGAATTCACCCTGCTTAAAACAATAGCTTAAACCAGCCTAAGCTTGCTGGTCTGCCTGCCTGATCAAGTTGGTTTGTTGACTGGTTTTAGAGTGGTTTGTACACTTTACAGCTAAACACTAGCTTGGCCAGGCTTGAAGACCACTTTGAACCAGCATCTCTTCATGTTTGGTTTGATATCTGGTTAGTTATTTTACTCTTAATTCACATTCAGATTATAAAATGGCGTGTATATTGTTCAAAAATAAGACTAAGAATATCAATACTTTTTGGGCTTATTATACTATTGACCAATAGATGAGCTTGTGATCAGGCCCTGCTCCAGCTTTGAGATGTGAGGTTGGCCAAGTGACATTCTTGGTGGGCTGGAGTTTTAACATTATGTAATTTTTTCTCCATAAGAGATTTTGTAACTTTATTTTATAACCAAAGGGGCAGGTTTTAACTCTATTTATAAACACACAGGACTCAACATTAAGGAGTTTATACTTGTTACTTGCCCTGCCAAAATTTTCACTGGCCCCGCCACAAATAAAATAAATAGTATTTTAACAAATAATGTTAAATAAAGACAAGTAAACAGTCAGCAATAAAATAAGAATGAATGAACAAATTACAAGCAATAGCACAAATAAATACAACAACAAAGATACAGTATTCAGGTACGAAATACTTTAATGTATTCTGTAATCCTATTAAAGCTAAATAAGTTATTCAGTCAAGAGCAGAATTGAACAGAGATTTTTTTTATTTTGTTCTTTAATTAACGTTAATGACACAAGACAGTAGCAGTATTATTAAGCTACTGTCATTTTAAGACCAAATGCCCGGATCTGACACACATCCGATTTTTTACCCCCAACTGTTTACGTTCCTTAAAACTTTTTAATTTAACTCAGTTTAGACTGTGCTTACGAGGATACTCGCCAAAACGGGTATTTTGATGTAATTTTATGTATATACCATGGGGCCAGGGTGGGCCAAGCTCCTGATTGTGGAGCCGGGGCTGCTTGTGATTGGTTTTTATTTTTAAAAATGTCAGTCAAGCAAGATTCAAACGCATGACCTCTCTCTATTAAACCAGGAAATATTCCACTCATCCCCAACAGCTCAGATGAGGCACTCTGACCCCCTAAGGTTGAAGTCTTGTAACGCCCCTGGTTTGGTCCAAAGTGATGGTGATTGGAGTGAAAGGAAAGCTGCTGTCACAGGCAGAGGGCTGGAGTGTAAATCTGTTGAGAGGAGCTGAGAGGTAAGGACACATGCATTAGGACAAGACAGGCTGTCCCTCCATTGGAGACAGAGAGTGATGTTCAACCATGGGAGATTGATGAGCTGTCTCTACTCTAGCAATTGCATAGGTCACAGGAGAAGAACGGTGTCATTCTCTCTCTCTCTCTCCCTCTGTTTTTGTCGCTCTTTCTTTATCGTGCTTCTCTCTTTATGTTCAACTACGCATTATCTTTCACACAAACCTATCCACCTGTGAGTCCCATATGGCAAAGATCACATCTCTCTGGTGTGATTTTTGATGACTTGAATGGGGCCGTAGGAAAGAAAATATGAAATTAGATCTCTTTAATATACAGCATCGGTTAATGTAGAGCAAATAGAGTCTTTCTGAGAATTTCTGGATAGCAAAATAACGATTGTTTTCAAATAGGATTTTGAACATTTCTCTGTCCTTCATTGATCTGACAAACAGATAATCTTGGCCCAAACTTGTACCATTTTTGGAGTCAGTGTTGCTGAGTTTTACTAGTTCAGATACTCAAACCAAGGGGTCAAGGTTTGGCTGATTAGCACCTGCTCATAGATGCTGTAACTACACAATCGGGACCAACAAAACTTTCTCCTTTGACAGCCATTCATTTTTGCAGGCAACATATTGCTAATATTTTGTTATATTAGATATTTTTGAACAGATTAGGATCCCCTCACCCAATGAATAGTCTTTTCCTTATAGACCTTCAAACAAAGCCACGATTTTAAAGTTCTGCGAAGCCACAGTGTTTACACATTTTGGGCAATTGACCTACAAATGGATTACTTATTGCTGGATAATAAGATGGATTATAATGATTGACAGTTTTCCTCTGGGAAAGCATTAAAGTATTTTGTTTTGTAGGGATGCACAATATATGTATTTTCAAAAAATGTTCTCCATTTATTAGTGCTAACAACTTATTAACTCTGTTAAATGTAAACTTTATCAAACCTTAAATGAATATCCATTTTTTATTACTGTACATTATAAAGTTGTAATGCCTAAATTCACTTGTAGCTTTTACAATGATTGTTTTTAGTGTTTTATTTAAACAAATGTAAGACAAAATTGTATTTTGATATTAAAATAAAATATCGGCTAATCATTGGGTTATCTAAAAATGAGCCAACTGGGGTAAAACTGTAGAAAGTTGTAATGAGCACACGTTGCGCAAGAGAGAACAATACAGATGCAATAATGATGGGATGAAGCCAGAGGAAGAAAAGAATGCAGGAGATGGATTTGGAAATGACAGAGAAGAGCTGGTAGGAGGACGATGTGACAGAGAGAAGCAGCTCTGCAGACTCTGATTTAAGATGTTATCACTAGAGTTGCGGGGACGGGCCCGGGGACCGTCACGTCTGCCTTTCTGTCAGTGAGCATATGAGGAACCAGTCAGCAATCTGATACACCAGACAGGAGAACAGAGACCGATTCTGTGCACACAGAGAGGAGATGGACGAGCAGGGCTACTCTAGCTGTTGAATAATTCTTTCTCTGTCTGTGATACAACAGGGGCGGAGGCAAAATAAATCCACCTGGCATTCATTTGACTGTCAAGTTCTCAGATTAAAGAGAGAGTGCAGGAAGGATGGAAAGAGAAAAGAGAGCGCACAGATGGAAATGAGGGGGAAACGAGCCAGTGATGGCAAGAGAGAGAATTCCTGTCAGTTCTGGTGACCTTTGACGGAGAAACTCAAGGTTTGCGAGATTGCCGTCTTTCCCTCTCCATTCCTGTCACTTTTTCCTCAGAGAGGCATGCCAAAATATGATGAAAGACTGGCGTGAGTGGCTGTGACATGACATTCGACACCGTCAACTCGAAACCCATTCTGCTGTCACACGCACACACTGCCTCTTGGGGTAAATTGCTGTAATTTGTGTTATGCTTCTCAAAGAGAGGTGAGGAGGAGGAGGCGGGCTGCAGTGGGAGCTTTCATGCTTAAACGAGTCTATTTGACTTTAGAGAAATGTGCAGGTGATTGCTTTAATCCATTTAAAGCATGCACACATCTTTCAGCTAGCGTTCCGAGCACACCGCACCATTCAGATGGTTCTTTCTCTTGAAATCAAGTAAATGGTGATATTAACATATTTCTAAGAGGTTATGTCACGTCATATCTTGTATATATTCTGTATTATGGGAATGATTATGGTAGAGGTATGACAAGGTGAGGCACATGTTGAGCTGATGGGAATGAGAATAAATATATCCATGTGTGGATCTTTTGTTTTTCCACCTTGCCTCATCTTTGGCACTGCGCTCATTCATCACAATTGACAAAGGTTCAGCGCACATCTGAACGCAATATGGACACGTGCACAGCACTGTACCATCATCTAAGGCCCGTCTCTCAAGAGACATTAAAGGAATAGTCCACCAAAAGGTCAAAGTTTGGTCATTGTTCACTCTTTCTCATATCATTTCAATCTCATATGACAGCACTTTTGTTTGGAAGAGGAGTAGGACTGGGAATCAATTCACATTTCCCAATTTGACTTGATTCAGATTCACAGGCTCTTGATTCAATCCAGAAATTGTTTCCGTTTGATTCAGTTATATTGTCCATTTTGATTACCATTTTGGCACTTTATTAAAGTGGTACATTAACAAATTAACAACAGGGCCCAAACAGTATGGAGTTCAGTATTTATTTAACCAATCTGCATTGTTAATAATTCATTCAAAGAACTTCTTTAAAAGAGTGGTTTCTTCATCAGTCAGATTACACTGTTTTATTCACTAAGGCCCTGTTTACACCTGGTATTAAGATGCATTGTGGTCGATCGGATCACAAGTGGACGACGCTAAATACAGGTGTAAACAGGGTCTAAAACATTTTGAGCTTGTCCTCTTTCAACCCCTTCTAGAGGTAGTCGAAAACGCATTCGACCGGATTGCTTTCGCAGTGTAAACGCTTGGTCGAATGCATTCGAACAGCCGCAAAAGACCACCTTCTCTCCGCCTACTGACTTAACGCATAAACATTGTGTGAAGTGCGCAAGCCAGAAGGGATTTAAACTTTGTCGACTGAAGACCCAAGGTTTGAAGACGAAAAATGTACCAGGCACATTGTTCTCTCACCATTCCTGATTTCTAACACACACTCACAGTGTGATCTTGTGGCTGTCAGAGCAGAAACAAAAGCTGCTGCTCTCCGTATGTTTTTCTGTCGTCTCCAGGCGTGTTCATATGTAAATCACGCAAGCTTATTTTGTCCATTAGTTCGAAATCTCAAAAAAAAAAAAAAAATACACACATTAACCCGCCCATAGGACAGAAGTGGTTGAAAGTGGACAAAAGAGACGGATTAAAACACCAGGTGTAGACTGATATGTGTCTCCCTCGTCTTTGTGTTATCCAATCCAATCAAACCAAAATAAATCGACCAAATCTTAATACCAGGTGTAAACGGCGCCTAAAGATCTGGCCAATAATAACAGTCATTTACCAAGCCTATAGACTCAGAGGAACACAAACATTCTCCAAAGCTTGTCTTTTTGTATTCCACAGAAAAAGGAAAATCATACGGGTTTGGAACAACAGATTATAAGTAATGACAGTATTTTGAATGTATTCCTTTCAGTAATGAAAAGCCTTGACTGTTTCATATTTTTGCAGAGTGACAGAGAATTACTTTAAAACCCTGAACATTTTTGAATAATTGTGCTCCTTTACAGATGCCCAATAAAATGGTTACAGAACCACAAAGAGCTGAGGGGAAAAAACAACTCTGTCATGAATCCCCCACTACAGAATCCATAATAGCACTCATATCTGTTAATTTCATTTCCATTTGAAAAGCAGTTTGATTTGAAAAACATTGTTACACATCAAAAGAAGGAGACTGGAATTGGGCCCATCCTATTCATCTCCTTGCCTTGACAATATAGACAATACATGCAGTATGTGCCCATTATGCGTTTCTA
Source organism: Leuciscus leuciscus (assembly GCF_965113295.1). Classification (NCBI taxonomy): domain Eukaryota; kingdom Metazoa; phylum Chordata; class Actinopteri; order Cypriniformes; family Leuciscidae; genus Leuciscus; species Leuciscus leuciscus. The sequence continues at coordinate 7,191,804 of NC_138744.1, forward strand.
TGATGGAACATCACGGAATACCCAGCACTTACAGACCAGCGCTAATTACCAAACTGAAAAGGAATGAAAGGGAAAAATAAAATGTGGTTTAATAAGAAAATAATTATGATCAGGAGTGTGCAATCGTGAATTGACCTCATGGCAAAAAAAAAAGGTTTTGTTTGCAATACAAAGCGGCTTCATTTATTACCATACGGATTGCGGAATAAAATATTCTCTAGCTCGGCATTGTAGCACCAACAGCAGGATGTTTGACATCACAGGCTGATTTGTTTCGATCTTACCTGTCTGTGCATGTCCATTGTGCCTCAAACTGAATCCATCAGCCAGATGACATTGAGTGAGGGGTGTATATGGAATCTACCAGCATGGCGGCTGAAGCTATAACCAGCCAAACCTTGACCCTCTGTCTAATAGTGTTTCAGAGCAGCCATATGAAATATGCCACCCAACAAAGGCATAATGCAGTGACTATGTCTTTAAAGTTTTTTGATTACATTTTGATTGATTTGATATCAAATTTCTTTGAATCCATAAAGTAACTGATAGTAAAAAGTAAAGTGGCTAGCTAGTTGGTCAGACTTCTTAAGATATGGGTCTTAACCTAGTGGCTGTGTTTATGGAACTGCTACTATTTCATCATAATTCAATTGTAGAAAATTTGTGGTTACAATATTTTGCCCTTTGTAGAGCAGTAAGTTGCACGGAATGCACTTGTCAAGGGTGGCACATCAGTTTTTGGGTGGAGATGGATGAAGGAATTTGGAAAATGTTTTCGGTTGGAAAAAACTAAAGTACCACATGTTGGTAACACTTTAGTTTAGGGTTCAATTCTCACTATCAACTAGTTGCTTATTATTATTATTTTTGGCTGTTTATTAGTAGGCCTACTTATAAAGCACATATTTATGCCTTGTTCTGCATGACCATATTCTACATCCCTAATACAAATACCCAAACTTAAGAAACTACCCTACTAACTATTAATAAGCAGTAACTAGGAGTTTGTTGAGGCAAAGTTAATAATTACTAAGTGAGAATTGTACCCTAATATAAAGTGTGTCCTAGTGTTCTGGGAAATTTCTATGAATTAAGCATTATTCTGTCACAATCCAGACACTTAATTGTGTTTCTGCTGTATCTCAAAAGACTGGAAAGATCTGATATGCACACTTTTAAAATAATGTGACCCCCATGTAACTGGCACATTTATAATCCTTGTTGTTAGTCTGTAGTTGATTGGCAGGTTACTTACCTTGGTGGTCCTTTGCTGATGATCGAACGATGGTTTAGATTCTCCATCTAGTGAGAAGAAATTTTGGCTTTTGTTTTTATATATAGGCCTATATTTTTTCATTTAGTTTGTTAAAATGGCTTTTTTTTTCTGTGACATTTTATATAAATGATTAGTTGGGATGGTGTATATATATATATATATATATTTATATATATATATATATATATATATATATATATATATATATATAATATATATATATTTCAAGATGTCTGCTAAACAAAGCTGCAGTGATTTAATCAAAAATACAGTTAAACAGTAATATTGTGAAATTTTATTTCAATTGAAAATAACTTTTCTATTTGAATATATTGTATAATGTTATGTATTGCTGTGATGTCAAAGCTGAATTTTCAGCATCATTACTCCACTCCTCGGGTGTCACATGATCCTTCTGCTGATTTGGTGCTAAATAAACTTTTCTTATTATTATCAAAGTCAAAAACGTTTGTGCCGTTTAGTATTTTTGTGGAAACCGTGATAATTTTTTTCCGGATTCTTTGATGTATAGAAAGTACTGTATTTAGTCCTATTTGAAACAAAAAAAATTCTAACAATGTAAAAGTCTTCACTTTTGATCTATTTAATGTGTTGCTGAATAAAAGTATTAATTTCTTTAAAAATAAATATATTACTGACCCCAGACTTCTGAGTAATGTCGCTGTATCCTTGAAAACTTTACTTACTTTTGACTCTTGAAAGCTGCATATCTATTTAAATTTAGTGGGAGTGTCTATTCCTCCAGGCCGACCCCTCCGTCACTGTGATTGGCTGACTTTTTGAAGGCGGGGCCCTGGGTACCACATGGAGATGCTGTGTATCGGTGGATGTGGGAATGAGTGAGAGCGTGGTTGAATGATGCCGGTCGAGGAGCAACACACAAAACACTGACATATTGTATTGAAAACTTAAACCGTAGATAGTGTGCAAAAAGCTAATTTATCTTATTTAATGGTGGCTTGGGTTACATTTGTAGCATTGATGCATAAGGGATAAAAGTCAGATTTTAAGGACAGAGTGGCAGAATTGATGGAATAATGAGGGCGCACTTACGGAATCCGACTTTTTTCAGATTTCCTACTGCATGTTTTTTTATTATTTTGATTTCCATTCCATTTGTGCATTCGACTGTTTTTTATGGACAAACTGAGGAAAACGCACCGCCTGGAACTGTTGTCGCTGGGTTTCTTTTTCCTCTAGAAGACAAATGCAAAAGATCAAACTTGCCTGGACTTAAAACAGTTCTGACAGGGGAGAACTCGTCGGATTTCTCTCTTGAATATCTGGACAAGACAGGATTCGTGTTAAAAACCACCAAAACTTTTGACGTGAAGTCCAAATCTAGCTATACGTTGATCGCGCGCTTGCCGCGCTGCAATAACATAGCAGAAGAAGTGGCTTTTAAAATCGAGATACTTGATAAAAACGACAATACACGGCTATTTAACGTAACAACTGACAGAATAGAGATTCTTACCGATGTTAAAAGCCGAGTTAGGAAGCCAAGAGCCGTTTCTGAAGCAGTATCCTACACCGTTACAGTTTCCGAAGATGTGAAAGTCGGAGACTTGATCTTTACGGTACCGGACCAGAAGTTCGAGAAGAAGTGGTTCGAGGTGGTTTCGGATGGACACTCACCAGTTCAGATAGAAAGAGACTTGGGACGCGTGTACTTAGCGCATCGTTTGATGTCAACAGCCGAGGTCATGGTTAAAATCCACAACATGAGAGGTATGTTCATAGCCTTTTTTAATTCACAGTTTATGCGTTAATTTGTGTTCTTTAAAGGGATAGCGCACCCAAAAATGCAAATGATGTCATCGTTCACTTAGCACAATGCTGTTCAAAACCTGACTTTCTTTTCACACAAAATGACATGTGAGACTCCAGTCACTATTCACTTTCATTGCACCCTTTTCATACAATGAAAGTGAATGGTGACTGAGATTGTCTTTCTGCCTAACGTGTCATTTTAGTAGCCTAATGACAGACTTTGCATTTTAGGTGAACTGTTCCTTTAAGTTAGCATTCGATTTGAAAACTGACCATGTCCATGAAGGAGAGCGCATCGTCTTGGACCATCGATATTTTAAGGAGGTTATTTGCTTTTTCACTGCGCCTCAAAGTTTCACGGAAGAAAACCCACATTCAATAGGCTTACATAATACAATATTCAAAGGAATGCGTCATAATGAGTTTTTAGTTGATGGGATGCTGCATATGTGGTGTTTATTTTAATGGTATGGTAGGCCTACATCTCATAGCTCAGCTTGAATTATGGTGAAACAGATACATTAGGACATGTTGGCTGAACTCAAATGAGATCACTTTGTATCATCAAGTAACTGGGTTCAAGTGAACATAAATGTTATGGAGAAAGTCTTCTAATTATGACTAAGAGCTTAGCTTAAGTGGTTGAGGTCATGCAGGTCTGATTTAGCTAATCAGAGCTCTAAAAGCAAACCTTTATTCAATGTTTGTTTGGGGTAATTAGTGATATTTATTCACCTGGAAGTCACCAGACAGCACATGTGGTCTCAAATACCTTTGCTGGGGCAGATGTGTAGTTGACGTTGGGGGATATAAATGTTTGTTTTTGCAAGCAAAGGTCCCAGTCCATCACCTGAGTACACCATTGGGGTTGTTTGTGATTCTGATTGAGGTCATCTCTGTGATTGTTTGACAAAGTGAATTCAGAGATCGGATGAATATACCTCTTGACATGTTTACTGAAATTGCTCCTCTGAAAAAAATGGTGCCACGTTTTCCCTTGAAAAGAGAAAATATGTAGTATGTACATTTCTGTAAAGTTTTCCAAATCCTTTGAGGAATGTCTTTTGTAATGATCTCGGATGTACTGATTGGAGAATTAGTTACAGGATAATTTAAATTGTGATGAGAGCTTGTAGCTCTATCATCAACAGTGAACACATGTGGCTTTTTTAAAATTTAACAAGAGTTTTTTTCTACACTTAAGAATCTATGTATCATCTGCCTAACATATGTCTAGACTATGGGTGGGCAGTATGACCAAAGTCTTATTTATAAGAGCTATTTTATTTCTTGTATACATGAGGATATGAATATCTTTGCTGGAAAAACTACACTCTTAAAAATAGAGGGGTTTCATAGCGATGATCTAGAACTTTATTTTTGTAAATTGTGTAGGCTGTATATTAAATAAACATGTTGCATGGTTTGTTTTTCTTAAGATAATTTAGTGAAAGATAGGCTACTTCATCTCATTTGATTATTTTCACTTATTTCTTCATTCTAGCAGTCCTGTCCTGTAATTCACAGATTGGATTTGATTCCAATAAGCTATTTAGTAGAATTCGATTCCATCTGATTAAAATATAATTTATTTAGGAATATTTTAGTTATACGGTCCATTTTGCAGTCTTTCAGACTGATTTAAACTGGTAATTTGTCTTTTAGAGCTATTTGCATATTTTTTATTTTTTATTCACAAAAAAAAAGTAATTTTTTTCATGATTGTGGGACTACACTGGTTGCGTTTTTGGCATGCTCTGTCCATTTTTGTCATTTCACCAACAAAAATACTGTCTGGGCTGCATTTTCTAATATCCTAGTCTGGTCTACAAAGACCAGAACAGGTTTTGTTTGAGCCTCTCTGTCATTTCAACACTGCCCTCTCTTTAAAACACTACAACACAGTGAAGTGTCCTCTCCACTCTTCTGTGAGAATTCAGCACAATGGAAACACAGTCCTGTTGGCAGTAGAAGAGGTTTGTGTCTCATTTTCGGAGGCAGTTTGAAGGACTTTCTCTCTCCAAGCACTTGTATGGTGAAGTCAAGCCAATGCAGGGTCTTCTGGGAGACAATTATTTTTGAATCCATTGTGTAGCCTCATGCTTGCTAACACAGTCCGTTTGAGTGCTTTTGGGACGTCGCTGTTTGTTTTGTCCCGTTTATGTGCAAAGTTTGGATGAGAAAGTCCCATCTGTGTTAACAGAGTGAAGACATACTCACTCATAGTCCCTGTAGTCTTTGATATCTGACTCAAAATTTTGCTTCTCTAGGTAACAACTGCACAGTTGGATAGATGCAGACCTTATTTATGCCAGACATTTTTCAATTGAGATTTTCCTTTTGTTGAAATTTGGATTGAATTGTAAATAGAAGTTTATTTGTTCTTGTTGCCAGCGTCTTTGCAATACAAGATTTTATCACGCACATAAAAATGAGGGCTGTCCTGTATCAATATATTTGTGATTCTTTCTTTTTTTTCCCGGTTCTTGATTCTTTTGATATTTTTTGTATGGTTGCAATAAACATTTTATCTGTCTATCCAGTTTCCTTGGAATCGAACCCATGACTTTGGCACTGCTAGCTTCATACTCTACTAGGAGCACTATATGCCCTCAGAATATCTGTTATATTATTGGCCTGTCACATTTGTATAACGGCAGTACTGGATGAGAGACACCAGTATGGTTGACTCACCCCAATGTCACTTGCCATTTAATCAAGAAGTCACTCATAGAGCAGAGAGGCTTAACAGTTTGTCCTGCACAATTAGCATTAGCATTACTATGCAGCGCACACAGTCGGGACCGCGGGCAGCTTTCTAATCCTCATAAAGACCATCCCTGTGGTGCCTTCATTGGCTTGGTAAACACTGATAATGGTTTGCGTGCTGTACTCTTTCTTCTCTTTTCCAGCCTTAAAGAATCCATACACTCATGAAAGTTTAAAAAAGCCTTACGAAGAACAACTTTATCTGTCTCTGAACACTGTATAGTCTGCTTGAGGAGCTTGTCTGGAGCAGTGCTGGGTCAAAAAGAGGAAGCAAGGGTGAATGATTGGGTGCTTGTTTGAAAAAAATGACAAGTGACAGTCGGAAGTCAGCTGGTGTTTACTTTGAGTGCACTGCAGAAGTGCAGATACACTTTTTAATGCATGTGTGTATGTCATTAGATAACTTTTCTCAAGTAAGTTATTGCAAATTTACACCATAGCATCTGGGTCATTCTATCGCAAGTGGTCCGACAATTGTAAAATTGGTTGGTTGACTATATAATTACCATTTTGAGTAATTACCTCTGTGTATTAATATTGCAAAACCACCAGCTTTTTTATTATTATTTTACTTGGTTTAACCACAGTGGCCATCTTTGTGTCATGGCCCACTACAACGTATACTACATACAATATGAACATTTTGCACGTTCTTGTTCTTTAAATTTAAGTCCAAATTTCCACTTAATTTCCATTTATAGGGTCAATTTATAATGGGAAGGGTTCAAGTTTCCCTCATTTTTTTATTTAAAAAAATATGACGATTGATGATTGTGATTTGTTTGTAGATAAACTTATACACATGAAAAAAAAAAAAAAAAACTTTGGAAGAGCATATTTTCATGGTATAACATATATGTTATGGATGGCAAACTATGTTGTCAGGTCACTACTACTACTGTTGTTTCTCTTATGTTGCCAGAAATCAGCAACTCTCAATTGAAAATGAATGACGTTCAGCCACTTTGCCATTGCAAGTTATTGTGAATGCTGGTGTCTAATGACTGCATTATTAATGAACCTCAACCATCAGTACATGGAGTTTCCATCCGGCTTCCATTAGACATTTTCACCCTCGGTCACCTCATGCATGTCAATAAAAGCAAATCAAAAAGGGCCCAGCAAAGTGCAAGGGCATAGATCGGTGACCTTGGATTCACAGTGATATTCACAGCTTGAGGCAGTGTTGTGGAGTTCCCTTTGGCTCAAGACCCATTATATCCCAATCGTCCTTCTCCCTCCGAGCTCAGAAATGTTGAGTGTACTTTAGTTGTAATTAGGGGCAGCTTGCCCTTTTGTCTTCTACGTGCACTTGATTTGTTCTGAGTATTGCCTCTTCTATCACACACTAGCCTAGCTCAAGCTGTAGACACCCAGGTAAGGTGCAAAGTCTGAGAAAATAAACACATAGTCTATTCTTTGCTATTCAGGAAAGAAATACTCTATGCAAATGCAAATGCCTTACAATTGTGTGGACCTCATTTAAATAGCAAAGCAGAATTTTCAGCATCCAGTCTTCAGTGTCGCATAATCCTTCTGAAATTATTATAATATGCTGAATTGGTGACCAGAAACATTTCTTATTAAATATTTCTAGCTTAATATTTTTGTGGAAACCGTAAAATTTATTTTTCAGGATTAATAAATAATAAAGTTGAAGAACAGCATTTACTTTGAAATAGAAATCTTTTACAACATTATAATTTTCTTTACGGTCACTTTTGATCAATTTAATGCAACCTTGATGAATAAAAGTATAAATTTATTTTTTAAAAAGAGAACAAACCTTACTTACCCCAGACTTTTGAATGGTAGTGTGTATATATAATATATAGCCTAGTTAAATAGTAAATATGTGCACCACAAATAAAAGAGGAATTCTAGCAGCAAGTTGGGATACACTTTAGTGTGAACCTTGCAGAGTAGTGTGTGAACCAGAGAGGGCTGGTAAATGGCAGGTTGTTAATTTGGTCCTCACAAGAATTGAGCCATGAACCATCACCCTTGAAAAGCACTTAACCCCAGGTTACTCCTGTGGGATTGTTCCTGTAATAAGCCCATGACAAAGTATTGGAACAATAAACAATATGAAATGGTGTTGTTGTTTTTATATGTGATATTTAGAATGAGAAATATGAACGTTGCAGATGGTTGTGATGGCCGCCCTGGGCAGGTGATTAGAGATGTCACTCATTAGTCATCTGAAGAGATGCTCACTTAGGCATGCTGTCAGTTTGAGGAGGTTTGTTTATCTGTAGTGGTCCATTAATTACTTCTACATCACTTATGCACTGACAATAAATCCATAAGAGAACAATGACCCACTCTCCTCTCCTGCCAGACACCTTTTAACTAAATATAACTCTTTAAATATTTCATCAATCACCTGTCATCAGATCATAATTCTGGGGAAAGTTTTCTTTTTGGAATCTTCTTGTCCCCTGTGCCCTTCAGTGACACATTCAACCGGCAGAAGGAATTCAAATGCTCAGAGGCATCTCAGACCACCCGTTTCTCACCCGTTAGTTTGGTTTGTACAATTAGTCCTTTCCCCATCTGCTGTGGTTAGCCTAAGGACCTGACCATGATCCCCTGCTCTAGAGAGAGGGACTATTATAGCAATGTGCACAGGAGATTTCACCCTGCGCTGAGTTATTCTGAAGATCACACATTGTGCGCGGGGTGATGGGCGGTTGTTTGAGACGAAGCGATTTTAATTGTGCCTTTAAATTCATGCTGTTGCAAGTGTGTGTGTGTGTGTGCATGTAAGAAGTTCAGAGACCGCTGCAGGATATACTATTGTGACGAAGCCAAAGCTTTACAGAATGATCTTTTTTGGTTGTAAATGAAGCCCTGGAGAGCTGTCTGGGTCAGTTTGAATCAGTGTTACTGAGGGCTGAACAGGGCTGGTGAGAAAGGAGGATTTGTGTGTATTTTGAGTGCTGTTGCACGCATATGTTTATGTGGTTTTTGGTGTGTGAGATCACCCGTTAGTAAAGTCAAAACTGTCAGTTATTGTCAAGTCTGCTACTGAAGGACAAAACAGTATTTTTTTGTTAAGGATGGGTGGTATGCATGCTACAAGTAGCTTTACATCATGGTAACAGGATATTCATGATACAATAATATTTACTGGACATAAGTATGAAAATCATTTATTAATTTATTTAAATTAATTTATTATATTATTTTTTATGTATACATTTACATATATTTGTATTTTTTATTAAATGTATATATATATATAGTAGAATAAATACAAATTAAATAAGTAAATATAGCCTACTGTGCATGAAGACTTCATAAAAAAGCCGCTAAATGCCACCTCCGTCAAAAATGTGATGATATTGAGCGAATGCTCTCCGCACATAGTATATGTTTATCAAATACTTTCGCTTCAATTCAGCTTTCGCTTCCATTTTATTTATATTTTAGTTTGATAACACTTTATAATAAAGATTTAATTGATCTTTGTAATTGATATAATAAACATTTGTTAGCATTAGATAATGTATTAACTAACATTCACTAACAATGAGCAATACATACGCTACAGTATTTATTAATCTTTGTTAATGTTAGTTAATACAAATAGGGGAGAGCCGGGACCCATTGAAACGCGGGACGGATGAAACACTGAGATATCCTTGAAAACCACTCACGTCATGTACGTCAAATTTCGTTAGCACGTACAGCACGCAATGCCTACCATACCCGCGAAAACATTTCTTCTTTACGTTGTGCCGTTTTAGAGTTAAAGCCGCAAAGCTGTTTTTGAGTGCGGTAAGTGAATTCTTTCGTGTGGTAATGATAATACGGCAGGTGTATTAGTACTGCAACACACCCTTAAGTGTGCATTATCAGAGTTTTTTAGTTTAAGAGCAAAAGAGGTTTAAATGACAGGAGGCGCTGTCGGGACGGTCCGCGAGTCCTGCCAATTAAAGCTGGTCATAGCCTATACTGTTCATAGGTTCATATACTGTTCCTAGACTAGGAATTAGACATTCCTAGACATTTTCAATTACGCAACACATGTTATCTCTTTAATAATCATCAATTGTCCAATCTTCAATCTTCAATAAATTTAATGTATCGTCTTCTGGTTGACCTCGTTTTCTTCATAATAACAGGCTATTCAACTAGCAAACACTCAATATGACTCAAGGAAGAAATGTAAAAAAATGAATTGTAAACGGATTTGTCTGTCTTCGTCAAAATAGTCTATTAGAAAGATTACAAAATGCGCATAGGCTTATCGCCTATTGTTTATTGGGCGACAGAACAAAAATGGTTAATATGAACCTTTAAATTAAAATAAATTGCTAAATATGTTGGTAACAATATGTACATAAGTTACTTGTCAGGTATTGTTCACAAAAACAAGCATTAGATGAATTGTTGCTGTTTAAACTGTTATGTTTAATTGATTTCATGATTGAAACAAAGCACAACTACCGTTCAAAGTCAAATTTTACTTAAATCATTCTATATTTGTACCGAATAACACATGATACTAAGAGAACACATATGTGAGTTGTTGATCACAAAAAAATAAAAAATCTGTCTGTAACCTTATCTTAGAAAACGACATTTATCTGAAAAGTGTTTCAACTGTCCCGGCTCTCCCCTACAGCTGTTCTCTGTCTATATTGTACTCTATTGCTCAGTTTCTCTGCTTGTTGTTTGTTTCTGTTTTGATCTCTCTGTCTGTACCCTGTCCTCAGAGTTAATTGAGCTTCATGCCAGCATGGCAGGCTGCCTGTCCATTGTGCTATAATAGTTTATTGACAGGATATGTAGAGTGGCCCAGAGCTATGGTGTTTTTTAATGATGAATTAGGGCAAGGTCGTCAGAAACCCCCGTCCTCTCGCCCTGTGGTAAACTGCACCAAGCCTCAGCCACACGGGGCTCCTGTTTCAGCCTCAGTTTTTGATCTTAATTGTTAAATTGGTCACGCTGACTTGGATTTATTTTAATTCCTGGAGAAGAACGCTGTCACTCCTCTTCCCTCCCTCCCTTTCGGAAATCCCTCACTTTCACGGCAAAAGAAATTGCTTTTCAAGTGCATTCAATTTAAACCTTCCACTGTGGGATTTCAGTCACAAATTTATTTATCAAAGCTGACGATCAGAGTTTTGGCTGATTGAACCGATATCAGTAAGCTGGGGGCTTCTGCCAATGTGAGGTTTTGATTCGTCTTTCAATCTAGCTGAACACTCTTCCATTAAGAGATCAATGAGGACGAACTGTTCCCTTTTGTGTGGAAAGTGCAGCCACTGGAAAGAATTGCACAGTGCTTATCATTGTGTAATAGCCCTTGGAAATATAAGGTGAGATGTTTGCCATTGTGATTGTCCACCTGAGAATAGTGCAGCGTTTTTGTTTTTTACCTCTTTTATTTCGACCATGGTTCCCTATCAGTCGTAACGTCAGGGAACGAGGGTTACATTAGTAACCGAGACGTTTCTCGACTGGTGGTTTGTGAGATCGTAATATAAAATAATAAATAAAAAAAGAAGTGAAATAAAATTCACTCAAGTCAATAAAAACGTAATAAATAAAATAAAATAAAATTTTAATTAAATTATTAAAACATATATAAAATAAATATTTTATAATAGAGAATTTGTCTGATCTTATTAAAATTATTAAATTAGCTTTAATTATTTGCAATAACAATGTGAAGGACTTGTGACATTTATTATGTTCATTGAAATGGTAACTATATTTAGTTTATTTTTAGAGCTTTAGGGGGTATTTATAACATTTTAAGTCTGAGGGGTTCAGCCGAGAGAAATGTTGGTGACTCAATGAGTCCTGCACTCAGTCTAGAAAGAAACAATCTTTATTGTTATTCCATGGCGTAAAGTTGATTTGAAAAGTGTGCAGATACTTTGTTAAAGTAATTTGACAGTTAGAGCCATTAACATGAAAATTGTATCTGCCGACCGGTTTGTGTGCCAAGCATTTCGATACAGTTTGTGGGATCAGCATGTTTTCTTCCTGTATTCTCTTCCTTTGTACGTTGGAAAATGAGAGCTCTCCAAAGCCCTGACACACAGTAATTATGTGAACTCTGTTTGCGGCGAGCATCTGTCTCTCTCCCCCTCTCTCTCTTTCTCCCCCTCTCTCTCTTCTTTCTACAGTTTGCCTGCGTCTGCTGAATCTTGGCAACTGTCTGATGTCACCGCTAGAACACAAGCTGAATGCAACCCAAGGAAAAAGGACCCATTGCATACATTGTTTAAGGCATAGTTCACTCAAAAATGAAAATTCTGTCATTATTTTCTCAATTAAGCTGTTATTCATTTAAAATGTTCCTCTCAGACTGGACAGAAATACGGGTGAGTAACTAATGAGACCCGCAGCCTTACAGAGGACAAGCGGTTTGGAGAATAAATGGATGGATAATAATGACAGAATGTGCATTTTTGGATGAACTGTCACTTTAAGTACATGGAGACTTAATTAGATCATTAAATATGTTCAAGCTTGGGTTGCATTTGGTCTGGAGACCTGGTGGCAAAGAATTATCCCGATCTGTATTCCTCTCTTTCTTTCAGTCCCAGTACTGTGACCCAAATATGCAGCAGGTTGTGAATGAACACCTGGGCCTGCGAGGCTTTTAGCCCACAACTGGAGGAACACCTGCGCCACACGCTTGCACTCTCCAGTCTCCAGGAGTCCGGCACCAGCTGTTCCTGGCTTGTGCTCTTGGAGCAAAGCTAGTGGGAGCGTGTAGCTGTAGGTGCCGTGCTGGTTGTCAGAGGAGACAGATCATTTTGATGAGGCGATCACATCAACATGTGTTGGAACGTTCATGAGTCAATGAACTATGATGGGAAATCAATATTATGTAAGCAATCACAGAGTCGAAAAGCTCTCGTGTTACCGTCGATTTCACACGGGGCTGTGGCTCAGTCCTAGATCATCATTTGCATATTGCTTTGCAGCTCCCTCTTTTGAAATGCCAACTTCAAAGAGCGAAAATAAACTTACAGAAAGAGGGACTCGTTTAAAGATTTAAAAGATGCAGAACTCAATTAAGCAAATACGCAGTGATTTATTAGGTCTGTACACGGCAGAAAATCAACAAACAAACACAGTTTAAGATTTTGCATTCAATTGGAGTCTGTCCTGGAGATGTCTGCAAATTGACTAGTCTTGTGAAATAAACACATACCCTACAGCACTGATGCTCGGCCCCATGGGTATAGTTTTCTAGAATTATTGCTCACTTGGTAAGGTGTGACTCAAAAGGCATAATTTATTCAATTTACATGACAAGTTTGTGAAATGGATATTGATTTGACTACATGAATCTTAGTAAAAAAAAATACTTTTGTGGGGGAAAATAAAGGCTCATGCAGGATTTAAGGGGCGACCTATTGATTGCATACAGTTTTTTTGTATTCCTGGGATTCGTTTGTTGTTGGTTTTTTTTCCTTCATTTTTTTTGTCATTATAGCAGATTGAGAAGAAGATAAATAAACAGAAATGTTTAATATCTGGTTTAATTTCTTAGCATAAAACATAAGTAGCACTCAAAGGAGCGATTTTAGGAGGCAAAGCATTTTATTTCAAGCTTCAATTAAAACAATGAATGTGCTTGAACAATGAATATTTTCTCAGGGTAAATCTTTGGGAGACTACCTTACTCTGTTTCATCACATTTCAAGCCCTGAGGCCTGGTAGGTCAGTGCTTTTAGAAGTGTAACGGACGTAGGCCAGTAAGAGCTGTGTGTGTAAACCTAATTCCTCTGGCCTCAAGAGGCGCGCCAGCGACTGACGCTAGCGGCTATGGTCTTTAGCGTCTTAATTAGCATGCTCGACTTCCACCCGGTTCAAATGGGGGCTCGGAGCGGGTCGAGTAGGACCGGTTACAGAAGCTGAAACCATCTTCACTGCCTGGGAAGACAGGTTTGGGTAATTTACCACTTGACATTCCCGTCAGGTGAAAACTTAACCCCATGGCCCCGTTTTAAAGAACATCTTGTCTGTTGGCTTCATTGGAGGATAGATCCTGGCATTTTGCTTTGAAACTGGTCTTGAACTGCAAAGTAAGAGAGATTCAGATCCCAAATGTTGAGTAGTTCGATTTGATGTGTGCAACTGCAGATCCTGGTCACGAATGGGGTCATGTGATGATTGATTTTTGATGGTACTCTTTTCTTTACTCATAATTGAGCTTCTTGTAACAGAATTTAAATCGAACCTACTTTAAATTAAATTTTAGTTTCCGTTTAGGATGTTGATAGTCAATTTATAATACTCTTTCTTGTAAACCTTTTTTTCCCTCTAGTTTTAAAAATTTTCATTTAATTTTTAGTGTCTGACTTTAGTGTACTGACTTAGTGCCTTTGTTCTCTCTCCATATGTCCGTGAAGCCTGATTATTTATGTGATTTGGCTGATCATATTTTTACTTCTTAAAGGGATAGTTCACCCAAAAATGAAAATTAGCCCATGATTTACTCACCCTGAAGCCAGGTGTATATGACATTCTTCTTTCAGACGAATACAATCGGAGTTATATATATAAAAAAAAATTTCCTGGCTCTTCCAAGCGTCATAATGGGTGTCAGTGGGTATATTTTTTTGGAAGTCCATCAAAGCGCATCTATCCGTGATAAATGTGCTCGAAACGACTCAGAGGGGTTAATAAAGGTCTTCTGAAGTGAAGCGATGCGTTCGTGTAAGAAAAATATCCATATTTAAAACTTTATTGACTAAAATAACTAGCTTCCGGCAGACGGCTGTACGCAAGTCGACTTACGCCACAAGAGTATTCATTTTTGGGTGAACTTTCCCTTTAAGTGGGGTTGTGTGCTTTTACAAAACCACACAGCTTAAAACTTTAAAGCCACTTTGGAAGAAGTCTCTGTCTCTTTCACAAAACAGATGTTTCTCCCATCATCTCTCCATAATGGAGTGCTAACAACAGCATCCCGCTACCATCAGCTCATGAAATCTGCCCAGCACAGACAGGAAGAGGTGCCCTAACCAGAACAGTATGCCAGTCTGGTCAGCATGCTAACATTTTATGTGCACCCATTCTCCGGCACGTCCCGCGGAGCCAGATTGCATAACCGGGATGTGATTGGAAACATGAAAGCTGCATTGTGTTGCCCTGAGCCATGTCAGATTCAATGCCAAATCCAAACGACAGTCAGAACCAAAAGCTCGTCCAGAAACGAGGGCAACACGTCCACAAGGCATTTCCGTATCCACAGGCAAATATCGCGCAACAGAAACGTAACCAAAGGCTCTTCCTAACTATATCATGCCGTCTCGCTACTTTTGGCTGCCTAATTTCTCTATTTGATGCTGTTGTTACATCACTTTACAATCCAGCACCTTAGCAGAACGAATTAATTATTAAATGTTTGATCTCATGTATTTTTTATTATCTTAAACAACATGCTCCAGCTTACTGGTTAAAACAAAGCACTGAAGACCAACAGCATTCAGTCTCGATCTAAGTGGCTTTATGTCAGCAGATTCTGTGGCTCTTTTTTTTTCAGCAGAGTCTTTATAAGTTCTCAAAACATATTTAACATCCAAAGTAATGAATTGCAATCTTTGATACCACATCCTGGTCAGAAATGATAGCGAATAAAATTGCATCGGTCTTGCTAGACTGATTTGTTGCTTTGAAAACTTGGTTCTAGGTCGGGCAGCACCACCCTGTCGTTGGAAACATGTATGCACATATTTTGCACTGAGCAGATGCGATTTCAAAGATTAATGGATGTGACTACAGGGGTCTGTTTTGTGTGAGTCTTATAGGCTATTTAAGATGCCTGTTCACCACACAGGGTATTAAGGCTTCAGCTGCAGCTTGTGGAGTGTTTGTTGATTTATGAACAGGCAGAGGAAACTCAGTTAAACAGAAGGTCGCGTTAATGAGCAGACTGTGTGAAGTTTTAACCGTCTTCCTCCCTTGCTTAGAATATCAGGAAAGGTTCTGTCCTCACTTGAGCTTCACAGGAGTTTCCCGTGACCTATCTACCTTTTGTGTTGCCCAAGCTAGAGGCTAAATAGCGTAGCGCGGCTTCTCTAAAGCCTTTAACTCTGTGACTGGACCAGCAGGTTTTCTTTTGTAGCCCTGATAAAGTGAGAGAAGGAAAGAGTCACAGGAGATAGAACTCACAGTCGGTCAGCAGAGACTTTGAGCATGTGAATTTTTGGCGTTTTACTTTTACTTAACACTTCCAATAATTTTGCATTCATTTTGTTGTAATCTTTGTCATACAGAGCCAGAGCGTTTTTTAGTACTAGTCCAAACTGAAGATAGAAATGCCAAGTCAAGTCAGTATTCTGAAATTTTTACTTGGTCTGGCAATATTTTCATTGCCCCATCACATAACATTTTTTTTTTATTATTGTTTTAGTTTCATATATGCTAAAAATATTCATATTTTTCATTAAAACTTTAAACAAGCTAGAAATGATATAGCCATTTAATAACTTCGTAAAACCTTTCTATTGTTGAGCCTTGCAATAGCGTCTTTATCATTATCTGAGTGTTTCATGTCAATAATACAGTGTTTAAATGAAATTTTAATTCAGTATTGAGTCAGGGATTCTCCTTTGAGTCGTCCGTCACATGGGCTCACTTTTATTGCCTTTATTTATTTATATATTTTTATTATTTTGTTATTTTATTTTTTATTTTTTATTTGTTGAGTTAGAGGAGTGCATTAAATGCAAGACTTATAGAAGTAGGTCTGTGTATTCCATGATGGGCAGAGAGTGCAGTATCTGGAAAGTTACTGGATGCTCTCCACATGTTCACTGTCTGTTTGGAGGCCACCCGTCACTGACCTCTGGCTCCGAGCTTCTGGAGGGTAGGGACTGTCTGTGGGTGTCAGAGATGCAATGGGTCACCCTTCCTGCAGGGGAAATCTGAAACACATGTTTCTTTTAGAAGCTGTTCCTGCATTTCCTTATCTGTTTGTCATTTAGTAGTTCTGCAGTTGGGCTGCACAATATTTGAAAAAACTGTTGCGATATTTAGTTTTCCAGGCAACTTGAATAGCTCTGTTTGGAAAGAATTAATAATTCTAGAATGATTGCGTGATTTCATAGGGAGTGCAAATAAGAGATTTTTTTCTTTGTATTTTGTTTTTTGATTAACATTAATGACAGACAGGAGCAGGGATATTAGGCTGCTGTCACTTTAAGACAGAATGCACGAATCCAATATAATTATATGTAACCGTTTCCTTTCTCAATTGTTTGTTCGCATGCCGAGATGGGAATTTTGACATCATTTTGTGTGTCAGTTCAAGAGGAAATAGACATGGAAGTGAACTGAATTCGGTGTTCGCGTGCTGTCTGTGCTGCTCTGTTTATGCACACCGAAAACAAGTTCTGTTTCGCATCTTCTTGTGCTCGTATGGTTCACTTTAATGTTTAAACTGACAGGACCTAAAACATGCTCAACGATGGTTGAACTTTGCAATTAATTTGAGAATCACATGTGCTTCAAACCATGGGACCTGGTTTGTACGGATAAACTACGATCCCTATACTTGACATTGCACATCTTCAAATGTGACTATCGCTGATACGCACATCGCGATAGCAATGCTAAAACGATATATCATGCAGCCCTATTCTGCAGTCTTTTATTTTATAGGTAGGTACTGTACATTAAAGCAATAAGCCACTCTATTTGTGATACTGATAACCAATTCATATTAGCATATTTTTTATTTTACTGTACTTTATTCTGTTTTATATACATGCATAGTTTACCATTGTACATTAGCTATGAATCTGGATCAGTCAATCTTATATTCAAGATGTATCTTTCTTTTCTCATTTATTTCTCGGTCTATTATCGCTCCTCTCATCCATTGACTTACTTTGCAAGGAGACATAATCAATGTAGTTTACTGGCAAAAAGATTGTGACAGTAGCAAGCCAAGAAAGAGATAACATATGCCATTGCCATTCATTTCACACGTTCCCCCCCCCCCCCCGTAAGTGCTTTTTGCAGAATCTTTCATTACTCTTATAAACAATGATGAATAATTCAAGATCCTGTATATCATTTATAAGAGCGTGATGAGCAGGCTTGCATGAGGTTTATTAATGTTTTTAATATTACAGTAAAAGTTTTATGGAAAATGAAAGATTTTAATTGCATGATCATTAAAAAAAAAGTTGTTTACATTATACAATTTTGTAGAAGTAAAATTGCAAAAAAAATGATAAAAAATAATAATATTGTTTTCATCACTTTTGAACTTGCAACCACCTAGAGGACCCTAGTGTCACTTAGTAGCACACTATGAAAAAGTCAGAGCACCTTATCAACCTTCATAGCAATGCTGGGCAAGAACCCCTCACATTTATTTGAGAAAATGCATTATTTCTGTAATCTAGCCTATTTATTATCTGTGATGACAGAAACAGTGAAGAAAATGGATCCTCAGAAGCTGAGAATGTGAGTTTTTTTGGATGCATCTCCTCTGTTCTCTGGGGTGCAGTACGTCAGCTGCCATTAAAAGGTGTGGATGGTTTGAGAATGAAATGTTTTAAGTATTTTAAGAAGGTGATGAAAGAGCTAAAAATTTCACACAGTGTGTCGATCGTGGTGCAGAGTGTGGTGTGTCGAGGCTGAGATTGTTTTTGTAATGAGGTGGTAGACTGTAAACTCAGCACAGCAAGGTGTTAAAGCTCTCTACTTGAGAAACCTTCCTCTGTTAACCACACACACGCACACTCGCTCTGTATAAATGTGATGTTTGTATGTGATGTGATGAACATCTGTGTAATCATGTGTGTATGTCTTCTACCCCACACCCTTCCAACCCACACACACACACACACACACACCCAGAGGGGTTAAAAGCGCTGCCTGTTTAAGCAGTGTGCCTGTGTTTGCCCCTGTTGTGTGCACTGATGTGGATGTGTAAATTGTGCTGTGCGTCGCACGTCTGTGTTGTTGTTTTTTCTGGGATCAGGGAGAGAAATGGGAACAAAGAGGTGCTGGCGTGCTGGAGTCTGAAATATCCGCTATGCTTATTTTCATGCCAAAACACCTTTTCACACTACTCTGTTACCAAGACATGACAAGGAGAAAAGTCGGCACGTCCTTTTTTTGTGTCCGTTTGGCACTTTTTACACGTGGTATAAGCCAACATGAAATCATAATTCACCCAACAGTATTTATTTTGATGTATAATCCTGGTCATGTTGTGAATGATTTATGTTTCTGCAACCTTTTTGGGCTCCATTGTCATACTTCATCATTCGGTTAACTCCCGCTGGATACAATCAAGACCCACCATGTATTTTTTTCTCATTGAATATTCTGTTTTATATAGAAAAATATGCTCTGAAAGCTCTTCCATGTTGACTTTAACATGCTTTTTAAATATGTCTCCAGTGACCACTTATGATGAAATTTAATAGAGGGGAGAGTCGAATTTTTTTACTTCACACATTGCTTACTATGTCAGTGTGTGTTACTGAATGCTTATAAAATAAGTCGGCACACTATTTTTATATATATTATTATTTAACTTAAAATCAGCACTTTTTTTTATTAACAATCATTGAATATTTAGCGTCCAATAATGACTATTTAATTGTTTTCACAAATGTTAAGATTTCGATCATCAAGAACTAGATATAAATTTATTTTAAGTGTTTTACATTTCTTATTTTCTTTAAAAAAAATGTTTAAACAAAGTAGAATAGATTTATAATACCAGCCATTACTTGAAAAAAATTATAGGCTTATCGGTATCAGCCAATTCAAATTTAAATATCAATCATCCTTGGATTTTTTTGTCATGTTATGGTTCTCTTTATATGATGAAAAACAGTTAAATAATATAACCAAATTTTAATATCAATGCAAACATGATGTTTTAAGCAGAATGGTCATTTTAATCAAATTAATTGAACTTTGGATGAATGTGTTTCAGGTGGTCTGTCTCACTTGAATACTTTAGAGCTGTCCAATTCAGTTCAATCTCTGTATGAATGTTAATACCGGGTGTTTTTGCACACAGAGCCAAAGATTCCCTTGAATCAAAAGTTCTCCAGGAGCATTCAGCAGTAACACAAAGTTCTCCAGGTGCATTTCAATGAGGATGCAGCTCAGAGGAGACTGTATATTTGAAACAATTTCCTCCCCCGTCCCAAACACTCGCTTTTAATTATGCCGCAGAAGTCAATTCTCAGGTTGCAGTGGTGCCTGAATCCAGTATGAAATTGCCACAGTGTATTTGGGGCTGTTATCTTGGGTGAGCTTTAGCTGAACACACATATTTGCAGTGAGTAACAAGTCCAAAAGCTTTGAAGTTGTGCTCCTAGCGAGTGTGAGGGACTCCTTTGAAGTTTTCTGCCTCGTGTGTTTCTGCTGGGAGAGTCCTGACAGAGGAAGGGAGAGAGAGAAACGAAGAATCTGCAGATACTACCTGGCCTCCGAGGGCTCACATAAAAGACTGTGTCATCTTACACAGTTAGCAGATGCCTCACTTAGTTAAGGACTATACAAATTAGTAGCAGGGTGAGCAAGTAGGGTGGCAAAAAGACAATTTTCCATTCTCTGATTTTCCCATGACTCCAAGTGATTGTTACGGTTTGTCCCTCTTGGTCATAAATTTAACTTGAATGACGTTTGACGTGTTTCCCCGACCTTTGCTGATCTTCGAAAACCCTCCTGTTCAGCAAGACAGGATTAAATTGCTAGGGAACTTTGCAACTGTGCCCACTGTAGCATGAGATGGAGGTTCCCAGGACTGAATTTTACACAGTTGAACTCTTGAACCGGAGAATGCTACGCCAACTCTTCACTTTGTTGGGTGAGAAAGCTCTAAAGATCAGATGTTTAATCTCTTCTCAGATACTCCCTGTCTCTACTTTGAAACTGTTTTAATAATAGCCCGATCTCCTCGTGGTCAGAGGTGTGCTAAGGTGTGGATGTATTACAGTTAGCATGAGGTTTGCTCAGCCATTATGCTTGAATAAACAACTGGAAAGCATTGTAGACAGGATTACATTGGTCAAATTTTTAGATTTAGATCATATAATACAAACTTGAAGGGATAGATTGTCAAAGATTTAACCGTTTAATAGCACTTTGTGTTTTTTTATTTTGTGTTTTAATTGTCGTATTTTAATAAAGTAGACAAAAAGACAATTTTCCATTTCCAACCAAGTGGTTAAGTCACGGTTTGTACCTCTTAGGGACAAGTTTTATAGATTAGATTTATACAATTTTGGCCCTATCATTCAAATAATTATTGGCTTATCATATTGGCTAGAATTTTAATATTGTGCATTCATAGTTTTTTGGGATGTGAGTGTGACTACTTCTCTGGGAGACTTGTACGATGCTCTATGAAAAAAAAAAAACCCTAAACAATTAATTTGTCACAGACAAAACTATATTTCTTAATGAAATATTGACAAAAAAACAAGGAACTCCTACACACTATCAGTACTTGCAAATAAGTATCAACATTTTATTAGCAATATTTCGGTCTCACGACCTTCATCAGGCATATACCGAAACATTGCGAATAAAATGTTGATACTCATTTGCAAGTTCCTTGTTTTTTGTAGATTTTTTGACCTACTTATTTGGTCTTTTTTTCCAATGCACCTATCACCTGTAAGTGTGTGATGGCGTTTGCTAATTGATTCATGAAATATTGAAAAATCTATGGTTGGCAGAATTGAATTTTAGACCCTGAGTTCACAATAAGTCATTACCAGTCAGTTATTTGCTTATTAAACATAGCGTTCTGGAAAAAAATAAGTGAATCTAGCAGCTGTCTGTCACAGCAGGCTAAACATAAAGTGTAAAAACGTGGGCCATCATGGGTTGTAAGGGACCCTCAGCACAGAATGTGTTTTGTCTTCTTACTGGCGCTCCACCTTCATTAAAGAATGTCAGAAATACAACTTCAAGTTTGTTTTGTAAAGCATATCTTCTGTATTGAGAAGTTATTTCAATCTCATGATGTTCCACTTACGTGTCCTCACTCCCTTTGTCTAGCAGTCTGTCTGTTCTTTACAGCTTTTCAGTACTGATTCCAGAGTGGCTCTGACTCAAGTTATCACTTGAGTCAGAGTCACCTTGTCTTGCTCACAAACTCTAGTAAATATGTCACTCCGGTTGAAAAAGTGAACACGTCCTTGCTTTTTCAATAAATTTAGAGCATTTTAAGTCAAACTTAATAGAGAATGCATGTCCTCAATGTCCTAGTGAAATGCACCCAGAGTTTGGACGGACTGTTGGATTCTGCAATGGTCTGACTTCCCGTGGGACGCTGTTTACGACAGAGGTTTTTCTAGTTGCGTCCAAAGCAGATGAAGCACTGATTTCCCTTGCCGGAGTCCATCTGGATTCTCTAGCCCTGTGATGGGTAGAAGATGAAGCTGGAGCGAGCTCTCCCTGGGCCTCAGCCCGGGCATCCAGCTGCCTTCATCTGGGCTATATGGAGTTCGTCCAGAGACTACCAGGCCAGGAAGTCCTGTACTCCCACTGTGCTCACCTTCTTAAACCCTTCAGACTGCCACCTTTCCAAAACACCATGACTTTAGTTATTATTGTAAGTTGTTTTCGCATTCAGACTTTGTAGGTTTGCTTGAAACTGAATTTGATTGTCCTTCCACATGAGCTTTATGTACAGGTTCTTTTATTGAATTATTCAAAAAGATTTTCAAACTCAGAAGATAATCAGTCTAACAAATCCTTCACTGAATGAATTGGTCAGAGCGGTTACCAACTCTCATGAGATGGTTATTTTAATGAACATGGGACTCTGCCTGTTTGTAATGTCCCTGAGTGAGCAACAGTTCTCAGGTTTTGTGTTCATGACCCATGCGGTGTACAGTGCATTATGCATATTGTTGAAAGTTGGGTGTGTGTTTCTTTCACTCATCTCAATATTCCATGCTATAAATACTTGTAGAGGCTTTTCTCTTGTTCTGACAGAACCCAGCAATAACAGAGTGAGGGGCACACGCTCGCACATCTCCATTTCACAGGACGACTCGACAGACGGTACTTGTGTAGGGCCCAAAGATCTGGCAGATCAAAACCCTTCTCCACACTTCTAAAAAGTGCTCAAAAATTCCCGTCACAGCAGAGAGAGTGAAAGCCCTGGAGCGCCCCCCTCCCCAAAAACACGCAGAACAACACGCTGCCCATGTCAGCCCGTGACAGCTCCCATCTCTCATCTGCTCTTCTGCGAGTGAGTCGACTCAGACAGGTTCAGGCCAGGGAGGCTCCTAATGCTTCCATTCAGTGTAGTGTCAGGCCTCACGGTTGACTTCATGCCAGCTTCCTGTCTCATTTCCTTTGGGTTTGGTGTTGAACATTGAGACATGCGCTTAAACGCAGAGTTTCATTCTAAAGTTTTACTTCAAAATGAGTAAGCACCTGGCTGAAAAGACCAGCATATCTTGAGGTTTGGATTTCTTGCTTCCTTCATATGTAGCCTTTTATGCCTTGTTTCACAGACAGGGTTTAAGACTAGTCCCAGATTCAAATGCATGTTTGAGCTGTCTTAACTGCAAGCAACTTGAACTGACATATTTTAAAACAGGTTAGTGACATTTTAAGGCCTAATCCTGGCTTAATCTAAACCCTGTCTGTGAAACCAGGCCTTAGTGTTCTCAGGTGTGCATAATTAATTGGCAAACAAATACACAGCGCTAAACTCAATTAACTTTTATTTTATATTAAGATACTTTATGCACAAACTTTATATCTCTATTTTATCTCTGATATACAATCTTGATATACGCTCTTGATATACAATTACTAATGAACATAATAAGCTGGTTTTAATGAATAAACTATACGAGGGCGGATTAGAACCCAGAACCTCTGACACGCTAAGCAAAATTTTGCCACCAGACCATTAAGATACACAAGCATTATTTGAGGATCTATGTATTTATTCACTGATGTAAAGAATCTCGGGCCTAATAATATATTGAATTATAGTAGATGTAAGGATGAAACTATCACATTAAACATGAGTTCTATGTCAATAGATTCAACTCAGTGTACTATTGAAATTGATTTCTGGACATAACAAATGTTATTTTTTGTGCATTTGTTATTGCATAAATAAATACACACAAATATGCACATATATACAGTTCATACAAAAAAAGCACATGCCTGTATTGACATAAAATAGCATCTCATTTATTTATTTATTCATTCATTCAATCACTATTTTTCATTTGCTTTTGCCTCTTGTCCCTCTAACCCTGAGTCCCCCTCAATTATCATTCTCTCTCTGTTCTTTGTTCTGCAAGATAATACAACAGAACGCCTTTTTAATGCATAGTAAAATAACCCTGAAGTAAAAAATTCCTTATTTGAGGCAGCTTATTTCATCTGTAATTATAAAGAACAGTGAAAGGACTTTCAGAGCGAGTGGAGTAAACATTCTCTCTCAGCTTCATTAAATTACACAGAGTTGCCAGCCGCTCTTATTCCACCCCGCTTCTCCCGCTCTTGTTGTTGTTTTTTTACACGCTGTACCGCACTTGACTGAGCTGAAACCGGGAGGATAATGAAAAAAGGAGGGATGGGACGTGCGCTTGTTCTTCAAAGAGGGCCCCATATCAGCACCCGAGCCAAAGGTCAACAGGGTCACCCGCCTGCTTGTAAAGCAAAGCACTTTAGAGGCAGGCTGAGTATGTGTGAATGAGCTCTATTCTCTGTGCCGCTGAGTGATACGAATCCGCTTTCAGCACATCCCATCCCAAACAAGTTGTTTTAAAGGCTTGGTCTGCATCTGAAATCACTATATTGTAGGCGAAAAATGGTATGTAAAATAGTAGGCAAAAATATTTCCAATGAGATTCTGAGGTGCATATCCAATGGATACTTTGCTATCCCATGAGGCCACAGGAGAGGATTTGTGAATGGCAGTGAAATGATGCAACTGAATCTGGCAGGTCACATGACGATGACAAAATGATGAATGTAGAACATCCAGATAATGTTCATACACATTCATAGTACTTATTCAAAAGAAGTAGGCTACCTTCTCAGAGAGCATGCGTTTTAGGGCGCAACCCTGGTTTTGGGACCAAACTTCCCCAAGCCTCTCATCCTGACCGTTGATGTCGTCAGCACTTTAAAGACCACAGCATTTATCATAATCGTCCTTCTTCGAAGCCGCTCTTGTTCTCAGAGCTTGCCATTTCAACTCCTATTACGCGCCACGCTGTGCTAATTGATGTCATATTTCACTCTGACATTCGGTTGCATCCTTTCGTCCTATCCGTTCCTTTTCTCTCAAAAGATTTAAATTGTGTATTTTCCCCTCTGTCAGCTGTTTCCTGCAGGTCTGTGCTTTACAAGCAAATTCACCTCCTGTTTTTCCCCCATAATGTTGATTTTGGAGGATTTCCCTTTATGTCTGAAAATCACTGCCCGTTCTGATTAAGTTTTGGCCTTTATTTGGTACTACATGGTGCACTCACAAGTGTTGATGTCCCCCGGGGTGCAACAGTGGTCATGTATGAAACTGGGTGTGAGATGGCAGGCGACAGGCCCAAATCTTTGCTGACAGGTAGACAAGAAAACCCCCCGAGTTGTGAGACGGGGAGATGCATTGTGCCCCCGCTGTCAGGTGATCGGTACCCAGCGTCGGCCCTCCTTCCACCTGACCTGCCACCCCTCAGGGGGGTATCCCTTCAAGTCAGTGACCTAGCGTTGGAGTTAATGCGCTTTAGCTCTGCTGGCTCTAGCAACGGTAGTGTTATCACCTGGGTTGCACTGAGGCAGTGCGACAGCTACGCCGACCTGACTGTAACCACTGAGCATGTCAGCTATTTAAAAAAAAATGGAAAAAAATTGTAAAGAGAAGTAGGGACAAGATCGAAACAGAAATGGAAAGAAGCTATGACCAAGTGGGTATTTGTTCCAAGGGTGCAAGGACACAGAAACGTTGGCTGTGAACAGGCATCAAAAGTGGCAAGCTACTTATTTATTAACGTCATTGCATACCTTGTCTCTTAAAATATGGATGCATTGTTAAAATGAGGAGAACAAAGAGGGTGAACAAAGGAAAAAAAGAATCAGTCTGTTCTGTCCTTGCAGATGGTTGATAGTAATAGCCCTTTCTCAGCCCATGTTTGTACAATTCTTCAAACTCAGCCAGACATGACTGTATTGGTCTATTGTTTTATTCTGTCACTTCCTATAGGTGATAAGCTCTGTAACAATATTGCCTACACTGCAAAAGAAAAAAAATATTAATCATTACTTTTGCTTTAAAGCTGAAGGATTCATTTTTGTCAGTGATAATCATATAGTTTTGATAAGTCAAATAAGTTTATATATATATATATATATATATATATATATATGTATGTATATATATATATATATATATATATGAAGAGTTCAGATGCAAAAGCCTCTAAATGCCATCTGAAATTTTCTTCTAGAATGATAATTTTTATCAAGCTCGTATATTTAAATTAAATAATTTCACTTAAATGGCAATGAAGATTACCTATTAATTGTCATTTAAGTGAAATTACTGAACTTAAATATACGAGCTTGATAAAAATGATCATTCTATAAGAAATTTTTAGATGGCACTTAGAGGCTTTTGCATCTGAGAGGCTTTTGCATCTGAACTCTTCATATATATAGTTTAATATGGTATTTATTTCTGTGATGGCAAAGCTGAATTTTTTGCATCATTACATTGATCCTTCAAAAATCATTCTAATAGGCTAAAAAAGTATTAACAACCCATTAATTGTCTGTTATGATCACTGTAAAATGACATCTATTTTAAATACCATAAAATGCATTTCTTTGTTTTGAAATTTAATATGAATGATATCTTTTTTTCTCTCCACCTTAAACTTCTCAACCGAGTATTGCACCAACCCAACCAGCCTTGGCAATCGGCTACGGAAAGCCAGTCATCGGGACCACGCATCATAGGAATTTGTGTGGTATTCAGAGAAGTCCACTTCTCAGGATGAGTAAACAGAGGCAGCATAGAAACCGCAGGTGCTGGCAGCCAGGATGAAGGACGCTTTGTTCAAAGGGCTAAACAAACAGAGATCGGAGCTGTCATCAGAACAGTGTGGAAAAATCAAAGCCACCTTTTCCAGAGAAATAAAATCGTGATGTGTCTCATCTCCAGTCTGGAACAGTTCCAGCTGGAAGTTGAAATGCGTTGTTTGTGAATAGGGATCTAAATTCTACTCCGCTTTTATGTGAATGGGATCAGATTTTAAATGTAGTGAGTGTAAAATTCAGCATGTGATATCACAAGTAATGTGACTTGTTGAGAAGAGAAATGCTATTACTTTTCTACAGAAAATGCAAAATTCAATTTTCTAGTTTGTTCTGTTTAAAGTAAGGGTTTAATGGGTCAGTGAAGGTCAGTCCATGTCTTAACAGTCCAGATTCTTTTGGATATTATTAACAGGTGTTCTGTACAGGTGTGTATGGTTACTTTGTGTCTCTCAGCATCTAGGTTAGGTGGTTTCGAGCGAGGTATTGTGTTTGTTGGTGTTGAAATGTGTGTGAAGGGGGACACATGACAGGATGCTGAAAGATCAAAGTGAGCAGGATGTTCTGAGCATGTGACGTCCAATTCACAGTGGCAGGAAAGTTCTCCACTTTTTCCATCGTAGACATTTCTGGCTTGACTAAATAAAATATATATGACATAAACATGTTGTTGGAAGTATGTAGCAGATATCTGAAATGTCTGTGAGGGTAAATCAAAGACTGTGTCAGTGGACACAGGAACAGGCTTTGATCATAAAGAGTTACTTAAATTCAATCCCATTGATCCCTCACATGGCTCTTCTTCCCAACTCTTGGCCAAGTTTTTAGTGTGTGCATGTTTGGTTGATGTCTGAAGGCAGGAAAGCAAAATGCATGGTTGAAGTATGTGTTTGTGTCTTTAGGGGGTGATGGCGGTCCCGTTCTCTCTTTTCCTCGAGCTGTGGCTTATCTCTCAGTGTAGAGGCATCTAGAGCCTTCCATCCGCTCTGAACTTGAGGCCAACTGGCGATGCTGGCGTGATGCCCAAAGAGACTTGCACACACTGATGCAGACCTTGAAGAAACACACTTTCAGCTCTCCTATTTACACACACACACACACACACACACACACACACACACACACACACACACACACACACACACACACACACACGTAAAGGCCTAACAGGCTCTTTCAGATTCTGTGCTGTTTTTGCCACTTCCCATGATGCACTGCAGGGCCTGGACACACGCTGGAGCATGAAGAGAAAAAGAAAGAAAGAGACAGAGAGTGATAGAGGTCAAATATCCTCTGGCTATGATGTGGCTCCTGTCTCACCCAATCAGATTCTCAGAATCGATTTTTTTTTTGCTGTTTTGACAATGAAAACATGAGAGAATTAACACACGCACACACACATACACATTTTTTTTGTGTGAGTTTTATGTTACATCATTTTTTTTTTTTACATTTACCCTACATAAACAAATTGTTAATTAATTAAGGAATAGTTTATATTCTTCCAAAGTTGTAGACATTCACGTTCGTAATGCTAATATATTGCTCAATGGAGAAAATGAATGTTTTTTTGTTTTTGTTTTTAAATGTAGGGTCTGGAAACTTTTTTAAAATGTTTTTGAAATAAGTATTTTATGCTCAACAAGACTGCATTTATTTGATCAAAAATAGTAATATTGTGAAAATAACTGTTTTCAATTTATATATTTTAAAATATAAATCAATTCAACTTTTGATTTTTGCTGAATGAATGTATTAATTTTATGTTTTTTAGAAACTCATGCCAATGTAGACCCATGCCACTGTAGCTGTGTCAGTCTGGTTGGGTTGCTCAGATAAATTTTTTGATACAGAGCCACAGTGTAACCCTTCAGATACTTACTTTATAGTTGTCTTTGTGAATTAAGCTAGAATATAAGAAAGTACACTCTAAAAACTGCTGGGTTGTGTTAACCCAATTTTGGGTCAAATATGGTCTCACCCAACGTTGGGTTAAAAATTAAATTTAAAAATGGACAAACCCAGCCGTTGGTTTACAGTTTTAATGTAACCAATGCAATTTGTCCATTTTTAAATTGCATTTTTGTCCATTTTTGATTTTGTCCAAAATGCAATTTGTCAATTTTTAAATTGCATTTTTTAACCCAACGTTGGGTGAGACCATATTTGACCCAAAATTGGGTTAACACAACCCAGCAGTTTTTAGAGTGTATTTTTAACTTTGAAAAGATTACACACTTCAGCATTCAACCCCGTTCCTTCAGACTGATCTGGCCTGTTAGAGAGGTTTACTTAAGCTGAAACCTCAGTTTGAACACAGAACACACACAAAACCCTGCAGCATTCTGCTTAAACCAGAGCATGGAGAAGAGAAGGAGACAGAGAGAGAAAGACAATGCAAACATGTGTTTAGAATCCTGATATACAGGAGGATCAGCCATCTATCTTCACCAGACAGATTTAGGACACAAGTCAATCAAAAATCCCCAAAACACGCAACAGAAGCACAGTAAATACGTGAAACAAAACTTGAAACTGATCCATCTGAAGTTGCACAGCTCTGACCTGTTGCGCTGACCTTCCTCTCTAGCTCATGTCTCTGATATGCAGCTGGGCTTCTGTTTTAACATCTGAGAGTCAAACTAATGCGAGCAAAGGCCACATAGTGTGTGATACAATCCTCTTACACATACACACGTGCACACATCAGAAGAGCGGGCAGACGGTCGTCGCCTGCATCCCGCTGAGGGGACATTAACTGCCATGTGAACTTTATTAGAGAGCCCCGCTTTAATTATCAAAAGCCATTCAAATCCGTGTTTGTTATTTGAGCCCAGCCAGAGAAGAAAGGGTACGAGATCAAGCCGTGTTCATGCCCTTGGGGTAAAGGGCAGTCAGTTGGGTAAAATGAATTTGTGTGTGTGTGCCCGGAAGTTAAAGCCAGGTGTGCTGTAGTGTGAGGTGCAGTAGTGTAGTTGACTGACCCTCTGAGAAGAACAGAGGGGTTCATTAAAATGATATGCGACTGCCACTGCTGTCAGTAGAGAGAGTTGGGAAAACAACCAAGCCTTCCAAATCACTCTATCTGGGTCTGTTCCAAAACCTGGCAGGCTACAAACCTAGACAGCATTTTAAAGCATCATAAAGTAAGCTATTCCACATTATTGTGCCTTTTAAGAAACCTGGTTTGGCTGAATTTGATTGCAAACGCACTGTAATTGACACATAATGTGTCCATTAACATCAACATTGATATTTTAGGTAAAAATGTATTTGAATGTATTAGGGAAAGTATATATGGGTAAGTGGTCAGTATTTCACCATTTTTAATCCCTTTTTACCTTTGTCCTGCAGTGTGACACAGTATTCCATTTTATTATCTCATAGAAGTGTTGTAAAAAAAATTGTATGTATCATGTCACACTTGAGGTCATGTCAAATTTCCTAAGTGTTTCTTGTCATCTACTGTGTATTCTTCACACAATCCCAGAATTCATTGTGACAAACTCAGTGAGAAATTCAATATGCCGTGCCATGAGAAATGTATAATACATTAAAATATTTAGGAAAAATATATAAAAGTATACTTACATTTCAATTCAGTAGTGAAAGCTTTTAGTTAAGACATTTTAAAACATTTAAATCTACTTAAATTTCTTACTATTCTATTCAATATTGATCAGTGCAGTGTAGTTTTAAGCTTATGATACGCTAACATCGTTGTTTTAGCAATATGCTTATAGGAAAGCAATTGCGAGTCAAGTCTTGCTATGTTTTGCAGGTGAGGTTGCTGCTTATGAAGACTTTCAAATTAGATTGAGGTTCTGTTTCAGTTAGGATGTTGTCTGTGTGGAGCTTCTTGTCTTTCTTTTGTTCACCCCTCACACCATCTTTGTGGCAAACCTTGCGACTGAGAGAGAGAGTCAGTCTATTTGGTAAACCATCTATAAGCTTGAATTCAATCATAGTGCCAAAAAAAGCCAAAACCCCCAAGCAAACAGAATCTAGTCTCTCTCTTCTCTAAAAACATGTCCAGCACGAGTCAGCAGCCCCTGTTATCCACAGCAGCATGTGTCATTGAAACACAAGGATTTATGATTGCATGTTTAATTGATTTAATACAGAAAATTAGGGAGGAAAGCAGCTTACGCTCTTCCGCTATCTGCTCCAGGGGGGAAATAAATAAATAAATACTGTCCCAAATAATTACAGCTGCTGTTTGGTGACACATACAACCCCCTTCCAGTGCCAATTAAGCAGAGACCCAAAATACCAGGCCTTGTAACAGGATTAACTCAGTATGTTTTAAGAGGTAGAGGAAATAATTAGTCTTATTGCAGATAACAGTAATCAGGTTAACGGCCATGTCTCATTATGGGCTCCGGTCCTGGTATTCGCTCTCCTATTGTCCCTCCTTACTTCCATCCTTCTCTCTCTCCTTAAACACTTGATGTTGTGTGTATACATAATGTGTGAATGCTGATGACCATTTCCTATTGGGATGTTAAAAATGACATCATTCATAGCAGCACTGTTGTAAAGTTGCTGAAGTGACTTTTTTTTATTGACATTTTATAGAATCTTCAGACTAAATAGCTTAATTTCACCATTCATTACTCTCATTTTTAAAACGAATAGGGGTATTTAAATTAGTCACTATGAATAAATGCAGCACCACCTTCAAGGTAAGGTAAACACACTTTGTGAAGTATACTTAAAAGGAAAGCCGTGTGAATGCATTAGCACAGCAGACGTCACGTTCTGTGTAGCCGAGCATCTTTGTTGCCCTTCCCACCTCGCCGCTATCTTTTTCCTCAGATCAATAAGCACAGACAAGCTTGGGCCTGCAATCTGCTTTAAATTAGATAAAATATTCTTTCAAGTGACTGTTAAATTGATTTTTTTAGCTAACACTCAGCCGAGAGAAGGAAAAAAAGCCGTCAGTGAGAGCTGTTATTGCAAAATGTATTCGGGACAGACGATTCCAATCTATTCTTGTCTGCTTCAGACATTGATGCGTGTGGAACCAAATAATATCGAGCAGTGGAATATCTGTAAACAAACTGTCAAAGTAGGAGAAAAGCACATAGTGAGATAATCATTTTAATATATTCTCGCAAGAAATGCTGCAGTTTGTTGTTTGGATATCCAGTTTTGGCTTTTTAGGAAGCAGGAAGGCTTTAGATGAAAACCTTGTCTAATTTGAGAGGGGGTGAATTAAATTTGGAGTTGCATTAATGGTGTTTCAACAGGATGAGGGCAAATCCAATCAAATCTCTGTAATCCGGTTTGCCAGGGTGAGGCTGGCACCTCTGGGATTTGCTTTAAAATCTCTTGCCCATCAGTGTGCCACACAGCTGGTCTGGAATCACAGCAGATGGACCGAAAGTGTTTTTCTTTCAGGATTACACATATGCCAATAACATGTAGGGTCATTTGAAAACACGCTTTCCTGTTCTGCTTTCGATAAATTAAATAAAGCAGATGATGTCTGTTTTCAGATGCAACAGACTTAAGCTCTTTCTGTCCACCTCATATCTGTCAAACTGCTCATAACTTCTCAGGCACTTCCATTATGCGTCCTCTTTTCTTTTTTCTTCTTTCTGCACTTCATCATTGTTCTGACTGTCTGAGCCCAGGCACTGAAAGCCTCTGGCCCCAGGACGTCACTCACTCTTTAGGGTGAGAAACAGGCGTGAAGCTGGAGGTTAATATCCATGACTAGGAGATGAGAGATCTGCTGTGGCTGAACAGGACAGAGAGGCTCCACAGACTGACAGGAGCAGCATAAAAGCTCCTCACCTTCCTGAAGTGGGGCGAATCCAGGCCAGGAGGCCAGTAGACGAATGCTAATGCGCCATGACAATCCTCTGTGTCCATTGCTGCCCCGTGATGCCCTGTGAGGCTGAAGACAAGACGAGGGGATGATTGTGTCAAATCCCATTTGAAGGTACCATGGGAATCCCACAGTTGGATCCCAATATAGTCATGTCAAAATTTGTGACATCGAGGGTGTTTGCAGTTGCAGTGTATTACTGTAAAGGTGTGGTCACGTTAGCAACATTTTATGAACAAAAAAGGTCCATTGTCAGTAGTGTAGAGATGTGTGAAGCACACCCCGTACAGAAGTCACCTGCAAACCAAGAAAAAGTCACCTTTCTCAAACCAGAAAACTTTCTGTTGGTCAATACAGCAAATTCGTGTGACAGGCTTGAAGCCTTTGTGAAATCTGTGTGTGGAAATCTTTTGCTGTTACTTGGATTTCTATTGAAATGACTGGATTTCACTAGCCTGGTTCTACCAGACTCTCATACATTTCATTTGTACAGAGAGTCTGGCCTCTCTCCATTGACAAGCGTTAACTTCCTTGTAGGCGGGTTTTCTGTTGAAGTTTAAAACTATTGGATCTGCCCAGAGCCACTCTGGATCTTTCACCAATCGCTAATGTTTGGTCGTGACGTAACCCTACAACTCAAACTAGCGCATGACCTCAACGTCATTGTTCTCAGCCACTCCCTCTGTTCGCTGATTGGACCGGTAAAAAAATGATCGGAGAAAACCAAAGAATACACCACAATCCCAGACGTAGTACTGAAGGGAAATAAAATTGAGTGGAAGTACGCAGGAGGGCGGAGTCAGGCTAGGATTTCACTGGATACTGAATTGGAATTTGAATTATATCAACAGGAAGAAGAAGTTACTGAATTGCAATTCAAAGATTTCTATCTATATCTGTCCGTCCATCCCTGAATTTTGTTTAATCCTGCTTCCATACATTCAAATCCAAATAGCAGTTTTGCATCCTGTTTGTTGCTTCAATCCCTCCTGCTGCTTCAAACTCTCATTGAAAATGAAAAACTTTCAGTTTGCTGAAAATTGCTCATATTGAATGCCTCTTGAGAATAACCATGGGTTTAGCATGGTTTAAAGTATTTGCATTGACCTCTGTTGGTTGTCAAGATTATGTCCATACTGACAAATAATGCTTAAAATAGTATGGACCAGCTTAAACTCTTAACTAGACTGGCACAGCTATACCTAATCATGTTGTGTTAATGTTGCAGGTAGGTCAGCTGTGAGGTCACCAGCCAAAAGAAGCATGAAAGTGTCCAAAACTTGCATTATACTGATAAAAAGATGGTTTAACAGGATATTTAAGCTCATTATCAGCTGAATCCGCTAAGCTTGTTTGTGTTTCAGGAGGCACTCATGCAGGGTAGCAGGGCATGCTGATATCAGTGAGTTGTAAGGTGTATCCTGTCTCCAGCTCTATCTCCCTCTCTCCTTGGTTAATTTCTGGTGTCTCCTCCGGGTCATTACCTGTATATAACCTCAGTGTCAGTGAGGGAATATGCTGATGGTGTTTAGAGTCAACCTCACTTAGCCCTGTTCCAGTACCAGCACTCTTCACAATATCGATAATGAGAACACAAAAAAGGTTTTGCCCTCGGTTTAATTAAAAGAATTAAAGACCTTGTTTCTACATTGTAGCTGTGCCTGGCAGATCAATCCTCACCTGAATTGTTTCTAGGTGCTGACTAATTGTTTCACACGGTAATGGCCGGATCAAAGGGCCTCTGCTTTAATTGGTAGAACATAGAATTAGACAGATAGCTGCATTAGAGGAAACAAAAGCAATTGTAGTCATCAGAGAGGCCTATAACAGGATTGTGGTGAGCCAGCAACATGATATAGAACGTTTTTTAGCATGCTAAACCTACCTTTCATGTCAGTGATTTTATATATAAATGAACATGTATAATTTTGTAAAGTTTTATTTAAAAAATATTTCAAACCCCAAACTTTTGAATGGTAGTATATATATTTTTAAAGAAGGTATTTACAAAGTGGTTGTGTGTAGTGTGTAAAAAGTGAGTGAGTAAGTGAGTGTGGCTTTGGAGAACTTTGAAGAAGTTAGCACTAGAGTTTGACAGTGGCAGATGATGATACATGTTAGCATGGCATAATCAGGTAAATATCCTTGATGGAAATGGTGAGGTTTGTGGAGCTTGATTGGTGATGTTACTTGGGACTGGAAAGAAGGTTGTAATTTCCCTCCACTTTATATGTCTGAAGCGCTATTGATCCCTCCTGCAATCATGCTAGAGAAACACTTGGCGTATTCATTATTGAATCCACTAGCCTCTGCAAAAGCAGGATGAGTGTGTTTAATGAAAGGAAACAAAAGCAGATGGGGTGCAGAGCACACTTGCCAATCACCATACTGTGTGACAAATAAGCAGAGCAAGGAAGAGACAGAGTCGAGGAGAATTAGCTCTTCAGAGCTGGTCCGTGGGGCGAAGCGGCTGATGCAAGCCCAGTGGCTCCTTCTGAAATCCTCCTCAGGCCCAGGCCCAGACCTTGGGCTGAAGTGAAAGCTTCCCCCTTAGTTTGATGCATCCCGCTCCGTAAAGAAACATCCCCCCCTCCCTCCTCAGCACATGGTCTCCACTCGCTGGTGAATCACTCGCTCTTCCTGCTGGTTTTTGCTATTATTCAAAGCTTGTTGTGCTGCCAGTGCTCCCGAAGGCAAACGCACATCAATCCTGACTAATCCCGCTCTCTGTAGAATGAAGATAAATAACACGCTGCTCTCTCTCCCCCCTTTAATACATGTTAAATGAAGTGTGCCGTCTGCGAGTTTTTTCTGGCAAAAGTTAAAGGCCTAATACATTTATTCTTAAAACGATAGGCAAATATATTCACCATTCTGGAGGAATAGAGCAGGTGTGCAATACTGAGCAGTTCAATTTGCTATTAGCTTTTGAATTTTTTTGTGAGCAAACAATTTAGCCATGAAGGAGAACCAGACATATGTTAATATTCACATGCTTTTAATGAGGATTTTGCAAGGATGTCTATGTATGTATTTTTTATGCAAATATATTCTCTTTGCAGGAGGATGAAGTGCAGGTGTTTAACATTGAGCCAGGTCTTGTCATTCATTCATTCATTCATTCTTTCATTCATTCATTCATTCCCTGGTATTATATTTAATTAATTGTGATTTAATTTGAATAAAAACATCATGAAATTATTTTTAATCGATTGACAGCCCTACATTTTAAGGGATTTTATGGTGAAGTTTTGCAGGGATAATTTAGAGGTTGTGATGGAAGGTTCATTTAATCATCACGTTGCTTTTTGTTAAGTTTCTCTTACGTCCTTAATGGAGGTGTTTAATATTAATAGGGCAAATTATAAAACTTTAGAGAGCTTTTAATGGTCTCATTGCAGGGACCTGGAGACCTCTTCTAGAGCATTAGTCTCTGTTTCTCTCTCCCATTCTCTTTCTCTCCCATCCTTTTCTCTTTTTTCTTTTTAGGGCCCGAGCACCGATGGTGTGAGGACCCTCTTGGAATTGCTCTGTTTATTATTATTATTCTTCTCCGCATTTAATTGCATTTTTGAGGGCCTAAACATGCTCGAAAACTCACAAAACTTTGCACACGCGTCAGAACTGGCGAAAATTTACATCTGATATAGGTTTCAGAATTGGACGGGGCAAAATGGCTCGATAGCGCCACCTATAAAAGTTCAACGGAGTGCGCCTCCCGCAACGTTCCACGTACGTGCACGAAATTCGGTACATACATGTAATCACCTAATACCTACAAAAAAGTCTCTTGGAGCATAGCCCTAAACACAACAGGAAGTCAGCCATTTTGAACTTCCTCTCAGATTTTTGTGCAGTTTTTGCCATTTTCATGCCTCGTACTTTAACGAACTCCTCCTACAGTTTTAATCTGATCATCTTCAAATTTGGTGAGTGTAATCTTAAGGCCTTTGCGACGTTAAATTGCGAAGATCTTGAGTTTTCGTCGAAGGGCGGGTCCTCGGCGGCCTGACAAATTTCGATGTTTCGCCATGAAACAGGAAGTTGCTGTAACTCAGGCATGGAATGTCCAATCTGCCCCGAACTTCACACGTTTGATAAGCGTTCTGTCCTGAACACATGACCATGCTCATATTCAGTTATAGTCATAGCGCCACCTGCTGGCAACAGGAAGTGACATGTTTAACACTGTTATGGACTCCTAATAACATATAAAAAAGTGCCAGCAAGTGCTAAACATGCTAACAACATACTAGAAGCATGCTAAAACATGCTAGCAAACTCTTAGCTAAGTGCTAAAGCATGCTATTTTTGCAATTAAATAGGAATTTGCTGTAACTCAGGCATGGAATGTCCAATCTGCCCCAAACTTCACACTTTTGATAATCGTTCTGTCCTGAACACATCTACATGAGAATATTCAGTTATAGTAATAGCGCCACCTACTGGTAACAGGAAGTGTCATGTTTAACACGTTGATGCCATTCTAGCAACATGTTAAAAATGCCATTGACTTCTAAACATGCTAGAAACATGTTAAAACATGCTAGCAATACTTAGCTAAGTGCTAAAGCATGCTAATTCAATGAAACAGGATGTTGTTGTTACTCAAGAAGGCAATGTCCAATCTGCGCCAAACTTCACACTTTTGATAAGCGTTCTGTCCTGGACACATGACCATGCTCATATTCAGTTACAGTCATAGCGCCACCTGCTGGCAACAGGAAGTGACATGTTAAACACTGTTGTGGACTCCTAATAACATATAAAAAAGTTCCAGCATGTGCTAAACATGCTAACAACATACTAGAAACATGTTAAAACATGCTAGCAAACACTTAGCTTAGTGCTTAAGCATGCTAATACTGCAATTAAATAGGAATTTGCTGAAACACAGGCACGGAATGTCCAGTCTGCCCCAAACGTCACACGTTTGATAAGAGTCATGGCCTGAACACATCTACATGAGAATATTCAGTTATAGTAATAGCGCCACCTACTGGTAACAGGAAGTGTCATGTTTAACACGTTGATGCCGTTCTAGCAACATGTTAAAAATGCCATTGACTTCTAAACATGCTAGAAACATGTTAAAACATGCTAGCAAAACTTAGCTAAGTGCTAAAGCATGTTAATTCAATGAAACAGGATGTTGTTGTTACTCAAGAAGGCAATGTCCAATCTGCGCCAAACTTCACTCTTTTGATAAGCGTTCTGTCCTGAACACATGACCATGCTCATATTCAGTTACAGTCATAGCGCCACCTGCTGGCAACAGGAAGTGACATGTTAAACACTGTTGTGGACTCCTAATAACATATAAAAAAGTTCCAGCATGTGCTAAACATGCTAACAACATACTAGAAACATGTTAAAAAATGCTAGCAAACACTTAGCTTAGTGCTAAAGCATGCTAATACTGCAATTAAATAGGAATTTGCTGTAACACAGGCACGGAATGTCCAGTCTGCCCCAAACTTCACACGTTTGATAAGAGTCATGGCCTGAACACATCTACATGAGAATATTCAGTTATAGTAATAGTGCCACCTACTGGTAACAGGAAGTGTCATGTTTAACACGTTGATGCCGTTCTAGCAACATGTTAAAAATACCATTGACTTCTAAACATGCTAGAAACATGTTAAAACATGCTAGCAATACTAAGCTAAGTGCTAAAGCATGCTAATATAATGAAACAGGATGTTGTTGTTACTCAAGAAGGCAATGTCCAATCTGCGCCAAACTTCACACTTTTGATAAGCGTTCTGTCTTGAACACATGACAATGCTCATATTCAGTTACAGTCAATGCGCCACCTGCTGGCAACAGGAAGTGACATGTTAAACACTGTTGTGGACTCCTAATAACATATAAAAAAAAATGCCAGTAGGTGCTTAACATCCTACCAACATACTAGAAACATGCTAAAACATACTAGTAAACACTATAAGTACTAAACCATACTATTACTACAATTAAATATGAATTTGCTGTAACTCAAACATACAATATCCAATCTGCCCCAAACTTCACATACTTGATAAAAGTCCTGCACTGAACACATCTACAAAGCAATATTCAGATATATAACCCCACCTACTGCCAACAGAAACTGAACTGGTTAACACAGTAATGCAGTACTAACCACATACCTATTGTGTACTAAGCATGCTAAAAACATACTAAACATGCTAGCAACTACTATATACTGTATACCTCCTTAAATGCACATTGCCCAACCATGCTCTGTCTTCCTAAAGCCAACGAGTGACGATGGCACGGGTGCGAGGGCCCTTTCATCGCTGCTTGCAGCTTTAATTCTCATTGTTACTAGAATGCTTTTGAAAGCCGTCGGCTTCTGTTGAATACGTTAGTAGATTAATTTAATCAAGCACATTTAGACATCAATATTTGAGATAATAGACCTTTTTCAGAGTAGACACCATTTGATTTGATGTGAATGAAGACAAGGCCATGAGAGATCGATCTTCGCTCAACATCTGGTATTAAAGTGTACTTGGATGCAGACCATTAGGTCAAAAAAACAAACAAAAAAAAAAGTGTTTTTTTCAAATGTTTATGAGAATACATTCTGGAAAGCATAAGTTTTGTATATTTTAATTGTAACTGGACAACAGTGCCTTTAGGAAAAGAGAAGAGAGAATGAGATTCAAATATAGACAAATGGGTATAAGGCTGACTATAGGTAGAGACATTATTCAAGGCGACTTGCCTGCAAGCACACGAACATTAACACTGTGGAGCGATAGCACTCCTCTACATGATTCATTGAGCTCCACACGAATGTGTGACTTTGTCCCTACTTATGTCCATTCACACAGGGATTGAGATATTTACCCCGGATCCCAGTAGGATAGAATGTTATTAATGCTGCCCATTAGTAATGTTGTCGTTAATGCAGCAAGTGGTCAGTTCCAGGAGGAAGCTTCATTAGCATAATTGCTGTCTCTCTGCTTCTCATTATTGACACAAACACACTTCCTCAGTCTCTTCCTCTCTTTCTTCATCTACTTCCTCCCATTGATGTCCTGCTCAAATAGTGCATAGCAAAATGCTATATCCTTGCTTCTGGAAAGATTCATAAATATTTTTTAAATGGGTGTTTCTTCAACTCCGGGCACTTTTA
The DNA here is from genome assembly GCF_965113295.1 of Leuciscus leuciscus. Lineage (NCBI taxonomy): Eukaryota > Metazoa > Chordata > Actinopteri > Cypriniformes > Leuciscidae > Leuciscus > Leuciscus leuciscus. Next base: position 7,231,671 of record NC_138744.1, read on the forward strand.
TGTCCCAGGGATTGATTTTTATTTAAGCTAATAGAATTCTTTTTTTCTTCTTAGTTTATTTGAAGGTCACATTGCAACTGTCTTGGAAAGTTTTTACCAGGCCATACTTTTCAGATGCACATTGTTTAGATTTTAAACTTTTTGGAATAAAATGGCCAACTTTTGTCTTGCTAAGGCGAATTGCATTTAATTGATCTAGATATACACAATTAAATTATATTTTTTAAACTAATATTATATTATACAAAACTGTCAACATATTATTTAATTGCGTGTATAGGATACATAAAATACTAGAATGAAATTAGCCCTACCTTATTACAAAATTTTTCTAAATGTAATTTCCATCATCATCATCCTCATCATGTTTTTTTCCATGACATAACACTATCAAACACAATATTTTAGATATGATGGAAATGTCCATGACTTTCGACAGAAATGACAGTATTCACCTGTAATGCATGTCCACTTTTGAACATTAATGTTGGACAAATTTGTTAGCTTGAAAAGTGCATTTTAAAGGGATAGTTCGCCCAAAAATGAAAATTCTGTCATCATTTACTCACCCTCAAGTTGTTTCAAACCTGTATGAATTAGTTTTTTCTGCTGAACACAAAAGAAGATATTTTGAAAAATGTCCGGTAACCAAACAGTTGATGGACCCCAGTGACTTCCATAGTAGGAAAAAAAAATACTATGGAAGTCAATGGGGTCCATCAACTGTTTGGTTACAGACATTTTTCAAAATATCTTCTTTTGTTTAAAATGAATTATATGCAGTATGAATAAATTATATTAAAGAGAGGACCAAAAGTGCCCAGAGTTGAAGATGATCATGTTTCATTTCAAGACCTGACATTGTATTCTGTGCTGTTTTTTTGTGTGTATGTGTGCATGAAAGTGTGTGTATGTGCGCACGCTGAGTCACAGTCATGAGCTTATGAGCTGGATGAGATAGAGCTCACGACATGGCAGCAGGTTCTAGTTAGATTACACACTGTAATTTGGCTCATCACCCACGTTTATGTAACCAACACACTGCAAATGACTCTAGGTGTTGGAACATTGCATAGAATACAAAGGTTTAATTACAACTTACGTTAGTCAGAGTGTGTGTTGGCATATTTTAAGTAGTTATGTGCTTAAAAATAAACAGACAAAATGCGAAAAATCATTTTACTGATCAGAAACTGCATTTGTAATGCATTAAACTTTCATACTTCATGTTAAAACAGAATACTAAGTGTGAAATAACATAAAAAGGGTGCAATTTGATCAGCCTGAAATATGTTATGGTATCATTTATTAATTTCAGTTGTAATCCTGCCCCACAGGCTTAGTTACATCAGCAAAGACAAACAGAGATGTTTATAAGGATAGTCCAGTAAATAGAGTCATATTTGATATCATGTTGTCTTTTTGGTCTTGTCACTGAGTAGAAATGGACAGGTTTGAAAATGAGGGAGAGCTGATGAAAACGTGTGAGACCAACGCTGGTACATCTTTCGTTTCCTCCCTTTTCTCTTCTACACGTCCACACGAGGACCTCCAGTATCAAACTGTCCTCTCGAGAGAAACTTTTCTGCACCATCTATCATTTCAGACAAACGTCTAGCCTGTGGACAACTTTCTGAAGTCTTTGTTTTAAGCGAAAACTTCGTCTGCCTCTGTTTCCCCGTAGCATCTCAGAAGCTAGACAGCTTCAGTCAGAGCGTGAGAGGAGAAAAGAGCAGAGGAGTGAAGTAAACAACTTTATCACTGGAAATCCGATTGAGAGCTGGTTTGAGTGGTTGCTTCTTATCTAGCTGCCTTCCAGCAGTGAGATCCTTTAAACAAGCGGAGGGAGACTCAGGCTTTCGATTAGAGCCTCACAACGACTTAAATTTCATAAACCTCTGCAGTCTTTGTCAGATATCTCGGAGCCAAAGTGTGAGGAATGTAAAAAAGAAGTGAGTGCTGAAAGGACCATGCGAGAGAGAGAGAGAGAGAGAGAGAGAGAGAGAAGAAAGGGATTCATAGGGAACAGAGAAGAGGTGACGGGGGCAGAGATGGAGGCTTCCTTAATCATACCTCAGATCCCAGTGTGAGAACTCAACACCAGAATCTAATCCTCGGTCTCCACAGGCCCTGAAGTCTTGAAGTCACACTTCATGCACTTATAAAAGAATGAAACAAGGGAGAGAGAATAAAAACCAACTCAGAAATTTGAGGTAGACTTGGACGACTTTCCCATGATTCTGTTCTCCTGTAGGAAAGGAAGCCATTGTGGTTGCTCAGTGAGATTAGGCCAGATTTATCGATTCTCACAGTCATTGTTTGGCTTCTCTTCGCAAGTTGTCCGCTTTTTGAAATCGCAAACCTTCCTAAATCCACGGCCGGCTTAGCGTTCTTTATTTAGCCGATTTTGGTAGCCATTTGTGCAAACAAAAAGACAAATCTTCTGCTTTGATCACCGAGCCATGTCTTTGCTCTTCAGGGATGCAGATTGAGCAGCATTGTGTGTGTTTTGTTAAGTTGGGGGGTAGGGTACTGTCTAATTTTAGTATGATCAATGTTTATTAATAATTTGAATTAGATTTTTTTATATTTTCAGCTTTTTTCTTTTTGTATATTTGTTAAGCTCTTTTGTCAGTTTTTATATTTCTGTATAGCTAATTTATTTTTATTTAGAAGTTTAATACTTCAACTTCAACTCTATTTTCAAACTTAAACAAAAACTAGAAATGTAATGTTTAAGTTTTTTAAGTTTAAGTTTTTCATCTTATATTTATATTTTATCTTAATTTGTTTCAGCTTTATTTCAAATATCGAAATTATCATTTTTATTTCAGTTTTAGGTTAGTCATTTTAGTATTTAAAATTTCAGTTTACGCTGCCAAGGTAACACTTCAAGTTTTTCATCTAATATTTTTTTATTAAGATCTAATATATTTTATTTTATTTTAGCTTCCTAACTATCGAAAATAATTTTAATAGTTTTAATTAACAATAACAGCACTGGTTGGGTACATTTGTTTGTTTTGGTACATGGGCAAATCCTCCATCAGACAGTCAGAAAGGGCAACCCCGAACCTAATTTGCGGCGCAGCTGTAGGTACCTTTCATCTCTTCCAAAAGCGAGCAGATCTGCTTTCTCTTCATCTTCCAGTGTTTGAAAACATTGGCATTCATGTGCCCATGTGTGCGTCTGCTTTTTGTAGACTATCCCAGCGGGTGTGCCAAGGTCCCATCCAGCTCGGTGTGCCACTTCTTCACAGAATCACTTGAGTGGAAAATCTAGACACGGAGGGGAGTATTTCACCTGAATGGAACATGGGAATGTTGGCGGTGGAGCTCCGCGATTTCCCTGCGGGGACTCCGGGGGCTGAATGAATGGCTGGAAGTTTTGTTAGGATTTGCCACTAAGCTCAACCAGACCAACGTACGCTGACTCATTCCAGCATGGCACTTCTCCATTCAAAAGAGAGAGTGTAGCCTCAACAGGGGTTAAAGACAAATACAAGCACATTCAGCCTTGAGGAAATGAGCTTTCTTAAGAGCACACAAGCCCTCCTTGGGTTTCTGAGGGCTTTGGGTCATTATCTGTGTGTATAATTGCTATCGTTAAATTGGAATGATGTTTTGGCTCAAATCCTGCACTTTACATGTTTTCCATCATTTTTTGTCTTTTTTGTAGTGCGCTGTGCATGAGTGACGAAAGGATCCACTTTGTTTGTTCTCATGTTGCAGCATCATAAATCTAGCCAGACATATGATTCGCTAATGAATAATGAAGAGCAAATCTCTTTCTCACTCTCTCATTCAGTCTCTCTCTCTCTCTTCTGTTGTTTTCTGTGGAAACGTTGAGCCCTGAAATGCACATTTCAAACAAAGAACAGCAATTATGCTCCTCATTTGCATGACTTAACATGCATTTGCATGTGCTTGCGCAGAATGCTTTGTGCGTGGCCTGTGTTTAACACAGCAGAACGTGGAGCCGTTAACAAGCTTTATCCTGAGACCGAGCCTAATGGTCGACAGCCCTGCTGGAAGTTTAATGAATGTTTGCTCACAAATATAGTGAGAGGTTAACGGACAGATGGAGAGACAGACAGGGACGTTAGTTTGAAGACTTGCATACTCTACACAAGTAATGTAAATGCAACCGCTTCTAACTACAGATGCTTTCCATGTGGTTGCCAAGGATGCATAATATATCAGTACCATATTAATTATTATCGGCCGATATTGAAGTTTTTTTTTTTTTTCAGCAATTAATATTGTTTTTTTAATTCAATACATTTAAAAAAATATAATTTTTTTATTCAAAATAAATTCCTTGCTCACTTTAAGTTCATCTTAAAAAAAAACACTAATTTAATAACACTATTAAATGTAATCTTAAGCAAATTTCAAAATGAATATCCATTTTTAACACTGTACATTATCATTTTTGATGACTAAAGTCACTTTAAACCATTTATTTTAGTGTTTAATGTTTTATTTAGATAAAATTGTAATATCTGACATTTATCGGTTATTGAACATAAAATTAAAAGTATAAATAACTTATTGGTATCAGCCAGTATTTTAATATTTATGCATACCCAGTTGTTGCATTTAGAAATGTGTCAGTAGTTGAGCAATAAAAAACATAATCCACGGGATGTTCAGAGAGTTCCTCATTGTCCATTTAGTCCAAGCCTGAGAAGATCCAGTTCCCATCCTGTACCAAAGCTTCCCTTTCTTCTTCAAGCTTCATGATATTGACGTAATGAAACCACACACACACTGCAGCACAAAACCTCTGATTGTGGCTTTTTTAAAGAAATTTCCTGGCATAAATCATAAATATGATATGAGCCCTCGCATCAATTTTTTAGGGCTTTATTTTTTAATGCTGAACAAAAGTTCTCAGATATTCATTATTTAACTGACAGTTTCCATGTTTTAGATTGGTCGATTTCCACAGAGCTTATGAAATGTGGATCTGAGACATTTGCTTGATGATGAAAACCACATTGAAAATAGTCTTATTCAGGGACCCGTTATTGTAAATGTGAGGACTGGTGAATTATTGAGTGTGTCCTGAGGGTGTAATGTGGAAAATGGGAAGTACTATATGCTAACTTCTTGAGTCTACACACTCTCTGTCTCCATTTTTCTTATGTCTTTGAGGTGGTTTATAGGGTTTAAAAACAGCTGTATTATTACATGCAGTTTGGAATATTAAGCTCGACGAGAACAGCTTTTTTTTTACCATCGTTCTTCCGCTCATTTTATCTTTGCCATTCACAATTAAGTACTCCGCATGGACTGAGCCTTTCCTTCCATCACACCTGTCTTACATTACGAAGAAATTAAACTCCCTAAAGAACAGACAGATTTATTTGTCTGAATAAGCTGTAGGTACTGACTGTCGTACCCACTGGAGCATTTAAAAGCATCCGATGAGACTATTTCGCTATTGCACATGGAGCTTACTGAGTCACATTTCTTATTGCTAGTGTGGTGCTTTTTGATGAAATACACTGTAAACACACACACACACACACACACACACACACGCACATATATATATAAATATATATACAGTACTCTGCAAAAGTCTTAGGCATGTTAAGTCTTAGCCCCTTAAATGGTTTTAAGTCAGTTATTTATATCTTTTGCTGTAGTGTCAGTAGGAAATATCAGTTTACATTTCCAAACATTCTTTTTGCCATTAATTGTAATAATCCAGTGAGATTTCTGTATGCACAAGGAATCTGACAACATCTGATTATGATCTGATCTCACCATCATCGAGTCCGTCTGTGATTACATGAAGAAACAGAAAAAACTGAGACAGACTAAATCCAGAAGAACTGTGGGAACGTCTCCAAGATGCTTGAAGAAACCTTCCTGCAAAGCTACAGTACTGTGAAAAGTACTGGCACTTGTGTTAAAATGCTGTAAAGTGAGAATGCTTTCAAAAATAAAATCACAAATTGAATTTATTTATGATTTAACTTCTATTAACTAATTCAAATCAATATATGGTGTAACGACCCTTTGCATTTAAAACGGCTTTTTTCCAGGTACACTTGTGCATAGTTTTTCAGGTAGCTTTGCAGGAAGGTTTCTTCAAGCATCTTGGAGACGTTCCCGCAGTTCTTCTGGATTTAGTTAAGATATTAACATGCCTAAGACTTTTGCACAGTACTGTGTATATATATATATATATATATATATATCCGAAAGGAACCGTTTACTGCTCAGATCTCGCTCTTTCATAACTCAGGAGATCTTATTAGGGCCCGAGCACCGATGGTGTGAGGACCCTCTTGGAATTGCTCCGTTTATTGGTCTCTGTTACTTCTAAAACTGTTAGTTTCAGTCAACTTTGTCTCAGATGTTTCCTTGACAATTAGAATGGATTAGTATGGATTATTTGACCATGAAATAATTGAATGTGAAATATTTGAGTTCAAACTGAGATCTCAGACTTTTGATTGCAGACTTTTGGTGTCTGGGCAAATCTGAACACAGTTTGAGACATTATTGAACCTCTAGGCTAGCCTACATGAGAAATGTCAGATTGCTAGAGTCTTTTCTTCTTTTAAAGAAATATCTGAAAAGCAGAAGTCTCCATTTGCTCTTTATTTAATCTCCTCACTGTCTAAGAGAAACAATTGAGATGTTAACAAGATCTTATTAAGAGTTGTCTTTCCTATAGGATATCTTGTCAGAGGAATCTTGCTTGCTTTGAGATCATATGGAAAGAGATGTGTCTTGCTAAACCCCAGTAGTGACAAGGACAGAGTCAGCTTTTGTAATGAACAGATTGACTCATTTAATATGACTTTTCCCACATGGTCACCACTGAACACAGTGCGGCCCATTCTGATGAAGGGGCAGAAAAAGCAAATGGAGCAGAGAACTTAGTCTGTAAACTAAAGTCACTTTAGATTAATTGAGTGGGAGAGACCAAGCAGATCTCAACTGTGGAAGGGTGCCTGCAGTTCTCCTGACATCAATTTGAAAATGTTTCCCATGGTCCTCTCTTCAGTAAAGCCTGTCAGACTCCACCAAAGTAATTGAGTTTCTGCAGAGGCGAAATGAAACCGAAGTTTCAGCGGCAGCATCAAAGCGAAAGACGCTGCTTGGGGTTTGTCCATTCCTCACAACCCAAGCGATCGATTTAATTCCTCGTAGTAAAGGGGAGAGTGGAAAGATGGATCCAGGATCAGGTATCTCATAGATCCAGCCGAGTTCTGCAGAGCACATCTATGCCATGTGGGAAATAAAACACATTGATGTGTGAGATGATGTGTGCGAACAACCTGAGACGAAAACAGTCTCTCGTTGGAGGGCACAGGCCTTTGATCACATATTGATGGTGCGTTGTGGTAAACAGATGCCCTTGCTGTAGCGCTTTAACCCAGTGGTTTTGTGGGGTGTAAGCCAGTGTTGTGTGAACCCCCTAAAGCAGTGTCACTGCTTGTTTATTTATTTTTAATGTATTGTATACCATGGTATACTATTTTTTTTATTATTAAATGTTTTTGTGTATTTTGGCAACACAGCAAATTCACTGAAAAAAAATTGAGCAATGTAAGCCTAATGACACAAAGTATAACAAAACAGTGAAAACTTGAAGAACAGGCAGTTTTTATAGTTTTTTAAAATATATATATTTTTTCATATTTTCAAATGAATGCTGTTCTTTTGAACTTTCTATTCATCAAAGAACCCTGAAAAAAATGTTTCACGGTTTCCAGAAAAAATAATAAGCTGCAAATTTTTTTGCTAAATTGATGATAAAAAATTTTCATAAGCACCAAATCAAAGTATTACAATTATTTTTGAAGTCTCTTGTGACACTGAAGACTGGAGTGATTTGTCATCACAGGACTAAATTACATTATAAAATGTATTAAAATAGGAAATGGTTATTTTAAATTGCAATAAGGGTTTTTCTGTACTTTTTTTTTTTTACTGTACTTTTGATTAAATAAATGCAGCCTTGATGAACATTAGCCTATTTATATTGTGTCATATAATAGTGAGAATTGGACCCTAAACTAAAGTGTTACCAAAATGATATATTGTAAAAAATTATATAAATATATATATTTTTTAACTATTCAATGTTTTTAAGATGTGGTGAGCACTATTGTTTTCTTTTTTCAAAGGAGGGCATCACCAAAAACAATTGAGGACCACTATTTTAACCTACAGTGAAACGAATGGAAATTGAATGGCAGGTGTCACATAAGAACATGTCAGACAAGGTTGGACAGTGCAGACTTGACTGTTCTGACCAGTTGGCGCAACAAGAGCCACCTTCCTCTTTTTGGTTTCACACTGCCCAGACTTACCACGGAGTGTGTGCGAGGGGACATAGAGGAGTTCTCTTGCCCTTTAATGACTCCAGGTCTGAGTTGGAGCACATCAGAGGTAATGAGACGTCCTTTGATATAACGGCTCCAGGAGAGTGAGAGAGTGAGTGTGTGCCCACTGGCAGGCTTCCTTTCAGAGGTGTGTGCTGGTGCTGATCGTGGTCATTATCTCACCTTAGGACTCAGCAGCCGTAACCCTTGCACACACATGCAGAGCCTCTAATTGAGTTTCTGTGTTGTGCTGACTGGCCTTTGATTCGCACACGAGTGGTAAGAGAAAGGTGCTTGCCTTCCATGTTTCTAAGCCTTTTACTATATATCTCTCTTTATTTCCCTTTCTCTGTGGTCAGACAGTGTCTTAATCCCAGCTGATTTACTCATCACTACTGATAGACATCACTTCACTTTGACCCTCTGTTGGAAAACCGGGTCTGTTTTTTGAAAGCTGTGCTTTGAAACATGGTAGCTGGTCCAAGCTGGTCTGATATGGACACATGGTTTAGTTGGCTGATTACGGTAATGGGCTCAGCTACACCAGCAACAAACCTGCCAACATGTCAAACCCCAACTATAACTACACCCATACGGAAATATATATATATATATAGACAACATTACTCGGGATATAGGGACATATATGTACATATATTACATTTCCGTATGGGCAGTGATTTTGTATGATCTAGTTTTTCAGTCAGGGTCCTTGACTAAGATTGTCTACCAGCTCAGTTAGGTCTCCACCTGCGTGTAATTTAGTCGGTCAACCATTTGTCTCCAATGAGCCATTTAACCAACTGAAGAGCCTTGATACAGAGAAAATTAATGAAAATGGTTCATTGCTGAATGATTTCTCAATCTTCAAGTTGAAGGAACTGGATGACATTTTCTGAATGATACTAATCCAAAATCTGACTTGTGATGCAGCCTGGAATCATAACCACACCATGTTGGTTCGTTTGGCCAGAGGAGGACCCTGACTGAGCCTGTTTTCTCAAGGCTTTTTTCCCTCCATTTCTGTTACCGAATGAGTTTGGGTTCCACTGGCTCACTTAGTTGGGAGCACATAATATTCAGTAATATTATTGATTTGACTGTACTGACACTATTGAATGAGAACGGAACTGAGCTGGACAATGACATCACTGTTTTCTACTGCACTGCTTCATAGCTGAATGAGTTCATTTCATATTTGATGATCTTTACACAGTTATTGAACGGAACTGAATCAATGCTGAACTGACCTCAGCTAAACAATGACACTATTTTCTTTTTAGAACTGCTTTACAGCTCTTTGGCATCATTATTTTTATGTTTATCCGTGTAAAGCTGCTTTGAAACCATCTGTATTGTATAAAGCGCTATATAAATAAAGGTGACTTGACTTTATTTTTAGGATATGGTTTCAGTCGCCATTGAAAGAAGGAACGGTTTGTGACCAGTTTAGGGGGGCGCATGCGTGTTTGTGAATGTATTTGTGGTTTTAGATCAGCGTTGTGCTGTCCTGAATGGCGACTCCTGCTGTATTTCACTGTGGAGTGAGAATGTGCGTCCACAAACAGCCTCGGGGCTTTCAATCAGATCTCAGTTGCTGAAATGAAAAGGAAATAAACAGCAAGTGGAAAAAAGGGTAGCGAGAGAGAAAGAGAAAACACATCACTAAGATGGAGGATCTATCTCTTAGTCGTGTTGTTGCATTTATATGTCTGGTTTCTCTCCTCCGTGTAAGAGTTCCACTGCGCTCTCTCTTTTATTTGAGAGTCTGTTTTCCTTTTCCCTCCTGGTGTAGTATTGCTTGTATTTCAGATGACAGTGTATGAAATATATAACATGCCCAAGCTTTGAAACAACATAGAAGAGAATAGAACAGTTGCATTCGTCAGTGAGAGACAAGGACTGTGTGTGTGTGTGTGTGCGTGTGTGTGCGTGTGCGTGTGTGTGTGTGTGTGTGTGCGTGTGTGTGTGTGTATGTGTGTGTGTGTGTGTGTGTGTGTGTGTGTGTGTGCGTGTGTTTGTGTGTAAGAACATCCCACACAGATGTCGGTTTGAAATCAACAGAACAGAGGAAACATAATTATATGTGTTTAGTTCCTCCCCTCATCTCTCTCTCTACATGCTCTCATCAGCGGTGAAAAATGGGCTTAATTAACCTGCAGGAAACTTTGTGAATGTGTATGATGTGTGGAAGCGTGTGTCTGAATTGTGTTTCTTTTTCAACAACTGTGTCTAAATGAGAGCGGAGGAGAGAAGCAGAATGTTAAAAGTGGCTTTTGTGGTAGATATCTCCCTGTAAAACATGTTTCAGAGAGAAGTGGATAAAATATTACTTGTATTACTATGCTTTTGACATTATAAATCAGTGACTCCAAAACAGATATATATGTACCCAAGAGGGTGCTTGGAAAGATTTCAATTCTGCTTTGTTAAACCAGTTAATCAGAAAACTGACCCCAAACTTTTGAACAGTAGTGTAAAATGAACAAATTTATGGTTTGCTATCAATGAAGGTGTATTATACAGTGATGTGCATTTATGAACAGTGTCAGGGTGATGATATTAATAAAAGTGGGCCACAATGCGAGATCATTAATTAGGATGCGCTGTGCTTTCGTGCTTTGGCTGGGTCAGAACAGCCCCCACAGTCTACAAACACACACACAGTACTTCAATAATAAGGCCCTATCTGTCACACACTGCCCTCTATTACTGCCTACAGATTAGTATGCACACTTACACACCTACACTAACGACCATGCTCTCTTTCCCTTTGTGTGTGTGTGCGCGCATTTTGGTGTTTGGTTCATCAAGCTATAGAGTCCTTTCACCCTGCTCAGTGTGAGATAGCACTCTCTTGCTCATCATGAATGAGGTCTATTTAATATCTCAAGAGTTTTAGACAACTTAGAGATTAGATGAAGTGAGACATTTATGTGCTTTTTAGAATTTTTTCACTGATCAAATGTCCTCACTAATATCATTGGCTGCGTTTACACTTGGCATTGACATGCGACCTGTATCCGGATGTTGTCCACATACACATTGAAAAGACAAGTGTAAACGCGCTTCTGATCGGAATGTTATCCGATCATCGTGTCCAGGTTCGGAGGTAGTCGAGGGCGCATGTGATCGGATCTCAGTGTAATGTAAACGCAATCCAGCCATCGTGTTTACATTCACAGGTGGACGTTACACAAAACCCCGTCCACTGTCATTATTCCCCCTCCTCTCTCCAGGAATTGCTGCAAGTAGCTGTGTGGTTTTGCGATACAGTCGAGTGCGAAGTACATCACAAATATACTGAAATGTTTGCCTTCGCACCCGAAAGTTGCAGAACCATTCATTTTCTGTAAAGAACGCACATTTTTCCCACCACAGCTGGCAACGTTCTCGAACCCATACGTTTCTCTGTACCGTTTCCATTGCGGCATCTATCCACATTATTAGTAATTGCAGCCTCTTCATCTTCCTCATTTTGCGAGATTTGAAAAAAAATGTTTTTAAAAGAAAACCCACCACTCATTCAGAGTCATTCTTTTCTTTTTTTCGCGGGAATGCGAGATCCGATCTGTTATCCAGATACAGAAGCCACTTGTGGACAGGTGTAAACGCGCTGTGTCCTGATTGGCTTATGATCCGATCAAGTGATCGCATGTTAATGCCAAGTGTAAACGTAGCCTTTGAGTCTTAGAAGAGATCTCAACGTCTCCAATTGTGCTCAGTACACGAGTTCGCCTGACCATCAAGTCTTATTAGTTAATAGTAAACGAACTTGGCTTGCTGTCCTCAAAGGAGGCTCGATCCTCCTAACATTGCATAGAAAGAGAAATAATGGAATAGAGGAGGAGATATGGAGGTGGAGGGATGCTGGAAGAATTGTCGCTGAGATGGCTCAATAACTGCTGTTTATATATGCTAAAATTGATGATTGGCAGGAGTGAATGAACTTACGTTTGGAACCTCCCAAACCTAAGTTTGAACTTCATGTTTTCCAAGGTACCAAAGTCAGCAATCTCAATATGAACTCAGTTTAAAAAAATCTGTTTTATTTTTGCATTTCTCTCACTCTGAGTCGTCTCACTCGGAGGAATTTCAGTGTGGGGTTCATGAGTGAGGGTGACAGAAAGAGAGAGTGGAAGACAAAGGCCCTGATTTGAAAACTTAATTACATCCCTGAAAAAGCATGTCATCAGAACAACAATGAGATATACGTCGTTGAGTGTTTAATTGAGCATGAAAAGAACTCTCTTTTTAGACCGTAACGCAAAAACTGCTTCTGCCAGGCCAGCAAGGGCAAGGAAATTATGCGAGCTCACCGGCGTGCTGTTTGGATGTCACAAAGACTTAACCCTGCAAAACGGAGACTTGACTCGGGGGGGACACCTGCACCATCTCAGTCACCATGACAACTTGGCCTACACTGTCATTCACCAAGACACCTGCAAGTCTTTCTCTGCAAGTCTATGCTGTGTGTGTGTGTAATTCCAGATCATCTGTTTTAGGTTGTTTCTGAGACGTGTTTTCTGCCTTCTCAGATTCTTTGGTTTGGTCCTGATGTAGTCCTTCCCAAACAGACCAACAATGGCACAAATTTTAAAGTCACCATGAAATCAAAATGGCCAATTCTTTGTCTTTATCCAACATCTCTTCTCTGATTACATGTCTTTCAGTGCCAGGGCTAGACAATCTTTCACATGAGCAACAATATCAAACCACAACCAGAGGTGGAAGTAACGAATTACAACTACTCACGTTACTGTAATTAAGTCGTTTTTTGGGGTACTTGTACTTTTTTGAGTATATTTTTAAATCTGTAATTTTACTTGTACTCAAGTACATATTAAGCTAAGTAATCTACTTCGCTACTTGTAAAATCACATTTCGTTACTGAGTACAATTTGAATTGATATTCAAATCTTTGAATGGCATTTCGGTAGCCAATAAAAATATTCGATCGTAAACGGACCAATAAAACCCCTGATATTTGGCCTGAATGAAAGCCGCCGCAGTCGCAGCAGGTTTTGAAGAGCTGATCATGAAGGAGGCGAGGAGCTCAGAGTGATTAATGGCTGGACTGAAAGTTTGGAACAACAAACTACATAGTAGTACTGTCAAAATATCTATATTTTGATACATATCAATACTGAAATATCTGTCAATACTCATTTTGGCCTATACACCAATACGATACCAGCTGCGTGTTCTCATTCTCTCATCTCAACGACAGCGAGTTTGACACACCCGCCTCCCCTCAGCGCGGGATTGCAGGTAGGCCTATTACGCATAATTTTATTAATACCTGCAAGTTTCTATGGCATATTTTAATGGCAAATGTCACGAACAATATTATAACGCGAGGGCACATTCATGTAATCGCAGAAAACTGGACGCGAGCTCTCAAATGTAGGCTACGAATGAACTGGACTCGGATATTGAGTGTGCGCTCTCGGACTGTGTGTCATATCATGTGTAATCGCGAATCTCTCCAAGTGGTTCTCACTGCAGACTCAAATGACGTCCAGCTCCAATCTCTCCATGCTCTTGAATTAAACGCTGTCAAAAGTTATGAAAAATCTAGTCTTTTTGCAAATTAAATTCAGTTTGAATTGAAATCAAGCTTCCTCGTGCTGTGTGTGAGCTATTGCAACAGTTCACGTTACCCTATTGTAAAGACAAATACACTGAGTGAGTAAATATTAGATTATTGTAATGGTTATTGATCAATGTTTAAATATGTAAACAAAAGCCTGAATTAAAATCTCTCCTTATAAAGTGGACGTGTCTCTTCAGAAGACTTGAATTAAACTTTTCCATTCAAATAGATTACTGTTACAATGAGTGTTGTGCTTTTCAATGCTTGAAAATAATGATTGCCTTGACAAAATGGATGGACAAAAATGTAGATATTAAAATATTTAGTATGTAGTAGTTTTCCCGATGGTATTAAAAATTATAGGCTAGGCCTACTGAATATTGACATATTTCAAGGTGTCATATTGAAGTTAGAAATTCCAGTATCCACTAATTAATGTCCTTCGACAATAAGGTAAAAATGTGTTAAAAGTAGCTATTTTCTACATAAATCTATGATTTGGTTGTATATTTTTATTGGTAATGCATTAACTATCGCCAGCTAAAAAGTAATTAGTAACTAGTACTCCGAGTAGTTTTTGAGAAGAGTAATTTGTACTTTTACTTAATTACTTTTTTGACACCAGTACTTTTACTTGTAATTGAGTATTATTTCAGCAATGTAACGGTACTTGTACTTGAGTACAAATTTTCAGTACTCTTTCCACCTCTGACCACAACAAATCAATTCCCCATGGACAAAATCAAGTCCCGCCCTACATTTCAATCAGATACATGTCAAAAAAGAGAAGACTATTGCCGTTTCTGTTTTATGCCAACGTTATCTTTGACTGGATCATTGAACAGTCAGTTGAACTCAAGAAAAAAAAAAAAAAAAAAAAAAAATGAATCATTCAAACAGGTTTTGCTGACTGAATCAACTGATTCAAAGGAACAACTCATTCAATCATTTAATTCATGCACCACTATTTTTTCTTTAATTCAAATTAATATTTAATATATTACTTTAATTCCAGTCTTCAGATAATTTGAAAATATTATATAATAATTTGATGGTGTTTTTTCATAATTTCTTTTGCTTCTGCTTCTCCAGAATTTTTGTTGTCATTCTTCCAAATTCTTCCAAAACCAAATAATCTGAGCTTTATTATCCAAAGATTTGAGACTAAAAGCAGATACATAAATGAAGCATAAATTTTATCTGTTATTAATTATGGAAGAGCAAACTCAAAGCAATGCAATTTTCCTCTGTCGTTTGTCTCTTGCGCTCATGGTGAATCAACATTGATTCAGCAGTCCGTATCCACTCAAAGGCAATACATTGCATTCTCCTGATAATCTAGTGCCTTTGAGTTGCTTTTTTAGATGCAGACAAACATGCTAAAAAAAGAAAAGTGGCACATGTTCAATGCAGCTGATGACGATTTTAAGTCTTTTTGAATGGTATCTAATTTTCAGCATCGGCTTATGTTATATACTGTCGTCAAATTACCGTACACCAAATTAGGCCGAAAACACAACACAAACACTGCACGTACCATTTCTTTCTTTTTCTTTTTCTTTTTTTTAACACAACAATCCGTGACATCTTCTGTATTGATATTCAAATTAGTACAGAGCTTTGGGTGGACTTAGATGAAATTCACCAGCTATTTATACATGGAGCATATTATATCCAATGCTTTGCTTCACCGCCATCCAGGCTTAGCTTGGATTAGTGAGGCATAAACAAATGCACAAAGGCCTTTGCGCTTTCTCCTCAGATTTTTTTCTCACGTTATCTAAACTAGCAAACTGCGATGCCGAAACGATCAAGCAGTTGTTTCATTGTGTTTCATGCACAGAGCGAGAAAGAGATCCCAGTTGGGATTCCAGTGTTATTTTGAAACAAAGAGCAAAATGCCCAGTCATGAAACGAATTAAAAAAAAAACTCCTCCTTTCGTTACCATTTGGCCTTGTTATTTCCATCCTAGCTAAAAGGCTTTTTTTTTTACCCTTCACTTTCCTCCCTCTCTCATTCTCCCTGTCCAAGGGGTGTTTATCTTTCTTCAGGATGTGGTGATACTGTGACAGCTGTAGAGATCCCTCTGTTGAAAGCCTGGCCAGAGTTCCTCGGGTGTCCCTTGGACTGCCCTCTCCCTGCTGGAGGTTTTGTTGATTAAGCCTGTGGCCCATTAGCCTCTCAGGTGTGGGTGTTGGCCGCTGGGTTTTGATCCACATCTGTTGGACCTTTAGGCCACTGCAGTGTTGGGCTGCACACAGAGCACAGTGTGAGGTAGGAAGGGTCGTTTCTAAGGTCTGTGTCTACGTGGAGAATGTGCATCTTTAAAGACTTAAAGATGTAGAGCCTCTAATGTACACAAACAGTGTCTTCTCATTTTACATTACATACAACATTTATCTCTCTCTCTCTCACACACACACACACACACACACACACACACACACACACACACACACACACATATCTGCTATCTGCTATGGGGTAATTAAATGTAACAAATCATCTTTTATTTGAAATTTAAACATTTTATCAAACTTTGATTATTGCCATAACCTTTTAAACCACTCAGAAGATAGTGATCAAAGTACATTTTGTAAAAATCACCAAGTCAAGTTAATAATATATAGCCTATATACATCAGCATATGGGAGTCAAATTGGACGACTACAGGGACTCATCTCAGGCTCACTCATTGAACAGTTCATCTATTGCTAAAATTATGAAAAAAATCAGTCAAGAATATAATTTTTTTCAAATCAAGAATGTCAAAATCAGAATGCGTAGTTCATGCATAAAAAATGTCCGTCAAAACCAACATATGTTGAGCGATGTTTACTAACCCGGTGAAGTTTTTCAATTGGATTGGCGTTTATTCTCTTTAACATGCAGTGTGAAGTATTTCACTCAGTTCCCTGATCATTCTGATTCAATTTAAGCGAGTGGTGAACAAATTTATATTTGCGTGCGTTATGTGTACGTTATCATTTCTGACAGACGGCATGTTGAAGCCACTCAGGCCGCAGTTTCACCCTCTTCTTGGGAAGCGATGACGCATTCAAAACATTCGGTAGTGTGGGTTTTCCAGGAAATGCTTGCACTCCCTGGACCTCTGCTTCTCATAAATACTACTGTGTATTGTGCACAGACATCAATGTTGTGATATTTAAATGATGTGCATTTGAAAACAGATGGATCGTAAGGTAATAATTATTTTATTCTTACACCATGTGCGGTGCAACATGATGCGACAAGCAGGAATTGATCAATTATAATTAGAAATACTGTCTACACTGGATGCGGCGCGACACGACAAATTCCCAACTGTAAACTGATGCCCCATTCTGTTTCTGACGTACTTCAAGCACTCACGCTACTTCTTATACAAAGAACAAATGGATTTGCAATGGTCGCTTTGTCTCGTCTAGTGTAGACAACTGCAGGCTGTTGCGGCGCGACACGACAACTGTCCGGTTTAGACACTGCGTTAGACAGCAAGTCTTCAGTAAAATGATTGATGCCCATGAGTTTATGTCAGCTTTTGAAAGTTTCCGGAATATAAAAATATAATAAAATATTATTCAGTAAGACATTATGATTCTGTTTCTGTTTATGAATGTATTTAGCATACATCTTGCTAGGTTCAGTCATGTAGACCACTGATAATTTATCTGTATTATCTTCAAACGTCAGTGAATCACAGCGGCAAGTGGACAGACACAGAATTTGATTACACCAGCAGCAACATTAACAGGATTTACATGTATTTGCATAGAGAATGTCACTTTTTGTTGACTTTAACATGTGCAGTGATCTGTGGGGTTTTGTTGGTTTGTGTTTTTGCTCGGCTGGCATTGATGTGGTTTTATCTATTTGACTGTCTGTTCAACGTGACCTCCAGTCCATCCATTTGCACAAGGTCTCCACAATCGCCTCACATCCTGACAACACAAGAGACAGGGAAACATAGTGGCAAGTCACCCAAACCCCCGACCCTTGCATCTCTTTTGCTCTCGTTGTGTCTTTCGTCTTTTCCTTGCATCTCCCTCGATCACTCTCTTATGACATACTCCAAAGCGTGGCTATGAAAAGACAGGAAGTGAGGGTAACGGTAGTCTGTTCCCTCTTGACAAGATGCTTAGAAGTGAAGTTTCTTCTTATTCTCACTGTTGTCTCACTTTTGCGTGAAATGCCAAAAACAACACAGTGCAAGTCTGGAAACTAGCAAACAACAGAGAAAAGAGAACACACAAACACCCCTAAAAAGATATTTCTGTTCTGTTAAGTCCTTTCTTTCTCTGTCTGATCTTCCGAGGCCGTCTGAGGGAGCGGATCATGTCTCTGACAGCAATCTTCCTCAGGACATACAGGCGAAGTCAGAGATGACGTGTTCTACAGAAATGTCATTTCTCTCTTTTAGCCGAGCGTCCTCGGGCTGAATGAGTCTGAAGCCGAGAGGCGTCACTGAACTCAGGGTGGCTGAAGGCTTTCTCTATCCCTCCTGCTCTTTTCGCTAGTATTGAGATTAGAAGATGTGCTTTCAGGGGCTACAAACACAACACTCTGGCCTGGTAGATGTGTTTTGGATTTTTTGCTGAGATTACAGAGATTATGAACAGCGTTATGAGCATCCTCCAAAAATAAAACAATGAAAGTGATAAAACAAGAAGAGTATCATGAGAGGGAAGATGACAGGCCTTGAATTTTTCTCATTAGGGCCTATGGTTGGATGGATCGGTTGCTCATGTTCTTGCTCATCTCATTTGAATAAATGCTGTGTTTTGTGCCTGTTTTTGTCTTATACCTGTTTTCGTCAAATATGTACAACCACAATAATGCCATTCTGGCAGCGCATATGTGCTTCAGATGATCAATGCAATAAATCACAAGAGGTGGAACGCATGTCAAAATGACTTTTCCCAAACTGTAAATGGTTAGTTCATCCAAAAATTAAAATTCTGTATTTACTCACTCTCATGTTGTCTTCGCACGTATTCGAAGCAATCGCAAGCATTTGATACATCCATGTTTAGTACAGTATGTGCGTCATTGTAAATCTGTTCATCATATAAAGCCATTGTGTCTCTTCAAAAGACTTGGATTTGGATTAGACCACTCAGTTTATTATTTTTACAATTAAGATTTTTGATCTTGGATCTAGTTTAGAGGAACTAAATTATAGACATGTTTTATAAACATCAACGATACATATCGTCGTATTTTTATATCTCGATATAACAATGTATCGTTGATCCCCTAATTATTATTATTATTTTCAAATAATTTAAATATTTTTATTTATTTTATTTAAGAGTTTGAATTATCATCTTGCAGTTCTTGTTGCCATATTTTCTGTATTGTAATGCATACATTTTTTTTAAAAATCTGTACAATAAATTGCAGACTTCTACAATATCTAGGGCTGCAACTAACAATTATTGGATAATCGATTAGTTGGATACATTTTTTTTTTTTTTTTTTTATTGACAAAATACATAATTCCACATCCTGCTCAATGCTGTCCTTCAAACAAACGTGCCAACTGAATGCTATGAAAACAGCATATAGTGAATCTATCTATATCAATGGTATATATATACCATATATGCAAAAAAGTTATGTGCAAAAGAGCTATAAAGGAGTTTTTAGGATGTGATGCATTTCTTTAATAATTCAAAACATGTTTGTCTCTCTCTCTCTCTCTCTCTCTCAAGTGGATGAATGGTACCTGTGCCGGCTGACTCTGACCCTCTCCAACCTGTCAGATCTGCAGTGGGCCATGTTCCCCTATCCCTACCTGGCAGCTGTGGGCCCTGACACTGGTGCTGGCTCTGTGGTCTACAAGCTTGTGGCCCGAACTGGCGATGGCTCAGTGGGAACAGCTCACTTCCTATTGGTTGATGGTGGGTTGAATGGGCAGACGCTTTAATCATCGGAAAACTGTCAATACAATCATGCTGCCAGAAACAACGCTGCCCCACTTTAGATAGAAAGGGAATTAGACTGATGCCTCACATGCAGACATGCATTACATGATCAATAATTTTAACCCAATGCATTGTTTATGCTTGAAACTCAAATGGTTTAGCAGCTAACACACTCAGCTTAGGTTTGCGAGAGAAATTCACAGACTTAGGAATGTACTGACAGGATGTTTAAAGTTTTTTGTAAAATTTTCTTTTCATGGGATGGAGTTGCCTTGAAATCGTAATGAACACCATAGACACGCTTTTATTTTGAAACAATGGCAATGACATGCCTTTTTCATTAGCCAGTTGGTTACTGCTGTAATCGAAATAGCATACAGCACTAAGTCACTAATATAATCCATGCCGTTTCCATAGTTATTCGTGCCTGTATAATGTACATGATTTAATTTAGTGCATAGAGACCAACAAAGGTTAAATCAATTTGACACACTGTGGAATTCAATCTACAGTAATTAGTCATAAGCAAATTGACCAAATGTTTTTTAAACATACAACATATGTGTGCATGCTGATCTGTGTGTGTGTGTGTGTGTGTGTGTGTGTGTGTGTGTGTGTGTGTGTGTGTGTGTGTGTGTGTGTGTGTGTGTGTGTGTGTGTGTGTGTGTGTGTGTGTGTGTGTGTGTGTGTGTGTGTGTGTGTGTGTGTGTGTGTGTGTGTGTGTGTGTGTGTGTGTGTGTGTGTGTGTGTGTGTGTGTGTGTGTGTGTGTTAGGACAGGTGTGTTGTACTGGTTTTATTGTACCTCTAGGACATCTTCAGAAAATCATAACCTCTCACAATGGCTAGTCATTCATCATCTGATATGTTGTGACATTACAAAATTACTTCTCTGGTCCATAAGGATTTATACTCTGCTATAAATATTCTGTCTCTGGTGATATTACACTCAGATGTTTATAAAATCTGGCTTTAGGTGTCGTTGCCTATAGCGCTCTTTCTCCAAGTTTTTGATCAGTCTTTTAGTTGAATGTCATTCATTATCAAGTAGGCAATTTACAATTTGGACTTACAAAAAGATTTACTTGCATTTGCAAGAAAAATGGTCTTAATGTTTCAGGTAAACATAGATTATAGACTTTGCAGAAAATAGATGGAAAATATAAAACGGACAGTTCGGGTCTTGGATGCTGATGGGTCATTACAGCATTTCAGCCATGTTATGTTTCACAATAAGTTTGCTTAATAACATTTTAATGAAAAATTGCGTCCTTAACAAAATCAAGGCCGTGTTATTTTATGAATATTTTCACAGCTAAAGGGTTGCAGGCATTTTACTGTATGTTGTGCCTTACAACATCCTTTAGCCTTGACTATATTCATATAGTAGTTTAAAGGCAGCTAATAGTTACAGCACACTAATCATAATCAAATCATTATGCAATAAATGCAGACACTATTGTTCAAAAGTTTGAGGTTAGTTTCTTTAGATTTCTGAAGGATCGTGTGACATTGAAGACTGGATTAATAGCTGCTGAAAATTCAGCTTTGCTATCAAAAGAATAAATCATTTTTTTATATTTATGTATTTTCAATATTGAATAGTTTAAATATTAAAATATATTCTATTTTCAATCAAATAAATGCAGCCTTGGTGAGCATAAAAGACTTTCAGAAACATTAAAAAATCTGACCAAGCCCAAACCTTTGAACGGTTTGTATGCAAATAACAATAAAATCATTGATGTCAGGTAGATAATACAATTTTTCCTTTTGTTTAGTAGCATAAACTTAAAATGTAAAACAAGAAACTATCCTGTTCCTGTCTAAGTGGGCAGTTGTTAGCCTGAAGAAGATGCAAAGTGGAGATAATGAGTATAGATCATCATAATCATTCAAGTTTTCATTATTTGAAGAGAGCTTGTAAAGACAGAATCAAGCATGATTCTGAATCAGAACCTTTGCAGATGAGTCTTCAAGCAGCTGCAAGAAAGGCAAGGCAGAGCGGGAACAGCTGGGAGATCTGCTCCGCCTCAGCAGCTGTGTTCTTCATCCACTTCCTCTTCCTCCAATCCCAAATAATGACACGCTCAAGGGGACAGCGGTTAAAATGAGCTCTTGTCTTGCTATTGTCCTGAAGGAGGAACAGAGGGGAGCATAATGCTCCTCACACACATACACACACAGATGCACTGAACCACAGCTGGCAGAAGGGTCCCTTACTCCTAATGTGTGTAAAAAGACTTCAAGGCTTTTATGACTTTGTAATCCTCTTGCACTTTGAGCTGAACTTTACAAGAGTTGCTCTTTTTAATATGTGATTATAAACAAGTGCCATATCACAGTTTTTAGGCGATTTATGCAAAAGAAATTATACATGATGCCACAAGTCATCATTTCAAAATTAGGCAGGTTGTTCCTGCTATGCAATACATTTTCATGTCCCTATAATAGGCCTATATGTCGTAATATACTTAATAAACTGCATCATTTTTTTTATCTTTACATCTAAAATGTGTATATATATACAGTATTTAAAATTATTTTTGAAAATGTAAATTTTCTGTTGACCACAATCAGTGTTATTTTATTATGATTTATTTACTACTATAGTATATATTAATATTTTGAATTACCTTTTATTTTATAATGATAATAATATTTATTATTATTATTATTTTAGTTGTAGTAATTTTAGTACTTCAGCTGTTTTAGTTTCTAAGCTTTTTCTGTTAAAGTTTTTTTCATCTAATATTTTTATTTTATACTGTATAGTATATTATTAAAATATTTTTCCCTTAGACTTAACTTACAATTGTGTTTTGTTTTATTTTATTTTATTTTAACATTAAATGGGTGTGTTTTGTTGTGACAGGTGGGGAAGATTCATTTGAAGTGGACCGAACAACAGGAGGAGTGAAGACCACAGGGCGACCTCTGACCCCCAGTAAAGAGTACACACTGACCGTCCAGGCCGTGGACCCGCAGGGCAGGAGGGGCCCGCTCGCCTCTGTGTTCATACTGGCCGGCTTCCGGCCCCCTCAGTTCACCAACACCACCTACACCATCTACATCCCAGAGAGCACTGGGGTGGGCCAAGCGTGAGTACAGGAAACTATGTGTTAGTGGGTGTGTTTGTGTGCATCTGCGTGTAAGAAGATTCAAAATTTGCTGCTCATTAGAGGGTAAGAGAAGGATTGTGTGAACGTGGCCAACTCTGAAGCTTTATGTGTCATCTGTTGCATGAAACAATTCGCCTGGAGGGATAGCGGAGGTTGAGAGAGGGGGGACAGAGTGAATGGAGGGGTTGTGGCAGAGAGGAGGAACACAGATGCATCATTTTGTCCCCAGGCTCTGAATTTGAAAGCGTGTTCAAATTCAAATATTTATTAAAAGAAACTTCTGGATAAACATGAAGAGCAGTGTCTGAATTTCCCCCTTCGGGCACTGGCACAGACCAGAGCATAATGATCTGTGTGGAGGAGGAGAGGACAACTAATCATGGAAAGAGAAACATATTAAAAAGAGAGGAAAAGAGAGACATATTATAGAGTGTGGAGGGGAGATGACATGGGAAGAGAGCCACAAAGTATCACCATATCTCAGACATGCATTATTTCCCATTTTCTAAAATCTTGTGAGTTGCCTTGCCGTCTACTGCCTACAAAAGCAGCTGCATTTCTAAAGGCCGCGTTCACACAGACAGTGTTTTTATTATATATTATTAAATATTTTATTTGATATATTTTGGCCGCTAATGGGCAATTTTTTTTGGTGCCATACTGGCAAATGGCCATAGCTTTTGAATTTTTTTCAATGTTTTCTTGCTGCTTAAAATGAACATTCTGCAGGCTAAAATGCGAATGGGGCTTCAGGGAGCATTTTAACTTAGACTTCTTAAAAATTTCTATTTCTTAAAAATAATTCTTAAATGGCTAGTTTGGAATGTTTTACATCAAGGCAGCATCTCTGTGTGTCACACAAAAAGAACATCTCATGTGAAGCACATGAGACTTGAATTAAATCCAATAGTTTCATTTTAGCAGGTTCCTAAACTTAAAAAAATGATATTTTTTATTTATTTAAAGAAATTAATACTTTTATTCAGTAAGGATGCATTAAATTGATCAAAAGTGATGGTAATGACATTTATAATGTTACAAAAGATTTCTGATTTCAGAATGCTGTTCTTTCACAAATTTTCTATACATCAAATAATCCAAGAAATATCATGGTTTATTTAAAAATATTTAGCAACTGTTAACAACATAATAATAAGAAATGTTTCTTGAGCACCAAATCAGCATATTATCTCTGAAGGATCATGTGACACTGAAGACTGGAGTATAATGGCTGCAGAAAATTCAGCTTTACATTCACAGAAATAAATTACATTTTAAAATATATTAAAATATAAAATTTTAAATTGTTATTATATTTATATAACATTATTATAAATTGTAATATAGTAATATTTTGTACTTTTTTGTATTTGGAAAAAATACATAAATATATCATTAAAAATACAATAAAATAAACTCTCTTGCTTGGTAGCTCACAATGTGTTTGCAACAGGTTTAGGAATAGGTTTCCTATGAAATTCTATCTTCCTAGAGGAGAAATTCCTCACAATTCATAGTACATGTACATGAATAAAATGCTGGCCTGTGCACTGAATCTGTTCCCTGTATGTGTCTGTAGGGTGGCGGTGGTCCAGGCTATCTCGTTCCAAAGGAAGAGTCTGTCCTATATGCTTCTAGTAAACCCAGGCAACCTGTTCAGCATAAACCAGGAGAGTGGCGCGCTCAGCCTGACACGTACTGTGGACTATGAGAGTGGACAACATCTCCATCACCTGCAAGTCAGAGCTTCTGAACCAGATACAGGACTGAGCAACATGGCAGAGGTTAGCACACCTTTACCTAGCTATCTAAACATGCTCTTTCCTTTGATATTTATTGCTCTTACATTTATTGTTCTTAAACTAATTATAATTTCTTCAGATTTAAAAGCATTTTTTTTTTTTTTTTAAATGATCTCCAAATGTACATTTAGGTCAGAAGTAAACAAATAGTTCTTTTGTTGCTTTTTTCCCCCAACTTATACATTGGATTTACCAGCACACCTAATTAGATTAAACGTCTTAAGGCCTGTTCACACCAAGGACGATAACTATAAAGATAACGATAAAGATATAGTTAAAAAAAAATCTCAACATTAAATAGCAGAGTTCACACCACAGCTATAACGATAATGGCACAGAGAAACTATATAATTGAAATCACTTTCAGACTGATTTTATCCAGCTGAAAACATTGATAATCAATCAGAATCCATCCTGCTGTAACGAGCTCAAACATTTAAAGCGGCAGACGAGCAGGCACTTAGAATAAACTGAATGATATCATCCGCTGGTGTGTATGCTAATATAGTTATCCTTATAGTTATCGTTCTTGGTGTGAAAGGGCCTTTAGGCCTGACATTTTAATTCTGTATGTGTAGCTGTCAGTCATTCACATCCGGGCCTTGTACAATTTCATGACACATCTGGTTCTTTCAGAAGAGAAATTTACATATGCTTTGATAAACACAATAACACACATATGCATAAAGGTACACACAAGCACAAACAGGAACAAACATACACATATCAGCAGAAAAGCAGTAATGAGAGATTGTGTGGCACTGAGGCCATCAAACACGCCACAGCTGTGGCTGTTGCCACTTATGAGACTTGCATGTGTCTTTATGTGTAAGATAAAGTGATGTGACAAAGGCAAAGAAATATAACAGATGTTTGATCTATTTTACTCATCATGTTGTTGTTGCCGTTATTAGAGGCGCAAATGTATCCATCCGTGTGTGCGTGTTGTTCACACTGTTGTTGTTCCATGTTGATCTTCTTTGTTTGGCAGAAGTTCCTCCAGAATAATTGAGTCCTCTTGGTGGACTTGGCTGAGACACAGTGATGTGTAACTGCGTCTGTGCCAGCGCCAGTCACACACACACACACACACACACACACACACACACACACACACACACACACACACACACACACACACACACACACACACACATTTTAGATAATTGTCAGAGTCACTGCCCCCTGCCAAATCATTACACCATCTGTGAAGACGACTCCGTGAGTAGGACAAGCTAGAACAGAAATGAGATGAAACAAAATGAGAGAAGAGGAGAGGAAAAGAGACATGGTTAGAAGAGACCAGAAAAGATTATAGACAAAACAATATCAGAAAAAAAAGAGAGAACAGAGATGACTAAGGTGAGAAGAAAAGAGTGTCTAAATGATTAGACAACAGAGAAGAGAAGAGGTAAAGCAAGACAAGGTGAGAAGAAAAGAGACGAGGCAAGATTAGAAAAGAAGACACAACACTAAAAAATGAAATGAGGCTAGAGAGATGGAGATAAAAAAGACCAAATGAGTTGATGACAACAGAAGAGACTAAAGACAAAGGTGAGATGACGCAAGAGGAGAAGAGAAAATAATGAGACGAGAGGGGAGGAGATTAGATGAGACAAGAAAAGAAATGAAGTGAAGAGTGAGCGTCTGTCCTTTTAGCATGTGAAAAATAATTTCATAAATAATGATGAAGCTCTGCTCTAAGACTCTTCATCCCTTTTAGACCCCTGTTGTTGTTGTTATTAGCAGTAATGCTCCTCCAGCAGCAGACATCAGATTCATTACTGCCATATTCAACCTCTAGCAGCCATGAAACAAACAGAACGTTCCCCTCTGTTGGGCAGATTCCCGAGGGACGACAGCAGAGAAAAAGAAACCTGTAATGCAGCGCTACATGGGCTTTAAGATGCTGTCCTGACGGCTTCAGAGCTGTATGGTCAGCTATGGTGCTGTGTGTGTTATGTGTAAGGAACTTTTCCCTCTTGGCAGTTCTGCTCCTCTGAGATAAGCAGTTTCGCGGGACTCTCCCTCACCATGACTAACGCTCCCACTGAGAACACGTACCTCGCTTTCCCTCTGCCTCTGTTCGGTCAAAGTCAAATCCTGTGCCAGTATTCAGTTTGAATGCTCACAAAATCGCTGCACAGAGAGAAGCCTGAATGTAGATACAGGGCCTCCATAAGCTATTATCTGAGCTTCAGTTGAGATCTGCTACATTAAAGCCTACACACTGAGTTTGACTGCGGTTTATGTGTGTTTGTGGGGTGGTTGAGCCATTTGCATTCAGTGGCTTCTGCCACAGCTGTTCTGTTCTGCCTCTGTCTCTTCTTTTAATGTTATTCCATGTTTAATGCTGTTCTTAACCGAAAGCCTTCAGAAAGACAAGTGACTCAGGATATTAAATGTGTCTATACTCATGCAGGGTTTTAGTCTCTGTAGAAAAGATAGCCTCCTTTACAGATATTTAGGTCAACCATCTTTCTGGAAGTTAAATTGTCTGTCATATACTGAATTGTAATGAAAAATGTTGTTTAAAAAAATGCATTTGGTTACAATGACAAGAAAATATTTTACTGATGGATAAAAATAGAAAGAAAATGTACAACCCAATCCATCAAGTGATAATTTGTAGCTCACTTACTCTCATAATAATACAAATATTGGCATGTTTTTAATCATTTTGTATAGCCATATGAATTTTGCATGGAAGGTCAGTAAGGACTCTGAGTATGTTTGCAGAGGTTGTGTGATAAATAATCATTATATACCATTGTGGATGAGCTGGTTTGCTAATTTTCTGTTTTAATCTGTCAGTAAAGTATTGTAATGTTTGGTATTTTTAACGCGACATCACAAGATTCTGTGGCAAAAGCTATTTTAGTCTTGAGGCATATAACACAATAGAACAGATTTCTATGTCAACTTAATGTAAAGCATTTTAAGTCATCCATTAATGTTCTTAGAATTTGGTAAAAGACGTACAATTGATGGTTAATGCCTCTGCACTCACCCATCAATAACTCTATTCAAGTCATTTTGATGCTTTAAAACCCTGACTAAAATGAATTTATTATAACTTGAGGAAGCTATTTGAATGTTTGGAAGGAGGCTTTTTTTTTGGCGGGGGGCTAACCATTCATGTTTCCATACTAGTCCACATAAATAACGTCTCTCTCTCTCTCTGTCTCATTTTCTTACTTATGCAGGTGGTGGTTCACATCACAGATGAGAATGACTGCACACCAGAGTTTATGCACTCCATTTACAGTCGAGACAACGTCCCTGAGACCACCCCAACTGGTACATCATTACTGCAGGGTGAGTGTCTGTTTCTCGATTTGTCTCTCTTCCCATCTCTGTTACCGTCTCACTTTCTGTCTCTCTGTCCATGTTTTTCCCCCGGCGGTCCTGCTCTTGAGGCAGGTGCTGTTGCCGTTTGCTCTGCGGGGGCAACTGTCTCTTCAGCTCAGTCCTGTAATTATGAAATAATTCATTATGGCAGCACTTTCTGGGTGGTAAATGGATTGTAATCAAAGCCAGCTTGGTGGCTCCCAGGCAGAGGAGCTTTTCTGCCCCCGTCTTCCTCTCCTCTTCAATCTCTCATCATCCTGACTACCTTTGTCAATCTAGTCAGGCCATCAATCCTCCATTTTGTGCATTTTGTGAGAGAGACTGTGACCCAGCAATAGGTGAGGTGGGTGGGTACGATGAGGTGGGGAGGTGGGGGTGGGGGGTTATACATTGTAAATTGTATATTTTGGTATTACATTGGGTGTGGAAATCAATAAGCTTGGACGTGGTGCTGATAACCCAATGCACAGGACAATGGTAACTAAATAAAAATAAATAATAAATATATTCATGATTCTGAGGCTGAAAATCCAGATTTATTTTAGACGAATATGCTTGCACTCTGTCACTGACTGGATATATTTAAAATAATGCAGGCCACTTTTTACAGGTAACACAAGACATTTGGCATTATCAGGACCCACAAATATTTCCCCATAGCATTATTATACATTATATTCAACATTTTTTTTCCTAAAGATTAACTTTACACTTAAAGCATTATATGATGACATAGATAGTCTTAACATTTGTTAAATATCCAATACTATATACAGGTATATCCAGTACTGACTGATGCTAATAAAATTGGATCCATTATGGAACCAACAATATGGGCAACATTGAGTGTCTCTAGTAAAAGGATGGATCCGAGCCATATCTAGAGACCAGAAAATCAGAGAGACCTCTGGGATAGCTTATTTGACATGGGCACCTTAGCAACCACATAGCAACATGTAAAAACCACTTACAGGCAAAAGCAGTTAACAACATAAAAAATATGTGATTTTTTATTTTTTTTAACAAGCCAAATTATCACACAGTACAAAAAGTAAAACTAAACATGAGCTGTACATGTTGGACTATATGTGTGAATACATGCATGTGTCCTTTTCATCTCTGATCCAGTTGTATTAACCGTCTCCAATCTACTGGTTCTCTTAGTATTGAACAGAAGCTAATGAGCTTTGTGCTCAGAGGCTGGGAGATTCTTCTCACCCAGTGCTCATCTGAGATCTGAAGCCCAGAGATGCCCACCATTTCAAAGAGCTCCTCACCTTCTCCGCAGAATCTTCAGTGATTAACAACCCTAAATTTAGACTTTGTTGTCCGCAATCCTGCGACTCTGATGAAAAGAAGCAGAAAAGAGAGAAAAGCAAAGCAACAGGGAACAGAAGTGAGTCAGATCTGGCAGACAGCAAGCTTTGTGAGGCAGATGCACAAATCTAGAATGCCAACTGCATTTATGCAGTTCAATTATGTTTACATATCGCTGCGCCGAGTGAAAACATGCACTGTTCGCTTTCTGCCGTATGCAAACAGAATGATTCCTGCCTCTGATTCCAGTTGGCTCTTCTGTTTTAGGGTGGTAACACAAAACAACTTTCTTTTTCTGTCTCTGTCTTCTTTCTCTTCTTGTTTCGTCTCCCTCGCTCTCTTTCTCTCGCTCTCAACATGTAAAAGCAGCAGGTTCACACAAACACCAGCTGGGGCTGTTATTTGCTTATCAAATGTGTTCTGTTGTGAGCGGGAAAAAAAGGAAAACACGGAGCAATCGTCGAATGTGCAAAGCCTGGCAGAAGGGAGAGAAGATTATTATTGTTGTTTACCTTAAAATGGGATTAGACTGTAAATTGGGTGCCGGCTTTTAATAGGGCCTAGCAGGAAGAGAAGTGCAGAACGCGCTCCAATTATCGCATGGAAAACTTCTCGGAGAGGATTTAGCGCACGGCGAAGCAACGCACTTAAAACTTGCCCAACCTTAGCCCACCTTCCTTCCAGCCTTCCTCTCTCTTTCGCTCTCTCTCTTTCCCAAGCCGCCTAACTGGTATGTTTAATTTAGCCCTGGTCTCTCGTTCGCATGCATTAAATATGGTAATAGGTAGCCCTAAGAGACAGTGTATTAGGGCTTGTATTTTTAATGAAGCTTCTGTTTGAATCCTGGCTGTATGACTTTGACTTTATATGCTTGCTCGACTGCTCCGACTCTTGTTTTTACGCGTGCGAGGCGCTGACACCCACCCTTACCCACCTGCTTCCTACTGTCGCAACAA
The DNA here is from genome assembly GCF_965113295.1 of Leuciscus leuciscus. Lineage (NCBI taxonomy): Eukaryota > Metazoa > Chordata > Actinopteri > Cypriniformes > Leuciscidae > Leuciscus > Leuciscus leuciscus. The sequence goes on from NC_138744.1 coordinate 7,262,095, forward strand.
GTCCTCGGCTTTTTTCTGCTGTACGTTGCTACATTTGTGGGTGCTAGCTATTTGCCTTGGAGATTAGAAGTCCGTCATGTGGCTGTAGTAAATGAGTGTGCTGGCTGGCTGGGTGTGATGACAGCTTGCCTGCAGTATAATGATACAGGACGTCTGACTTTGGCTGTGGGCCTAATGACAGCAAAGCCTTCCTCCACTTTTACTTTTGATCTGCTTCGGTCAACAGCAGCTTTTCACCGTGCCACTGACAGATGGGCACTTAAATTGATCAAATATAGAATTGGCCTCCGCTACATAGTTTTAATTTATATTGGCTCTATTAATATGACACCGTACGTAATTTAAAAAGCACTTAGCACAAGAAGTCCAACAACTTCAAACAAGATGGTTTTCAGTGTTATACTGTGTCCTAACTAGGTAAATCTCACGAAACCCTCCAAGATAGATAAATAGGTAGATAGATAGATAGATAGATAGATAGATAGATAGATAGATAGATAGATAGATAGGTAGGTAGGTAGGTAGGTAGGTAGGTAGGTAGGTAGGTAGGTAGGTAGGTAGGTAGGTAGGTAGGTAGGTTGGTTGGTTGGTTGGTAGGTAGGTAGGTAGGTAGGTAGGTAGGTAGGTTGGTTGGTTGGTTGGTTGGTTGGTTGGTTGGTTGGTTGGTAGGTAGGTAGGTAGGTAGGTAGGTAGGTAGGTAGGTAGGTAGGTAGGTAGGTAGGTAGGTTGGTTGGTTGGTTGGTTGGTAGGTAGGTAGGTAGGTTGGTTGGTAGGTAGGTTGGTAGGTAGGTAGGTTGGTTGGTTGGTTGGTTGGTTGGTTGGTAGATAGATAGATAGATAGATAGATAGATAGATAGATAGATAGATAGATAGATAGATAGATAGATAGATAGATAGATAGATAGATAGATAGATAGATAGATAGATAGATAGATAGATAGATAGGTTTTCATTAAAAAGTATTTTCCAACTGGCTGATTTTGTTGCTTTAAATTGCATGTTTAGGACACGCCAATACACACACAAAACCTTCCAAAAAACCACACAAGCATTGGTCATAGTGACATTAAAGCTTGTAATTGATAGTGAATAGCCCCATACCGGAACATTCCAGGCCTAATGAGAACACAACTGTCTGAGAAAAGCATAGAGATGATTGAGAACTGACATTTGTTTTCAGTGCCTGACCCAGAACAGATCCCCGCCAAGGTTGCCTTCACCACAATTTACTGCTGTGTTATTGCTAGCTGTTGCTTTTAGTCAGCGTGACCTGATGTATAACATGGCTCTTTCTCATCCCTCTCTCTCTAGTTCTGGCACGGGACTGTGATACGGGCCTGAATGCAGAACTTTCCTACTTCATACAGAGCGTGGACTTTGACATCTCATCTCAGGGAGTGGTGAGCCCCAGTCAGAGGCTGGACTATGAGAGACCCAACCACATGTACGAGTGCACGGTGGTGGCCGTGGACAAGGGAACGCCCCCTCGCACAGGCACAGCCTCCATCCGGATCCGCATGGCCAATGTCAACGATGAAGCCCCTGTCTTTTCACAAACTATGTATGATTCTTTTCCTCTTTCTGGTTTCCTTTTCTTTTTGTTTGCTACCTCATTATTGCAAAGCTTTCTGGAATACTTTATTCTATATATATCCTATATAATTGACAGTTGATCTCTCAATTTACTCAACAGCCTCTTTCTTTTCACATAGTAAGTTAATTTAAACTCAAACTAACTTTTTTTTTTTGCAATGACCGGATGACTGTACATTTATCCCACTTTCTTCACATCTACTTTACAAATAATTAGATATAAAATATAATATATATAAAATAAATAAATAAATGGACATTAAATATTGACATATTTCACTACTTCTCTCTGTTCTATTTTAGTTTTAGTTTTCTATTTATTTTCCCTTGTTTTTCCCCCTGTATCTCTTCCAACTGTCTTGGAGTGTCTAAGAATATACAGATATGAGTTTTACACTGTTTCTCCTCCAAAATGGGATTTCATTAGAGCAGAAGCTAGCAGAGGGTCCCATGAAAGCTGGGCGTCATGCTATACGGCTCTGGCATTTTTTTAATGTAGCCAGAAGGAGAGGTAGACATTTGGTCCGATTCAGCAGAAAGAAAACAATCACAGTGTAGCAAGCGAGCCGTCCATACACACACACACACACACACACACACACACACACACACACACAGGCTCTATTTCAGTACATCGTCTCCCTTGGTAAGAGTTTGGGAGACACATAAAGGAGCTGGGGGTGGTGTATCATCATTAGAGCTGCGTGAAGAGTGTGTGTGTGTGTGTGTGTGTGTGTGTGTGTGTTTATGTTAGGATTTGCTCTGGTTCTTCTCAGTGCAGGGACCGCATGGTTGTTTGTGTGCGCCCTGGGATACACTTCAGAGGCCGTGTTGGGGAAGCAGATGGTGGGTCTGTGATGTTCTTAGCCTGATCTGTCTGTCTTTCTCTCTCTGTCTCCCTCTTTCTGCAGATATAAAACCTTCCTTTCTGAAGATGCCGGCCCTGAGACGTTAGTAGCCATTGTGCATGCCAAAGACCCAGACGGAGATGGCGTAACGTATGCCATCACCGGGGGTAACGAAGACAGCAATTTTGAGCTGGACAACCAGAAGGGTGAGTACAGTCAAGTGGGATGCAAACTAGTTGCTGTGGCCTTGGGATGGTGTCTTTAACAAGGACATCCGAAGCCATCAAAAAAACGAATTTCCTCTTCCTGTCTGCTCAACACTCTCTTTTCATCCATCAGTCAGCTCACGTTTGTGGTATTTGTGGGAAAAAACAAACACCCCTTGTGTTGTTTTTGGTCTACAGCTCTTGTTTTGTGTGTGTGTGCACTTGTGTGTGAATGTAATGTTTGTCTGTTTTCAAGCCTGCCTGCCTGCCTGTGTGCTTTCAGTTTCAAGGTTACATTTGTCTGCAGTGTTTGCTTTTCGTTTGTTTACCAGCACATTTTATGCCTGAGAGCTGAAAAACAGGAGTATGCTAAAGCTCTCCCCTGTCTTATCAGCCTCTCGGCACGGCTGTTCCACCACCCAACCCATTACAGGCCAGAGCAGAGAGATGGCCCGTGGCTTTAGCACTCAGAAAACTGCGTGGAGTTGTCACTTCAAAGATGCAGCAGCACTTTTTTTGCACACAACCCCCTGCTTTTCAGTTTTGTGAATGTGCAGCCATTACGGGTCCATTTTGCAATATTGTAAAGCATGATTCACAAAAGCAGTTATCTTTCATTCTTTTCAGATATTAATGTTTTCGATTCGAGAGGTTGTCACCTTGTGTGATACGTGCCTGTGTTCATAAACGAGCCTAACAATGACTTATTTGGTTGTACACCCTTGTGTAAAACAAGTGCACATACTTTTAAAAAGAGTTTTATATTTTGGAAATAATACACTTTAAAATACTATACTTCAGTGAATGTAATGTTTTTTTGGCACTTTTTGTCATCTTGTATTAACTAATTAATTAGTTAATTGTTTTAGATTAAAATGTATTATTGTTTAAATTCATATTAAATGCAATTAGCTGAATTTTAAAGTGCTTTTTGAGCCACTAAAATAGGACTTAATTCCATCTTGTAATTTCACAATTACTTCTATTGTCTTATGAAATATAGTTAAAGTGTACTGCTGAATGCACCGACAAGCCGTCTTTATAAACTAAAATATATTTTTATGTCATTTCTATTGATATTTGTAATTACTCATTTGTAATGAAGTTGCTATTTAGTACACTTAAAATATATTTACTTTAAATTTAATATTGAAGACACTATGGTTAAAATTATAATCACATTTTTTACATGGGCTTTAGTATGTTAGGCAACACAAAATAAATAGGTATACTTTGACAAAAGTTTATTAAAACATAATGTACTTTAAAGTAAAACCATACATTTTTCATTACAAAGTGCAGTTTTTAAAAGTGTACTTTAGTGTGTTAAGGAACATACTTATGGAAGTGTGCTCTCTTTAAGTACACTTAAGTGTCCTTTTATTTCATTAATATTTACAAGTACAGTTTTTTTTTTAAATATATACTTTTCAAATTTGAAGTACACTACAAGTGCACATTTAACACAATCGGTTGAGCACATATTTTTCACTGGGGCAGTGAGATGAGCTAAAGTGTTTTATTGAATTATTTACAGGCATCATCAAACTGCGCCGTAGTCCTCCTCCTAAACTGCGCGGGCCTCAGTATGTCCTCAGCGTCACGGCGACCGATGACAACGCAGCAGGCGGGCCACTCCTCCTCAGCAGCTCCGCCCAAGTCATCGTTGGCATCAATGACATCAACAACAACAAGCCAGTATTTGATGAGGTGAGTTTAAAAAATGTTTTTAAAACTTTGTCAAAATCTAATTTTAACAAGAGAAGAGATATATAAGTTGAAAGACCACAAAAGTGTGTGCAGGAGAAGAGTCTGACTCAACCGGTGTTGATATGAGTAAAGAATTCAAATATATTCTCTCATTAAATCTGCCTAGCATCAAGTGCCTTAGGCTTTTAATACCAGTGACACTGTGAACACTTCACTAATAGCAGTGTTTAGAGACAGAGATTAAGTCAACGGGGACAAGAAGTAAAGAATGATGGATAGGAGTTGATATACAGAAATGATAGAGCGGAAGATAAAGGATAAACAATGAAATACGCCTACTGATGACATGCTCAGGCTCGTTTTATCACCCAATCACTAAAGACAATATGGAAATCAACTAACTGCACAAGCACACCCACAAAATCATATCTGAACGCAATTTTCATCCTGCTATTCTTAATTTTCAGTTGTTTATGAATGCTAGATTGTGAAGGCACTGAATTGCGTGAGGCAACTGAATTGAATCAACAGCTGCTTAAAGCTGAATTGAACTTATTTCATAATTGATCAACTTTACATAGTTATTGAACTGAACCAAACTCTGAACTGACGACACTATTGATTTTTTTAGAGCTGCTTTTGTGTTATATTCCTGTTTACCACTGTAAAGCTGCTTTGAATCGATCTGTATTATATAAAGCGCTATATAATTAGACTTGATTTGACTTGAGGATGTAGCAGACTGGCGTGATCTGACATACTTTACTCAGACTACAAACCTGATACCTGAATTGGCTTTTCAAAATGCTCTTCCTGAATACGTTGCTCATCTGGCAAAAAAAAAAAAAAAGCTATTTTGTGAATTCGCCCCAAAATGAGCAAGTAAAAGAGAGCAAATATTAAAGAGCATGTGGAAAAGGAAACACAGCGAGAAAGAGACAGGTGAAAGCAGAGCTGTGGGAAGAGCAGACAGCTGGCAGTAGGAGATCTAAAGGCTCTTGGAGGTCTCCGGTGGGAGAGCTTCTCAGCGCAGGCCGGTGGTGCAGGAGGGCTGTGTGTGAGTGCGTAGGAGGCAGAGCTGTGTCCCTATACACTCTCTGTGAGCCCCACAGGCCCTATTTCTGCTGCCGCCGCCGCCGCCACCTCCTCTGCTGCTGCCCATGAATATTTCAAGGGGGAATTACTCACCGGCACAGGGGATGCATATGAAATAGAAGCACTAAGTGAGCCCCAGGGGCAACATCTGGCCCTGTTCCTTCTTCTCACTGTCTCTCTCTCTCTCTCTCTCTGTACCTGCCCTGCTGACCATAGTCTTTTCCTTCTCTTTCACTGGTTCTCAACTGGCTTCAAGAGACTCTGATTTTACATCAAGCAGTGGCTCAACACAATACCAAACTTCTTTATTGTTCAAAAACGTGCTTAAATTCAAACATTGATAGTTATTTAACCTATGTATTTATTAGAGGTATTTTTTTAGTATTAGCATGAGAACACCTCAGCAGTCTTCATTTTCTATAGTCTGAGTGTTTGGTTTTTAAATGTCTCTTGATTTTAGATGGTTATATGCTCTGCATAGCTAATAATTAATTGCACAAAACACATTTGCGACACTCCAGAATAAAATAAATTAGAATATTATGCAATTTTTTACTTTTTTTGTATTGTGATTGATTATTTTCATGACAAATGAGCACCCTTTCCCCACATTTTCGTATTGCCATTTTTTAAGACAACATTTAAATTCTCATTGACTCAATGATATACACTGTTATACAAGTCAATATAAAGTTCAGCATTCAAAATGTAATTTGAAGCGATGCCATCAACATTATATTTACATTGAATTGGATTGGTCTGCTCTCTTACATGTTTGCAAATCTAGTGTTTTATTAAAATTAGCATTAGTTAAAAACGATACAACAAATATTACTATGATGTTTTTTGCAATACAGCATGAGAATAAGATTTATTTCTCATTGCAGTAATTACAATTCAGGGATAGAAATGTTATGAAACTTGTCAAAATACAAAAAAATATTAATGGTACCATTATGCAACAAATCATTTCTTCATTTTCTTTTGATTTTAAAGTGCAATATGACCCAATCATGTTCTTGAAAAGCTTTTTGAGGTTCACCCAATAACACTCCCTCATCTTGGCCCCACAGGCTTTTTGACATTCAGACGAATTCAAACCTTCCCCCTGCTTTGTAGTCGCTGGTTACCGGCGCTCCTTATAGCACAGCAGATTACGGCAATAGACTATCTGTTTAAGTCTTTTCCCTTGCTAAACTGAGAAATCCTCCCTAAGCCCTCTCAGAAGGGTGAGTGTGTGTCGAAAGACAATGAGAGGTGCGAAGTGCAAAGCACAGTGAGAATTCTCTTCAGAGGATGAGAGGGAAGCTAATTCCAGCTTTTAGCCCCAGTATCGATCTAGTCACTTGATTAATCGCCTTAAGTTGACATGCCGCTCCCTCGTGGGCACCGCTCACCAGGAGGCCCTGCCAGATGCCCGTTCTGTAATGGGAGCATGATGAGAAAGCAAGAGGAGGATGAGGAAGAGGGAGGTTGAGGGCTCATTATAAGTGTTTACTCCTATTATGGAGTGACAGGACTTCACAAGAGGAATTTAGAAACACTTTATCCTCTGTCGTCATGTCTTGCTCTCCCATTCTTGCTTTTTCCATGCTCTTTCTCTGTTGTTATGAGGAACCAAATGTCCAGCATCAATCTAGTACTATTTAGTTTTTGTTTGAGACCTTGGTATTGGTCTTTGCCAAGGCATTTGCTAAGAACCTGTACATATTCTGCTGTATCCATGTCTGAAACTGGTTTTGTTTCTTCAAAGTGCCACAACTACAGTGTGAATGCACTGGTCCTGGAGAATCAGCCCCCGGGAACTTCCGTCCTGAGCGTACGCGCCCACGATGCCGACACAGGGGTCAACGGGGAGGTCAAGTATGGGATAATGCAGAGGGACGGAGCCTCACCAGGCTTCACTATAAACCCTGACACAGGTGCATACTTCCTCCTTTACCAGATCTTTGATTACACGCAGTTGAACCAAAGAGCTGTCATGTTGGTTTACAAATTCATGTTGTTTATTAGCATTAAACTTGTTGTCAAATCAATAAAATAGCAATTCACCAGTGAGATGCCACTATGTGCATTGCATGTGTTGCACAGGTGTGATCAGTACAGCGGTAAGTTTTGACCGAGAGAGGCAGCGAGAGTATACGCTGTCAGTCACGGCTACGGACCAAGCACAGGAGCCCCTCATCGGCATCTGTCAGATCACTGTCCTCATTGCTGACCAGAACGACAACGACCCCAAGTTCGAGAACAGCCGCTACCAATGTAAGAACCACTGAGAAATGTTCATCACTCTTATTGAAGACTAGGTAAAATTGATGCTGGTGTTATCTACAGTGTACAAGAGAGTATGTAATAAGTAAAAGTTTTTTACAGTGTCACTTTTTTATATTTTTTACATAATCAAACTATGGTATGAAATCTTCCAAACGGTCTGCAGTGACAGGATCTTTTACCAGTACTTAAGATCTGTTCCTCTGCTCATTTGCATATATAAAGGAGTGATAGGAGAGCAAAAAGGCATTCATGGCAGTCACAACTCAAGTTTTAGCTGTAGACTCTTTAAACATTTATAAACGGACCTTTAACATTGCACTTAAGGGCAGTAAGGATTCTGCAAGCTTAACAAATTCTCAAGTCCAGGATTCCAGAGTGTAGTCAATACACATTAACCTCAATATTAAAAATGCATAACAGTCTGAGCAAGGTGAGTTTTAATGCGCTGAACACAGTATAAACACATCACTAATCATTTTAGATGAAATCGAATGCAATCCTGGTAAGCTTGCTCAAAGTGTGAGAAATCTGTTTGGCTCTTCTGAAGGATTTTGCTTATAATTGCAAATATAAGTTCAGTAAGTTTGATGTCAGAATTCCTTTTCATCACATTAAAAGCGTTCGTGAGAAAGCTCATTAACAATTAAAGGGAAAGATTGAAATGTTTCTGGGACGCGCATTCTTTTTTTTCCCCTTTTCGCTGCACATGGATTTTAATAGCAGCATGCATTTCTTGTTTGAAGACTGTTGTTATTTGTTTTTGTTGATGCCTGTGTTAACCCTTCCCATGCCAGACTTCCTGCGAGAGGACACGCCGGTTGGGACTAGCTTCCTGAGGGCGGCGGCTCATGATGACGATCAGGGCACCAATGCGGCCATCACCTACTCTCTGTCCCAGCAGAGCCCAGCTTACTTTCACATCAACCCCAGCACAGGATGGATCTACGTCAACCAGCCTATCTCACAGGTGCACATTTCACACACCTACTCACATACACACACCTTTAACTAGCTTTCAAAATGGGGACATGCCATAGACTTCTATTGTCACAAATAAAACAGTACAAATAATTAATGAACAAATGTATGAACAAACTTGTGTTTAAAGATACAAGTACCTGTGCACATAAACACACACTGAGAAAACTCCTTACTTAGTGTAGTACAGGTACTTGCATGTGTGTGTTTTAAATGCTGGAGTAGAACACATATTCTCACTCATCATCCTCCAGATCTTATTTTATTCTTTGTTCAGATCCTCAGAGTTTTGCATATTAAGGCGAGACACTACAGGTGAATAGGGTAAAATTTTAAAATAATAGATATCACCATGAAACTTCCTCAGTTGATTACTTACACAAGTATATAAAAATGTAGTATAAGTTTTGTTTAATTTTGCAAATTAGGCATACTCTCATTAAATATGCACAATTTTGCATATATTTTCGGTAGATAGATCTGAACATATGATAAAGCAAGGTGCAAAATTCTTTTTTCATTTTGTTTACACACAAGATGAAAAAAAATTTCAGGATATATGCTTTCATTACCTAGGAAATCAAAATATACTGTCCATAGCCTTAAAGAATTGATTTTCGCCATATTTTTTTTATTAAAATGTCACATAAATCAGGCCAGGAATGATTTATTAACAAATCCCTCTGAAAATATCTTCAGAATACTGCTAAGTGTATAACTGGAAAGTTTGGTGTACATAGATGCTACATAGGCTGAGATGTTTATACTGGAGAATGACAAAAAACTCATTTTGAGAAAACGGCAGTTAAATATTTAAATAGCTCTAAATGAGATTTCGTCATTAGATTTAAATCCCCCTTTGGACATTCACGATTGGTTACTGATAGAAAGGAAATGCCCATATTTGGGTTACATAGCGTTGTGCAGGAGACTCTTCTTGGTAAATTCGGGAGAAACTTAATGTAATAAAATAAACATCTGAATGTATATTTTCAACGTTTTCTTTATAGCAGTTTGAAAGAACACATACTGAAGGAGTAAACTAGCCCAAAATCTCAAAACTGACCACTGTATGAAAAATCTATGTTTTTACCTGCCTTGTCTCTCCTTAAACTTGGTTGGGATCAAGAAAGATCCTATATATATATCCGTACAAACCTTGTCTGGAGGGATAGCATTCTGTTATCATAAGCATAAACACATGTATGGTTTCCTTTATTCAGAGAGTGTAGTTCATTTAAAAAAAAACGTGCCTTGCCTACTTTTTTATTGTCATTAAACATATTTATTTTTGTTTATTTACTTTTTTCTTTTCATCTTGCATAATGGCATTTATACTTTGTGCTTCATATTTGGGTGTTTTTTCAAATGTCTTTGGGCACTTTTATGACACAGAAATTGATTTGTATTAAACTAACAAATTTTGTCAACCTTTTTTTTCCTTTTCGTTATATGGAAACTTATTATCATGCCTTTATGCCTGTGTAACTCTTGACTGAGACCCAGTCATAATCATTAATAAGCCATCTTACATTTACATATAAAACTTATGGTGATCTAAACAAAGAGTGAAACAAAAGAGAATGTTATGGTGTCCTTTCCAGCATGACCAACAATTTTACCCCATAGATATTATTAGATTAAACTAGTGAGAGTATAAAAAAGTGTGTTTTAAGAGTTATTTTGTAAGTTTATAAGCCAAATTTCCATAGTTGAAGAAACATTCTTGTGTATGTGTGTTCTTTGGTCTGGTCTGGTCAGAAATGTCATCGTCTTCACTTTTCTGCCCACGAATGGCTGTGTGTGTCATTTCTATGCTGGATATAGAAGCTCTGAGACGTTGGAGGTTGATTTGACATAAAAAAAAATGCTGTATGCACATAAAGAAGTGTGGCGAGAAAGACAGGTCGTACTTCGGTGACATCTTGCATCCTGTTTATAGAGTCATAAGTGATGGCAGTCTTCAGGTAAAGCATCCGAGGACTTAATGCACAGTTTACGTCCAGAACAACACTACTTTTAACATGTCGTTGCTCTTAACAGAAATTAATGTGGATGCAATTTCCTCAGAGCAGGTCATTAAGACTGTATAATGTGAGTCTGGTCCATGTTTTTCATTAGCCAGGTTAACTGCCTTGCATCACTTATGTCCGAGTGGATCCGTTTTAGAACGGCAGACAATGTCACCCACACTAAACTCATCTGTCTTCAAATTGACAACTTAAACTGCCCCCCTGCTGTTATTCTTGCCTCCTCTCATTCTCCGTCTGTCTCTTCCTGTCTGCATCTTCCTTTCCTTTTTACTGACCTGAAAAATGCTAAATTTTGGAGCCTGTTAAGCAAAGTTTACTGCTGACTCAATCTTTGAAGTGCTTTTCGATTATTAGGAGTCATTTGAATGAAACACATTTTATTTCACCAGCCCTCGGTCTTGAAAGTCAAATAAAAAATAATAATATTTAGTGTCTTAGCAGCTGTAGTTGATTTTCTGGATGTGAAACATCCAATGGATAATGGTGACCAATTCTTCAGGTGGAAGTATCAGGGATTTCTCATCTCTGAATTCCCGTTGACAAAAAACATCACCTGTCTTTGCCGGTATCAGTGTATTTACCTGTATTATTTCTGTGTATGTTGAAAGCCCCTAGGCTGTATTATATCACCTGTCTCTCATCCTGACAGACATCACGGATCAGCCAGCAGATCATCGCTACAGACGGAGGGAGTCGGAGCAGCTCCGTCGACCTCACTGTTATCATCACCAATGTACACAACCAGCCCCCACAGTGGGAACAGGCGGAATATTGGGTCACAATCCCGGAGAACACTCCACGCGACAGCAAAATAGTGGTGAGACATTCATATTCTCAACCACAAGTTCCTCTCTGCTTTTTAGAAGAGTGTTTCATGAGTTCGCACTTACATATAATCAGATATAGTAAAGAGTATGCATATTTGGCGTGCTGTCCGAGGGGAGGGCTCTGAGCTCGGAATTTTGCCCGAATTCAGAGTAGTCCCCCCATCCCTGGCTGGGATGGAAATAATTGAGAGTGAGGAGTTGGGGTGGTGGAGGAATGCTGGAAAACTGTTCTGGGACAAAGGTAAGTCGGCTATATATATATCCTCTCGTGCTCATTGGGTTGATTATCTGAACGTGCTCCTCCTAAGCTTTGTTAATAAAACATCATCAAATATGGCAAACACAAAGTACAACTACTAAATTGCATAATTAAAACCCACTTAACATAAATGCATGACTTTTCAGCTAATCAGATTGTGCGGCTGGACCTAACTGTTAAGTAAGCTGTGCAATAATCGATTTTAATGCACAGCGTGAAGGCAAAGAACCACCCGACGCAAAGCGTAGGTGCATTCAAATCGTTTAATGCACAGCTAGCCGTGGATTATCACACTTATACTAGGGCTGGACCCGAATATTCGAATATTCTTTCAATGGGTTGGTATTCGATTTGAAAATTTGACATTCGAATATTCGTTTTTGTTGGTTTTTTTTGCACACCTGGCATCCCCCTCGAGACGGTTTTTATTCGCGCTTGAATATGTTCAACACTATAAAATCTGACGAAATACAATACTCTTTTTTACAATTATTTTATATGGCCTAGCCATTTTTAATAGGATGGACAGTTGAAGGAACCCAACCTCGTTATACTTAATAAATATATTTGCTTCTTCTTGGCCTACTAAAGTGTTCCTGCAACGTTCTGCAGTGTTCTCTGGCTAGAGCGCAGAACAGCATAGTGTGTGTGGACAGATGTGCATGCCTGAGCTTGTGTTTTGGGTTAAGCTGCGTTGCTTTGACATTGTGGAAAATAGAATAATAGAAACAAAATGTATTAAGCTTTTTACCCGTTATTATCAATCTAAATTAATCTCATTTTTAATTTAACTAAATTTCGTTTTTCTTTATTTAAATTTCGTTTTTCTTTATTTAAATTTCGTTTTTCTTTATTTAAATCTACCCTTTACTGTGTCAGTAATTTGTTAGTCAGAAAAATAACAGACTACCTTATTAAAAGTATTGCTTAAGTTAACAGACCTGTGTGTGTGTGTTACGTGCGAGTGTATTTACTTTGTGTTGTTCATGGGAAAGATGTGTTTAATATCACTAGTGCAGTGTCCGTTCTCGGAGCATAAGCCCTGCCCGTGTGAGGTGCAACACTTTCCGCTCGCGTTGTTCTGTAGTTTATTAAAAGTTTATTAATTCTGAACGTGTCGCGTCTCGTGTGTCTATCTATATTGCACCAAATGCGACACTGCACTCCCTTGTGAAGTCGATTGGATTAACGGTTCTCGAAATAATAAAAATGCAAACGGACAGACAGACACATAGCCTAAATAGAGAATACTGCCTTTATTAGAGAGAAGAATATGTTCAGCCCCCTCTCTCCGAAGCTTTGAATATTCGATGTTCATTACTACCGAAGCTCAAAAAATGGTATTCGGACTAGCCCTAAATTATACCATGGTCATTTGCCAACATTGACAGGTTAAGGATGTTATGGATGTTTGCAGTGTAATAATTGACCGGAAGAGTTAAAATTACGGTTATTTTCTTCAGTTACGGCTCATTAGATCTAGCATTCTGCCTCTTTGAAATCAGACACAGAGATAAAGTTCTGCGGTAAGATTACTTTTATTTCAATTATAGAGAGAGAGATGAAAGATGCATGTGTGTGAATTACCTGTGTCTGTGCAGTGTCTACTAATAGTGAAGCCGCGGGTTTTATAAACTTCAAAAACAGCATTATTGTTGCTGAGAAATAAAATGTAGCGATTTAGTAGTGAAGCTATTTTATCGATCAAAGTCATAGGGCATTGCTGGCAAAAGGTTTCTGTGCTCCTGAATCCTCTGTGTGTGCGCATCGCAATCTCCGATCTCTGTGTTCGAATGATGTCTTCAATGAAAGCAGCGCATTAATCTAGAACGGTGATTAAACTGACCTGGAAACTACCTGTGAATTAAATGGTTTTATTGGACACCTTCCAGCCAATCAGAATCAATTATTCAGACAGTCCATGGTATAAATTAATATAGAGTATAATTGTATACACTACTATTTAAATGTTTGGGGTCGGTAAGATATTCAAAAATACAGTTAAAATAGTAATACTGTAAAAATATGATTACATTTTAAAACTGATTTAATTTAGTATATGTAATTTATTCCTGTGATGGTAAAGCTGAATTTTCTGCATTATTACTCCAGTCTTCAGTGTCACATGATCCTTCAGAAATCATTCTAATATCCTGATTTGGTGCTCAAGAAACATTTCTTATTATTATCAATGCTGAAAACAGTTCTTCTGCTTAATTTTTTCTGGAAACCATGATACAATTTTTTTCCTTTGCCCTGTTGACGTAGATCACTTGGAACGCTCTACATACAGTAGCAGCAACTCGTATGTGTGTCATGCATACAGTGCACTCTGCGCACAACCTAGTTGATTTTATTACAGACGAAGCTAGAGAATTGACACAATGAGCATAAATGGACAATTTTGGGTTCTTTTCTGTTCTTTTTATATTCTATTTATATGTTTATCAATACTTCTGAGTATTGAATGAATTATTATAATTAAAATCTCTCACTTCATCTGCCATGTTGCGTTCATTTTCACTTAGCTTGTCATAGTGCATTCTGGGATTGTCTTCTCCACAAAAAGAAAATTAGATATTTAAGAAGCCATCATAATTAAGATACCTACTTTTTGTAACTGCCTTTGCGTCAGGTCCACTTCTATGATGTCTTCAGATGCAGTTCACTAGGTTTTCACATTCACTGTTTTTGTTTTTAACAGAAGAGTGGTTTTCACTCACATTGCTTTTTGCTTTGGTTGTGCTGTTGATAAGCAGAGGTAGAGTGTTGTGACTTTCTTACCGCTGAGGCTTGTCACATCTTATCCAGCCTTCATCTTGTTTGCTATTTCAGCCCGTTTCATTCGCTGTCACATTTTACATTCGTCTGGGTGCTTGTACCCACAGAGAGATCAGCATCCACAAACAACCTCATCTGTCCAGCAAACTCAAGCAGACTGCTTGTCTTAACATTCCATTCTAATTCATTCAAAAGGGGCAAAAAGGCCAGTCCACTGAGTCTGTTTTCCTCACATACAGCAGATTTATCAGTGAAGAGCGCCAGGAGGAGTTCTGCTGGAGTCACTGTTTCCCTGACATCAGCGGCTTCCTCTGGCTGCTGCCAGCTATTCTGCAATCTGTATGAACCTCCGCATCTGTCTTAGCAGTCCTCAGTGGCTCAAACTGTGACGGGAATGTTCTCCTCTTCACGTTGCCACAGGATGTAAAATAGGCTTAGGTGGGATGTTTGATCTTAAAATACCTTTTATCCCCGCTGGCTTGTAAAGGGTGGTTGCATCGGCATGGGTTTTAGTGAGCGGACTGCTTCGCTAGTCATTTTTGTTAACCTGTTTGTTAAGAGCTACAGGGTTTGCACTGGAGGGGAAATATATAGACACACTCATAGAAGTTATGTTCCAAAACCTACTGAGTTGGCTACCTAGACAGCATTTTAAACAGCACTTCCACATCAAGCTCTTCCAAAAGTTAGGCTGCAAAAATATGTTGCCTTATAAGATAACTTGTCCAAATTCTAGGGAAATAATTCATGTATCATTTGTGGAGAAGGCAATCCCAGAATGTACTCCAAGATGGCCGACCAAGTCAAGAGAAATATCGTTGATAGACAGCCCGACAGACAGACAGATAGATATATGGATAGATAGATAGATAGATAGATAGATAGATAGATAGATAGATAGATAGATAGATAGATAGATAGATAGATAGATAGATAGATAGATAGATAGATAGATAGATAGATAGATAGATAGATAGATAGATAGATAGATAGATAGATAGATAGATAGATAGATAGATAGATAGAGCTTAAACGCCATGTTGCATAGTAGTTTCTAATTGGCCGGGACTTTACTAGCAGCGTGAAGCTCAGTTAACTGCATTAATCTCTTGACAGCCCGCTCTCCTCTGAGGGCTTCTGTTAGCATCCCTGTCAAAGAAAATTAATATCGGTCTTCCACACGCTGCATGTTACATATTTTAACACAGATGTTTCTTTACCTCTCTAATCATCTCCTATAGAACTCTCCTCACTTATACTAATGACATTCTAACCTGTACTACTTTCATGGCTTGGCTCTAAATATTTTCAACTCTGAATTCTATATACTGTAGTATAAATTAGTTGATTAAATGTAGCAGGGCTTGTTGTAAGTAAAACTGTCACTTTCTAGGACACAATATCCAATGTGACCGCATTGAAGTGTACTTTATGATGGGCACCGAATAAGAGCGACCGTAAGGCATCTCTGATCAGCTTTTTCTTTCTGATGCCATTGCTGTGTAATGAGATAATTTCTAATTATTGCTAATTTCATGGCACCTCAGGCTATACTCATTTTGTTGGCAGTGCCATTACCCATCTTATCATCCAGATATGTTTTTTTGAACAGCCCTTTGCACTGGATCTCACCAGCTACTCTTTGTCTCTTTCAGTCCTTTTTTTGCTGTTGTTTCTGATTTGTTGAATAGTTTTGCTTTGTTTAATACAGGACATGAGACCACAGCTCTCAGATTATCTTTTGTTCTGCCATCTTTCCATTTATGGCTTTGTTTGTACCTGCTGCAAATTCAGGGCCAAGAGTTTCTCATTGTGTTAGTTTTGGTCTTTTATATAAGTATTTAGTGTTGGTGTAAAGGGCTATGGTCACTAGAATATGTTTTGGATGCTTTATTCTGGTGTTCTTAAAGAAATTGTTTAACCGTCAGAATTTAATCGTCACATTTGTGCATAGAGTAACACTTTAATTTACAGTGTCCTTGTTGCAAGTTAACTATGTAGTTACTATAGTAATTACTATAAATTGTGCATAATTACATGCAACTAACCCTAAACCACACCCTAATCCTAACCATAACCCTATAGTAAGTACATGTAATTAATTATTATTACACTGTAACACGGACACCTTAAAATAAAGTGTAACCATTGATAGTAACTGAATGATGATTTGTGTAAAAGATAAAAAATGGCCTTAGTTTATTCTTGAGTGCACTATTCCTTTAACTAATAAAACCAGGAAGATTTCCTTGCTCAACAAGTTTAACTAATGCTAAATGACTAGCTAAACCTCTGACTAGCTTCATTTCCCCCCCAGAGAAGCCTGCGATTGGTGAGTGAATGGTGCCTCATGGTTCCATCACAGAAAGGCACAAAATCACTTTACAGAACCTTCTCATTCACTGTTCCTTGCTGGTGGAGGATTCTTCATAAGTCTATACAGACAGCCGAATCCATATTCAAAAAACAGCTGAAAACTCATCTCTTCCATGAGCACATAACTACATCCTGCTGACTCTTTATAAAAAGAAAAAACTTCTTATGCTTTCACTACTTCTAAATCCCTCTGTGTTCTAGCTTGTACTATTCTAGACGATGTTGGAAACTTTATACTGATACCACTTTCTTGCATTGTTGCCTCTTTAAGAAGGGATAGTTCTCCCAAAAATTTAATTTTTCTGTCATAATTTACTCACCCTCAAGTTGTTCCAAACCTGTATGAATTTCTTTCTTCTGCTGAACACATAAGAAGATATTTTGAAGAATATGGGTAACCAAACAGTTGATAGGCAACATTAGCCGCTTTTCCACTGTCGGGCCAGTGCAAGCCAGGGCTAACAACATGCCGGGCGGGGCAAATAACCTCAGACCTCAAGCACCGAGCCCAAAATCAAGTTGCGTTTCGACTTCCAGTAGCCCCGCAATGCTACACTAAAACCCGCACTACACACTCTTTCATAGAACGACGTCACACAACCTCACCATTTCATCAGCTGACTGAAAACTAGCTAGATCGCAAAATGAGCATGACAGAAGCGAATAAAATATAATATAAAATACTGTGGAAGTCAATGGGTCCCATCAACTGTGTTTTTGGATAAAAGCATCTGCTAAATGAATAAATGTAACTGTAATTTTGCATGGCTGGTCAACAAGCTAAACCAGTCCCAAACCAGCACTATCTAGCCTAATCAGCCTTGACTAGTGTGGAAATTCAGAAGGGCATGAATCATATACTCTGTATTTCTTTTATCTGTAGTCTCAGCTTTTGTGTGTTTGAAGTTACATTTCTTCATGTCTGGATATGTGTGTGTGTTAGCACTAAGCTCGCCACCGTCTGTACATGAAGGTGATGGTCCTTGGGGCAGTGTGTGTCAGAGCAGATCTGTGCATCCCTGCCCACTCACATAGCTCTGCTAATGGAGGATGTACCTGGAGGTCACCTTCAGTGTCTCTTCAGTCAGAAAACCAGATAAGTGTTGTTACTTAGAGCTTTTTATCACCTACCGTCCTGCTCTCCGTTGAGTTTCAATATCATATTCTACCACTCTATTTTTAAACTACTTCATCACCCCTCCAAACTTCTTTTGATTATAATTGTAGTCGAGGGGTTTCAAAACACAGGTTGCACAAGTATTCAGATCCAATCACTGACTTTGTTAATGGAACACACCTTGGCAATTGGACAAATAACCTAATTTTCTTTATCCTTTCTTTCGTGTCTCTATTTCCCTGCCTTTAACGCCCACACCGCACCCGAACTCTAACACAGAGGTGTTACCCGTAATATGACTTGAAAAACAAAGTGCTTTACCACAATTACAGTCGAGCTCTCTTTCTCTTCAACCCTCTGAATACAGCATGAACTCCCTGATGTAGAATAACTGTAGCAACTGGCTGTTCAAATCTGTTCTGTGCATTGGGAGCCTTCATGCTAATTCATCCTCAGAACTCTAAATACAAATTATGCTTGTTAAACAGTATAATGCATTCATTAGCAACACTGAGTAGCCTTGTTGTGCGTCGAGTGCTCCTATTCATTTCTCGCTCTCGCTTCCTCCCCCCTCGCTTTTCTCCTTCATCTGTCTATCTGTCTCTCTGTCTAACTAATTAAAAATTTAAATATCAGTCAGCTCATTGTGGTATTATCTCAAGGAATGCTAATTAACACATTTTCAAAAGCAGTAATTGCAACCTTGAGGATGTAATTTAAAGGGCCTTGTTCGTGTGTATGGATAATGAGAACGCCGTTCTCATCAAGCCTGAGAGACGTCCGCTAATAAACACTTGGAGGGAAGATTAGACAGGTTGGGATTTGAAAGTTGACCAAATTTCTGTTTAGTTCAATGGGGGAACTTTTGGTAGCATGAATAGTTTAACCCCACGAGTGGTTAACCAAAAGAATGGGGTGGTGGGCTGGTAAATGAAAGGCTGTAGGTTTAAATCCCACAACGGTTGATCTGTGAAATATCACCATTGTACTCTTGATCAAAACACTTAACCTTGGATTACTCCTGGTGTATCGTCCCTGTAGAAACTGCACTGTAAGTCACTTTGGATAAGAATGTCAACTACATGATGAATTAGTTGAACCTAAAGCTTTGAAGTAAATGCAAGATGTCCCATTGGACAGGAGCACCTGTCTATGTAACTTCTGAGAGCTTTTTTGAGATGTGCTAAGAGTGTGTGAGTAACCACTTTAATGTTTCAGGCCCCACAAGTTCTTTATGTACAAATGCCATTTTAAACTATTTTATCATGTTCATTTTACAATTAAATGATTACATTTGTTGTGTAAATCAAAATAAATACTATATAAAATAATATTTCACAGTGAAACATTAAGAAATAAAAGAAATTAAATTTAGCATGAAGAAAATGCGGCCTATTTTAAGGCCATTGTTTTTTTTTGTTTTTGTTTTACATTGTGATATTTTCATCATGCATGAACCCTTCTCTTAATTTCCAATAGCAAACTGTTAATAAAAAAAAAAACATACATATATTATTTGGGTGGAAAATAGTCATGAAAGTAATGGCATAATAAAACAAATATTTTCATGGTAATTTTGAAATTTTGAATGTAATTCATTTTAATAACAATAAAGGTTACTCTTAATTTTTAGGTGACAGTTACATTGTACTTCCTCAGATGAGTACTAAGTAATATTAATTAATTAGGGTTAGGGTTTGGTTTAGGGTTAGGGTTAGTTACTTGTAATTATGCATAATTTACTGTTATTATTAATATAGTAAGTACATGTAGTAACATGTAACTACGTCACCTTAAAAGTGTTACCACAATAAATATTTTTTTGCCTTTACAGTTGTATTATATTGTTGGCCGGATAAGAATAGACCATGACAAATCTTAATGACATTTTCTCAAAAACAGTTACAACTTAAAACACACACTCTGAGATCTGCATCAGTATTGAGATGCACTGGAACTGTGAGAGAAGTATTGGTCAGAGAAGTTAGTAGAGCTCTGTCAAAGTGACTGCAAATAAGTTCACTGAATAGGTCATTTCTGTTGGGAGACGCGTACCGAATGGCAAAGCCAACACTTAAAAGCAGGAAGCAAAAGCCACAGAGCTTTTAAGGTACTTGTTTTCTGTGTTGCAGTGGGCGGATGCTCTCAAAATCATGGCCAGGGTTGATTTAATGGCTGACTGGACCCATGTTCTCTGACACACAGAGTTCTCCCTCTATAACATCTCTCTCTCTCCATCCACTTTTATTTTGCTCTACCTTTTTGCCCTTTTTCCTCTGTCGACTAAGTTTATAACCTGCGCTAGACGCCAAGTGTTCCTCACTCTGGATGACCATAAATGGTTTCGGTCTGTCTCTTTGAGTTTTGACTGTTGGCTTTGCTGTGCCATTGGCCGTATTGTCATCGGAATGTTTTGTTTGCTTTACGGTGTCATTTGGTTGATGGTGTTTTGGGTTAAATGTGTTTTAGTCATCTAAAAGACTTTGAGTTCCCCTCGCAGACAAGTTCCAGCTGTAATATTGGATTTTCCAAGCCAACACCGGCTATATGTCTTGTATCCAAGTACTGAACACTAATGTCAAGTGTCATCCAAGTGTCTGAACACTAATTAAACAATGGCTTTGACTTTCATGTTGTGGCAATACAATCTACAGTAACAATCTACAGTACTTTTTTCAACAGTACTTTTTATAGTAAAACTATGAAAATATGAAGAAGAAAAAGTTTTTCATCACTGTTATTTTTTAGTTTATTACGTATATTAGTATCTGAAAGTAAATTAATCTCTTTGTCATGTTTATTGCTGTCACCTTCATCGAGATTTAAATACCTCATTGTTTTTGAGTCAGAGAAATACTATGTACTAACTATGAATCCTCCTAACTATAAATCATGAGTAGCTTAGCTAAGAATGCTACAGTTTAAGCATTTCTGTTTATGTTGTCATTGATTGGTGTTTATGTGATGGCTGAATATTCTTCTGTTTATTTCCACTCACTAAAGTGTATTCTTTCTTAAGAGGATATGTGTAATCATTGGTTTTGTAATTAAATATGATATAAACATAGCTCTGTGAGGAGGACTTTTGGAAACTACTACTGCAGAAAGTTACTCCAAAACTGTCAATATTAGTTCAATAAGCAATTGAATGGATTATAGATGAAGCGTGTCTAATGTATTCACACACTGCAGTCAATGGTTGCTTGCCCAACAGTTCTGCTGATTTCAAATGCCTTCTCACAAATTATGCTAATTATCTTGTTTGAGCTTCAGGAATAGGTGTTTACATCTTACATGAATCTTACATGAAATCATCTTACATGTGTTTAAAGTATTATAGCACATCCAAGCACACACAAACCCATATTGGTAATGCACATCAAAAGGTTTCAGATGTAACAGACACATTTTCCAACGCCCTTTTCATAACATAATATTTCACCATGTAGGCCGTGTTTAATTTTATATCACCCACCTCAAGCTCATTTTCCCCTCCCAACAGACCATCAAGGCAACGTCCCCTCTTGGTGACCCCAGGGTGACTTATAACCTGGAGGAAGGTCAGGTTCCCGAGACCAACATGCCTGTGCGCTTCTACATCAAGCCTAACCGGAGGGACGGTTCTGCTTCTATCTTGGTGGCAGAGAATCTGGACTATGAAACCACGCGTTTCTTTACGCTCCGAGTGCGTGTGCAGAACGTGGCGGCCGTACCGCTAGCTTCCTTCACCACTGTCTATGTCAACATCACAGGTGAGAGATACCCTGATCTTCTGGAAATTACAGCTGCATTATATTTAAGCATGAATATAAGTGCTGCAAATTTGGGGTCTTTTTTTTTTATTTTATACATTTTAATGATGTATTTATTTGTTTATTTAATTATTATTTTAGATGATTTTAAACTGATTTATGGATGCTTTTCAGTATGTATATACATTGCCATGCAAATACTTTTTTCGTTTTTGTCTCTTACATTCACCAAGGCTGCATTTATTTCATCAAAAATACAGTAAAAAATTGTCATATTATGAAATTTTATTACAACTTGAACTGTTTTCTATTTTGATATATTTATAATGAAATAAATGTAATTTATTATGGCAAAGCCGAATTTTCAGTATCTTTACTCCAGTGTCTCATGATCCTTCAGAAATCATTCTAATATGCTGATTTGGTGCTCAAAAACATTTCTTATTATTATTATCAATGTTAAAAAAAAGTTGTGGAATTGTGCAATGCATTTTGTTTGATTCTTTGATGAATAGAAAGCTCAAAAGCACCGCATTTATCTGAATTATAAATCTTTTGTAACATTATGAATGTATCACCATGGTTCCATGTCTAAAAATCATGGTAACACCATGGTACTTATTCCTTTGTGCAAGACAAAAAGAAAGGAGAACAAAAATGTACAAATCTGACACAATGATAATAGTCCATGTTGACACCTCTCACTAGCACACTACAAATACGCCTCGACAACTGGTTCCACGCTGCCTGTGTGCCCTCGGAGAGGTAAACACATTTGCGGTAGTTTAGCAATCAGCATTTCATGCCAGCGCGGTTTCTCAGAAGCACAGCAGTGTCTGATCTGATCCACTGATTGTGTTTGAGGCGCTGACGCTAATGTTTTTTTTCTTCCCTTTCTTCATAGCTCATTTAGCCTGTGCTGTGCATTTGTACACAAAAAGTGTTCTCTTCTGTCATTGAGTGTATGTGGAAATCTAGTGTGCTGATGAGTGCATGACAGGCGGCGGGTGGGGGGCGCAGAGTGACGGCGTGTGTATGTGTGTGTGTGTAATAGGAACAGTGAAGAGCTTTGGCATCAAAGCACAACACTTGAGACCACATCAGCATTAATTAAGAGGCAAATGGAGATTGAAATAGAGGGAAAAGGAGACAAAAAGCCCACGGAACAACTAGTTTAGAGGAGCTGTAATCCACTAAGAGCAAAGAATCCAGACAATAAACCTGCATTATTTGAATCCACACATTAAAACCTCACACTAAATACGTTTTGGGGCCACTGTATTTATTGAAAAATAATGTTTACCTCTAATCTATCATGTCCATATGAATCCATTGTAAGATTTGTTTTAGTAGTGTTTCATTTGTAACTGATTGCTCTCATTGTTTTTTCTTCCAGATGTGAACGACAACGTTCCCTTCTTCATGTCATCCACGTACGAGGCAACGGTTCCAGAGGGTGCAGAGATTGGCACATCAGTGGCTCAGGTCTCAGCCTCTGACTTGGACTCTGGTCTTCATGGCATGGTGAGAATCTTACCAGATCACATGACTTAATATTTGTCTAATACTGTATGTGATTCTTAAATTAATTGATGCATAGTTCTCTTTTAATCTTGTTTGACACTCTTTCCTACCTAGATTAACTACATCATTCTGAAGGATCAAAGTGGCGACTCGCAGTTCTTCAGCATTAATTCCTACACGGGCATCATCCACACCCGGGCCACCTTTGACCGTGAGCAGAAAGGCTCCTACTTGATCGAGGTCCAGTCTCAGGACAGCTCCGAGTCGGCCCGACCCGGTCAGCAGGGCCAACCCAACACAGGTGTGATCCATCAACCATGTCTTCTTAACCCCTCGGTCACTCTGTTTCCCCCTTCACCAGCCTCCAGAATGAACTCCATTCATTAAGACTTCAATGAGTCACGCCTAATGAAGAACTAATGCCAACCCAGGGATTTGTGTGTAATTTAGGCCACGTATAATATAATTAGACCTCAGTTTTAATATTAAACAGTGATTAGGATGTTTAATACAATTTATAGAATAAATCATTCCCACTAAGCAAAATGATGTCCAAAACACGTCTTTTCAACGTCTGTGTCACAAAAGTCGGACGTTGAAAAGAGGTCCACTGAGGAGCCAGAATGAAAGTTTTTATGACGTCTTTTTTTGACGTGTTCTGCACGTCCGATATAGACGTTCATCGAACCTTCGTACAAGGTTAAAACTAGTTCAGATGTGGCCATTGTGGACATATTTTCAGCATCATTTATGGTCTCATTTATACATAATTACTTTGACTATTGCTGTCAGATGATCTTAATGAGAATTAACAGAGGTTTAGATGTTGATATTTGTTTAATTTGAAGTGTCACCATTGTGGTGATCAGTGTTTGCTTTAGTTGGGCTCTTGGTCCCCGTTACTTTTATTTGACTGCTTTAACTGTGTGTTTGTAAAACACAATTGTTGTGGCAGAGAAAGCCAATAATAAGTAAGATCAGCTGTTTTCAGCTTATTGATGATCATGAAATCATCACAAAATAAGCATCTAATGTTGTCAGATGCTTTGACATTCATAACCACCAACCTTGTGGGACTGCATTATTGGTGCCTAAAGCATTAAAATTATCACTTATTTGAAGGTGTATAAAAAGCATGTGCACATGATGTTTTAAGCAAGTGTATCACGTAGTCACACACAGACATCAAGATTTTGGATATGAATCACAACAACGGTGACAATCAAAACAAAAAAGCTTGGGAATTAAGGATGAGTTTTGTACTATGAAAGCTACCCATCATGCATTGCAGCATGAAGCTTTTTTTTTTTTTGTCACCATTGTTGTGAATCATATGCAAAATCTTGATGTCTGTGTGTGACTATATGATACATTTGCTCAAAACATCATGTGCACATGCTTTTTATACACCTTCAAATAAGTGATCATTTTAATGCTTTTGGCACCAATAATGCAGTTCCTCAAGGTCGGTGGTTATTACTGCCATATATAAACACAAAACTTTAAACACAATATTAGATGCCCATTTTGTGATGATTATGTCATCATCAACATTGAGCTGATAACACCTCACACTTTTTCTAGGCTTTCTCTGCCACAACAATTGTGTTACACAAACACACTGTTACAGCAGCCAAAGAAAAGTTAAAGTAAAAAGAAAGGGGACCAAGAGCCCAACTAAAGCAAACACTGATCACCACAATGGTGACACTTCAAATTAAACAAATATCAACGTCTAAACCTCTGTTAATTCTCATTAAGATCATCTGACAGCAATAGTCAAAGTAATTATGTCTAAATGAGATCATAAATGATGCTGAAAATATGTCCACAATGGCCACATCTGAACTAGTTTTAACCTTGTATGAAGGTTCGATGAACGTCTATATCGGACGTGCAGAACACGTCAAAAAAAGACGTCATATAAACTTTCATTCTGGCTCCTCAGTGGACGTCTTTTCAACGTCCGACTTTTGTGACAAAGACGTTGAAAAGACGTGTTTTGGACATCATTTTGCTTAGTGGGTTACTACAAGTTTTTACAAATAATATTTTTTATTAACACTTTCTATAGAGTCTGTGTTCTTGCAAATATTATAATAAATACAAATAAAAAATGTATTTAAGAAATAGCAAGAAACTGATCAAAAGGGACAGTAAAGGCTTTTACATTGTTACATAAAAAGATATATAATCAAATAAATGCTGTTCTTTTGAAATTTCTACTCTTCAAAGAATCCTGAAAAAAAATGCTTCCTGTTTCCACAACAACATTAAGCGGCACAAAAATTGTCAACATTGATAATAATAAGAAATAGCACATTACAATGATTTCTGAAGGATCACGTCTCACTGAAGACTGGAGCTGAAAATTCAGCGTTGCCATCACAGGAATAAATTACATTTTAAAACAGCAATTTTAAATTATACAAACATTTTACAATATTACTGTTTAGTAGTTTTGATCAAATAAATTCAGCCTTGGCGAACATAAAAAAATCACACTAACCCCAACTTTTGAACGGTCATGTAAATGTATAAATATATACACATATTCACATTCACTTGAATTTTAATAATTAAATTTCATTATACAATTTATGCCAATGACTTTGTTGTTTTTTCTGTGGTCCCATCTTGTTTGATTTATAAATGAATCATTCATTAATTAAAGAAGAGCTTTTGTCTTGAGATATTTGATGTATTGATGTGATCTGAAAGTAATACACACCTCTTTTACCCTGTAGACACAGCCTACGTGAGGGTTTTTGTCACAGATGTAAATGACAATGCTCCAGCTTTCTCTCAGCCTGTATATGAGATCAGCGTGGAGGAAGACAAGGAAGTGGGTTTCGTGGTCATTACCGTTACAGCTAACGATGAAGATGAAGGTAATTTTGTTGTTGTATGTAGGCATGTCAAATATCTTATTCAGGTGGTCCTGTCACTTATCTTTAGTTTGTGGTTTTTGTTGTTTTAGTTTTGTTTGTTTGTGCATTGACTTCTTTCTGACAGCCCACTGATATTTTTGACAGAGATGGAAGAGGAGGGGTTGCAAAAAGAAATTGAGCGAAATAAATCTAGGTGGAAAATTCGTTCTTTTTGTGCTGAGCTTGTTAGCAAATCTCTGTGGTGAATGTGGGAGTAACAATTTCAGCAGCCCATTTGATGTTTGTCTCTTTGATTTGTTTTTCTTTGTTGTCTACAAGAAAAAGAAAGAAATAAGTAGCAGGCCTTCTTTAATGATAGAAGTAAACTCTCGTGTGAAAGATTTTGCGTAGAAATTTACATGAGCTGTGTGACATCTGAGGGCCCAGGCAAATAACCATTGAGATTTTAAATGGAACGAAATAGGCAGCTCTGCCTAATATATAAAATATACTAAAATGAAAAAAGGAGTGTGTAATGGTACATTTTTTGACAGAATTCTCAAGAGGCTTTACTAGGTGGCTTAACCAGAGATTAAATGTGGGAAAAAACAAGTGTATTTAACAAGCTGCACAGATTCATTCATTGATTATGTGTTAGCCAAACTACAAGAAAAAAACGTATACAAAATGTACTCACCTTCATGTCATTTGTATAACTTTCTTTTTTTATTGTGTGTAACACAGAAGATAATAGTGCCATAATACTGGTCCACTTTATTCCATAACTTCTAAAGTTGACTTGTTTGTGTGAGGAAAAGTAAAAAAAAAAAAAATTATTTGCTTAATTTAAATTGGTGCACTGTTTGATACAGGTTCACAACACTGTTATTTTAGTGTCATTGAGATTGTATTATAGTTTTTAATTAGTTTTTATTTTTGTATTTTCCATTTTACTTTTAGTTTTACTAAAAGTATTTGTAATACTTTTGTTGTGTATTTTTTTTGAAGCTCTATATAGTTTTTATAATTTTTTATTTCAGTTTTAATTATTTTAATAAATCAAGTTAAACTAAATGAAAATGAAAAAAAATGTCCTTGGCAACTAACTGGAAAAAAAAATCTGATTTTATTTCAGTTAACTTTTTTCTTCAAGCAACAATTTTTTAAATAGTTTTAGTTTTAGTTAACTATAATAACCCTGGTTCACAACAACATGAAGATGAGTAAATACTGACAGAATGTCCAATTTTTTGACAAACTATCTCTTTAAGATAACACAGAGAGGCAGAGAAAGGAACACCATGCACTTTTGTTGTCCTAACCGCTCCGCACAGCAGCATCCTTTAGTATTGTTACCAAAGTATGCTGAACCCCTCAAGGGCAAGCTGAAACTGCAGGGAGTTCATGTTTATTTCAGTAGCACACACACTTTGCAATGATGTAACTATCACCATTAAACCATTTTACAGAAAATGGTCTGTATTTTTTTTTTTTTTCCTGTAATGTAAGATGCCAAAATTAGCATGTGTACGAGCATTGCTGACAGCGTACTTTACCTTAATGCTTATGCATTGTTTGACCTCTGAAATGAAACTTGGCTGTTTAATAAATGTTTTATTTATGTCTTTAGAGAGCTGCATATCCTTCAGACAATCTCAGCACTGCCTGAAAACATCACCTTAGCAGCTGAAACCACGTAAATGCATGAGCAGCTATGAATTAGTCTAGCAAACTCTCAGTGGTCGGTCAAATTTGCATTTTCCGGTTTACTGAGCGACTTCTACTGTTGATTTTGTTACTCCTGTTGGAACATTCGGTCCATCGCTTGTTTCCTCCGACAGTCATAGAGTTGCTCCTGTTAATCTGAGCGCGACAGGCTTGGACAAATCACCTATCCGTCCAACGTAGCGCGGCAGCCTGTCTGTCTGCCCACCCCCTCATTTCTCATCCTCTGCCTGTAGAATATTCCAGGCTGTCACCTCCGCACATCTCGGTGGCACGATTCTTCCACCTGATCTCGCTCTGATTTCCATCAGGGCATGGCGACTTCAGCTCATCTGTCAAATAAACAAACAGGCGGGAGCGCAATGTCTCTCACGGCGACACGGCTTCACCCGTTACATATGCATGACAAATTACGTGTGGCGTGGAGCCGTGTCAACAAGCAGGCTGGAGTGAAGGAGATGGGCAGCGGGATGGAGACGTGCAGGTGTCTGATAGCTCATTAATGATCAGACTCCTACGCTGCTGTGGAGGTGAGAAGGGTGACATGACCTGCCATGGCTGGATGGACAGTCCTGAGCAGAGCGTAAGCTAATATCTCACTACTGTCATGAAGGGAAATGCAAATCGAACCTTGATGTCCCTCTGTCCCCTTCCTGCTTTGGAAGGCACAATGAATGAGATCGCCATTAAAATGCAATATTTCTTATTACGCTGGGGATGAAAATGGGGAATAGGAATAATTAGGAGCTGATTTGCAGGAGAGGAGGAATTTTATGGTCCTGTTAAGTGTTTCCTAAAGCTGATTAGCAGTGCCCTCTTTGAGCTGTTCATTAAACTCCAGACTGATTTCAATGATGGAATATGTAAAACACGCACAACTTTCTTCAACAGCTGAATGAGCACAAGGTCTCCAAGACTTTCAGCTGTCTTTCATCGCCAGTGACCATCCTATAGATCACAGTAGTTAGGTTTAACCTGGTTGGCCTGTGGTGGTGCTGTGGGGGGGGGGCCGCCATATGGCCCGCCTGGTCATTAAGGAAGCTTGCTTTTGGCAAAATCACTTGAGCTCCCCTCAGCAAGCGTCACAGCACATCACACTTCACATCCTTGATGGCCGTAGCCAGGATGAGCAGGACATGTTCTAATGAAATCCTCACACATCACGCCCAGATGGTGTTTGTCTCATAGAATCTGATCCGGACTGGTAAATAGAGCTGGCACGAAACTAGAGCTTTTTCCCCCCGCAGTGTACCATGGGTGGATAAAGCCAGTTGGGGTCAAGCTGGGGAGCAGCAGAAAGTAGGAAAGATAAACTATGGTGATGGTTTTAAATAAGATACATTTTCAAACACATATAAAAGGAAGGGTATCATTTTTGTATTATTTTTAATAATAAGAATTATTATTTGGATTTCATAGAGCACATGACAGCCGTTATTCAGTCTTAAATCTAGACTGTGGTGATTGTTTAAATCAATTAATTTGAGATACATTTTTAACCACTGATCTACATCCTTAAGTCCAGATTGTTTTAAATCAGCTTTACAGTGATAACAGGAAATGAATGCAGCAAAGATTGTTTTGGCTGTACAGTAACTCTAGAAGAAAGTCATTGTCCAGTTTAAGTAAGTTCAGCGTTGATTCATTTGCCGTTGTAAAAAAAAAAAAAAAGTTAATTTAGGGGCCGTTTAAAGATTAAGTGTGTCATTTTTGTGCACTTGGTGAGTTTCTAAAAAAATATATTATTATTATTATCTAATGAGATTTGTTTAATGACATATTGAGTAAAGATGATTGTCTGTATGTTTTGTAAAAAATATGTACAAAACAGTTTGTCTGTGACATTTTGTATGTGTATGCATGTTGATTTCAGTATTTAAGCACAATCATATCATGCCTGTGTGCATTAGAGCTTTCTTGTCCTTTATGTAATCCTCATCAAATGAGCACAGATTAATGCTGACATTCTCTTTTTATCCAGCTCAGCCAAGCTTAACACTTCCTAGAATGCTAACGCTTCCCAAACACCCCCAAACAGGTGCCAATGCCAAACTGCGGTACCAGATTACCTCCGGGAACACCATGGGCACGTTCGATGTGGAGCCAGAGGTTGGCACAATCTTCATTGCCCAGCGGCTAGACTATGAGCAGGTGCAGCGCTACGAGTTACGGCTGGTTGCGTCGGACGGAAAATGGGAAAACCAGACAATGGTTGTCATTAATGTCATCAACCAGAATGATGAGGCACCCCTTTTCACTCAGACTGAGTTCCACGGCAGTGTCATGGAGGAACTTACAGAGCTTCCTGTCCTTGTACTAGAGGTGAGTGGTTAAAACACTCAAATACACATGTAGTAGCATGAAAATGGCAATGTTGTAGAGAGGAAAATCAGCCTTTTGCAGAGATATGAAATAATTTTGTGAATGTCTTGCTACAAATTGGTTTCAGTTTCGTTACGGTTTCTTTGAAATTATATGTAATGGGTATTAATGTCCTCATGTAGTTTAAATCTTTGGAAGAAAAAGTTGGCCTATTTGAAATTAATATTTTGACACACCCTGCCAAGGTTGTCATTCTTTGCTAGCGTGTCTCAATATTGATGTCTACTGTGCTGTCAGTGTAAAAAATAGACTTCAAAGACTTTGCATAAACATACCGGAAAACAGGCGGAGAGAACTATCAGCATTCCTTTGCTGTGACTATTAACTTTTAATTGCCTCGTATGTTCTGTGACTAGTGTGTTGAATTCTTAAATGCATGCCTGCTTTTTTCCCATCTGCCCTTCTCACAGGTCTCAGCCACAGATCCAGATCAAGAGGCAGACCAGCGTGCAGTCCGCTATTCTCTACACGGGCAGGGAGCTGGTAGCGAATTCACCATAGATGAGATGAATGGTAGGATCTTCGTGCAACGCCGTTTAGATCGTGAGGTTCGCTCGGCCTGGCAATTCCTTGTACTTGCCACTGATGAGAACGGGGCAGGTCTTACCGGGTTTGCTGATGTTCTAGTCGACGTGCAGGATATCAATGACAATGCACCTGTTTTCCTATGTGCAACGGACAACTGCTTTTTGGGGCACGTGCCTGAGAACTCCCCAGCAGACACTTCCATCATGGAGATGCGGGCCACTGACCTAGATGATCCAAAAGCTGGCAAGAACGCTATCCTTACCTATAGAATTGTGCAGAATGTGCGCAATGAAATCAATCTCAACCTCTTCTCCATCAACCCAGCCACAGGCACTATCTATACTGTTCTGCGCTCTTTGGACAGGGAAGTGGTGGATCGATATCTCGTTGTGGTGGAAGCTTGTGATGGAGGAGGACTTTCAGGAACAGGAACAGCCACCATCATAGTTTCCGACGTCAATGACCATCCTCCAGTGTTCACTCAGAGGGTCTACATGGCCTCTATGCCAGAAAACTTGGACATCAACAGCGAGGTAGTGGTATTGGCTGCCACCGATGGGGATGAAGGTGAAAATTCAGTCATGACGTTCAGCATTATTGGTGGAGATGAAGATCGTAAATTCTTCATCGAGACAGACAAGGTAAACCGCCGTGGCATTGTGAGACTGAAGAAGAAGATTGACTTTGAGAAGCCACATGAGCGCACATTCAACCTGACGGTCAAAGTGGAGGATGCTGACTTCTTTAGCCTGGCTTACTGCATCATTCAGGTGGAAGACTCCAATGACCACGCACCAGTCTTCTTCCCACAGTTCTACGAGGCAGGATCCATGTTTGAAGACGTCCCAGTGGGCACCATCGTGGCACAGGTGACAGCTGTGGATCTGGACTCTGGTCAAAATGGGAGGTTTACATACAGCATCGCCCCAGAATCCGACCCCTTTCAACAATTCCTGGTGGATAAGAGTGGTTGGGTTGTAGTTGCTGACTCTCTAGACAGGGAAAAGGTGTCCCAACATAGGCTTATAATCTTGGCCACAGACATGGGCAGCCCTGCTCTGACCGGCTCTGCCATTGTGTTAGTGACCGTACAGGATGTCAATGACAACGGACCAGAGTTTGAGGCTCCATATCGGCCCATTGTGTGGGAGAACACTGTTGCTCCACAAGTTGTTCTCATGAATGACACATCTGTTCTGTTGCATGCTATTGACAGAGACACGTCATCCAACGGCGGGCCTTTTTCCATCCGTCTTTTGATGTTGACCTCTGATGTTACTAATTTCAACTTGACTGATCTGCGGAATGGCAGTGCCATGATAACCGCTCTCCGCAGCTTTGACCGGGAACAGCAAAAGCGGTATCTTCTCCCCATCCTGATGATTGACAGTGGCTCTCCACCAATGAGCTCCACCAGTACACTTACCGTCATAATCGGAGATAAAAATGACCATCCCCATGCACCTGGACACAGCGAGTTCATAGTGTACAACTTACAGGGTATGTTTCAAAGAATAAATACTACAATGCTAATACTACCATGCTAAATATGTCCAAAAATACTATGGTAGTGTCATGGTACTTTTGTAAGTGTTACCATACTCATTCAGCGTGATATTTACTTGGTACTTCAAAAAATACCATGGTACTGCATTGTAAATGTGTTGTATTGCCATGCTACATGCCCAAAATGCCATGGTAGTACCATAGTACAAGTTTAAAATACCATGGTAGAACCATGGTCAAGTCCAAAATACCATGGTAATACCATGTAAGTTTTGTAAGTGTTACAATGTTAATTTAGCATGATATTCACATGGTACTCCAGGGTACTTCAAAATATTCCATGGTAAAAGTATTACTTGATATATTTTTAGTATTTTTTTCTTTTCTCTGATGGAAATGCATTGGCCTTCTAATAAGAATTTGTCATGTAGCTCAAACATGGCATGATGTTAACAATTTACTTAAATCCCAGGTTTAAGAGGCACATACACACAAGCCATTTTAAAGGATGTTGATTTCATGACTAACAGGATTACAGCATTTCGTTTTGCCTTTTGGAGAAATGGCAATGTTGCATGCTAATAGCATTGCATCCCCCCCACTGTGCTGTTTAAGTGTGTGTCATATGTGCCAATGAGATGCTCTGCTTTTTGCTTATCTCTTTAAAGATATGTCTTCTCCACCCACCCACACACGCGCACATCGCCCCAGGTATCGCACAGCCTAGATGGAGGTAGCTTGTCTCTAACCTCATTATGTATTTTCCCCAGGTACACTCCCCACGACGGTACTTGGACAGGTTCAATCCCCTGACCTTGATGATTGGAGCGAGAAGGTTTACAAGTTCGAAGGCAAACCCCCCAGGTGCTTTGATCTTCTATTGAAGTTTGATTCAAACTCTACTGTGTCAAGTGACACTTACAGGAGTAGAAAAAAAGAACAAAAGTGAGGGAAGATAAAGGATGATAGCGTGCATAGCACGGTATATTAGCTTACTGACATCTCGCCTGTCACTCGCCTTTTTAATTTCAAAATTCACTCCGAAGTGATACACAGATTCTCTCCTAGTAACTGATAAGAAAGATTACGTTGGCTAGAGGTTCTCTCTAATTAGCTGCATCTATATGATGGTCTTTGTCCAAACCAGACTCTGTGGCTCATGCCAGCAATGGCACCTTCAAGCAAAGCGATTATGCTAACACTCCAGCAACCAATGCCAACTCAATCAGTTTAGTCTTGAGTTCAATCACAGTCTATTTCAAGTTCCATCCAGAGCTGTGCCTGACGGTGTGTTGTGGCGGATCTGCTCTCATTAATTTGGATAATTAACACATTAATACATTAGCAGTTTGATGCTTGCTAGTGTGACACATCTCTTGGCACCGAGAGCGTAGCTTCAATCCAAGCAGTTTTTCATGTGCTTACTTGACAGTTAAGTACCTAATTTGGCACCGGAGCTGAAGGTTACCATCGAGGTGGAACTCTATTCCAGTTATATGAACATGATTGAATTTAATTTGAGCAGTGACTACTGTGAGTTTAGCGACCTTGCTTCACAATGTCTGAAGTTACAAGACCAAGCAGAGCTTCACTGCAAACAGCATATTAAGAGCCATAAACCAGTGTTGTTTAATAGATGTGTCACTTTCATTTTGTGTCCTTTTCCTCCTAGTGCACACTACAAGACAAGCTCATCACTCACACAAGCCTGTAGATGCAAATGCAACAATGAATGTAAAATTTGTTTGAAATCTGGTTCCATGAGATAGCAGTGAGGAGCAGACAATGGAATTGCAAGTCTGCAATCATCAAAATATATATTTCCCATATATTTCAACAGAACAGTACAAAAAAGCACCACAAATCCTTCCTCAATGTTTCCCTGAAACAAATTGCTCTGTGCGTTAAGTTTTTGTAAGAAAATGCTAATTTGGGTTAGTAGATACGGTCACGAAGGCATTTGATTTTATAATTGACACTGAATAGTTTACACATAATTTCAGCAACATGACATAAGACAGCAATGCAAAAAAAAAAATCTTAATCTGTATTTTTGTCTTGTTTTTCAATAAAAAATAAATACATCCTTATAACAAGATACATTTATTTGAGAAGCTTTTAGAAGATTTCAGAACATATATCTTGGATTTTAAGTTGATTTTTCTTATATAATACCATTTGGGGTTGTGCTTGTTTTTGAAAGAAGTTTATAAAAAAAAAAAAACTGTTCAAGTTCATGTATCAAAATACAATAAAACAGTAATATTGTGAAATATTATTACAATTTAAAATAGCTGTTTTCTATTTTAATGTATTTTAAAATGTAATTTATTCCTGGGATGCAAAGCTGAATTTTCAGCATCATTACTCCAGTCTTCAGTGTCACATGATCTTTCAATCTAATATGCTGATTTGGTGCTGATTATATTTTTAAGCATAAATCTAACACAATTTAGTAGTGATGGTTTACAGTATGCTTAAAAAACGGGGAAATGCACAGGACGACACTTCAGAATGCAGAGCAGGGATAACACAACTGTGACCTAGACTGAGAAAAAGCGTATCCATACTAAGAAAGAGAGATTGGTGCTGCCCAGCTGTTCCTGGAATCTCTTATCCAGAGCAGCAGAAGTGTCCCTGTCATGGTCATCACATCTGGAGACAGAGACAGGAGTTGACATAAGTGCTTTCACTGATATACACACTGCCATTAATAAAACAGCTTGAGTCACTTTACAACATTTGGTGCTGCTCTCTCATGCGTGATGATCCAGGAATGAACCTTGGAATACATATCCAGTTACTGTACAGTTACTTTCATTCTGGTTTGTCAAGGCTTAGGGGATAGTTCATCCAAAAATGGAAATTCTGACACCATTTTCTCACCCTCATGTTGTTCCGAACCCAAATGCTGCTCTTTTCCTTAAGATAAAGTGAAGGAGGACAAATGCTGTCAAGCTCCAAAATGACAAAAATGCACCAAATCCTCAAAGTATCATAACAGTGGTCAATATGTCCTGTGCACTATATTTCAACTCCTATAAAGTTATAAAGATAGCTTTGTGTTAATAAAAGACCAGAAATTCTCCTAAACATCTTAATTTTACGACATGAGTAAATGATACATTTTCTTTTTAATATTTATTATCATAAATATTTAAAGGTAATAAATCAAAATGATCAACACACTAGTTGAATCTTGAGCCATGCATTAATTCTTGTCCTTTTCCCCACACAGGCAGTTCAGCCTGAACCAGAACAGCGGTCAGCTGAGCATCCGGGAGGGCACAGCCGCTGGATTCTACAGCCTGCAGGTGAGGGTGGCAGATAAGAGCTGGCCCGACGTCACCTCATCGGCCGAGGTCACGGTGATGGAGCTGGAGGAGGAGGCGCTGAGGAATGCTGGGTCCATCAGACTGGCCAGTGAGTGACACTTCCTTTCAAGGAAACTGAAATCTTAATATAGACCAGCTCACTTTTGTTTTGATTTATTAATCAATTAATTATTAAAACATATGCATGCATAAGTGTTATGCTTGACAAGAAAAATGACATTTTCCATGATTGCTTGAAATAAAACTATGTAAACATATTGTAAGTTCTACAGTAACTTCTCAAGTGTAAAATAAGCTAAGCAGAAAAAAAGTGCATGTTCTTCAATTGTTACATCAATAAAATGCATTTGAATCCCTGTATCCCGTTAGAAAAAGTAGTTTTTAAAAAAAAGATTTTGTAGACCTGTCACAATGTGAAGCAGGCTGATATTGATGAATGAGAATAATGCAATCTGCAGCCCGTGAGTAAGTGCTCTTACTCATTTCACATGCAAAAAGGCCCTTTGCGTCGTCAAAATAGTTTGAGAGAAATTGTGGAAAACGTTCGTGCAAAATTAAATCAAGAATTAAGCAAAGCAACTAAATGTTTTGCTCCAGGAAACTAAAACTAAATATTAAACCCACGTTAATAAATGTATTTGGGTTTTACATTGTTGGTAAGTTCTTTGTGTGTGTGTGTGTTTGTTATGCACAGACCTGACTGCAAATGAGTTTTTCCGAGCATCAACCAATGAGGAGAGCCGATACATGCGTTTCCGCCGCCTCTTGTCCGAGCTCTTCCAAACTGATATGGAGAATGTTGATGTCTTCAGCCTGGCTAGTGGCAGCCAGCCAGCTCAGCATCACCTCAGCGTTTGGTTTGCCGCCCATGGCTCCCCGTACTACAAGCCGGAGAAGCTCCACGGCTACGTGTCCATGCACAAAGCTAAGGTGACAAAGACGAGCGCACAAAAACTCACACTTTCACACCAATCCACGTCTCCTGTGTTTTTCACATAGGCACAGACATGGAGTCTATGAAGCCGTTCACATTAACACACGTGTAACACCTGCACTCAAAGACACACTTTGCAATGGGGCAATGAATATTTCATTTCCATGTAAGGTATGAGATGGTGGGCTGTCGCTTTGGGACTGGGAGGCGAGCAAGGATGCTGGGAGGGAGGGATGGAGGGATAGAAAGAACATGTTGCTCTCTGTGCAGCATCCACCAGTCTATAAATCAGGTGTAGAGTGGCCGCTCTTCACACCCCAGCATGGTGCTAATGCTCTCACCGAGATGATGTTGATGCACTACACAGGAAGCTGCTCTGACATTTTTAAAGCCACTGCTGAGGGATGTGATGGACTGCCCTTGAGACCGACCCCCGTCATTCCAGAACAAACACACTCATACTAACAAACGCACACAACCACAAAAGAAAAAAATAATTGTGGTAAATCACTTGTCTTGTATTATTCCTGTTGTAAATCTCTTCACCAAAGATGAACATTTATTATTATTTTTTTATTTTTTTATTAGTAGAATGACCAAGCTCTTTTTTTTCCCAAACAACTAAAATGATTAAAGAGACACAAAAGATAAAAGTTAATTTCTTTATTTAGTTATAGTAATATTGGTATATAGTTATGTACTTTTTCTTATGTTGGTGACCCACAAAAGTAATTTTACAAACATATCAATTATAAAATATAGTTAAAAGTAATAAATTGTGGAATTATTGAATTCAAGTGAGATTTGTACTTCTCTTTCAGTTGGAGTCCGCCCTGGGTGTGTCCATTCTACAGGTGGGGGTGGACGAGTGCGCCTATGCAGCCTGCGGTCAGACAGGTGGCTGCTCTAGCAGGGTGACATTCAGTGACACCCCTAAAACACTGAACAATGGGAACGTCTCTTTGGTGTCTGTCTCAGCCAAAGCGAGCGCTCAGTGTGGCTGCATCGCTCGAGAGGCCGTTCACCTGCACTGCTCCTCGTACTCACAAAACCCTTGCCTGAACGGAGGCACCTGTGTGGATAGTGAACTAGGCTACAGGTAAAACAGTCTAGCATTCTAACACTCAAGTCTTGCTAATAACTGCTTTTTTTTTTCTATATGATAGAATAAACATTATTTAATCATATAATCCCATGGCAGTTCCACATTTGGTTGCTACTGTTACAGGTGTAAATGTCCCCCTATGTTTGATGGGCCAGAATGTCAGCAAACCAAACACAGTTTCCTCGGCAATGGCTATGCTTGGTTCCCTCCCATAAGGCCTTGCTTCCAGAGCCACATCTCTCTAGAGTTCATTACAGAGGCAGCCAATGGCCTGCTGTTCTACAATGGCCCAATAGGAACACCTCAACCCGGAGAAAAAGAGGACTTTATTGCTTTGGGTATGTAAGGCAAATTGTCACGTTTCACTGTTTATTGTACAGGTGTTAGTTTAGAATATAAAGTGTTATTTAAGTATTATTTATGTACTATTGTAGTATTTATTTTTATTTTGAATTATCTTTTATTAGAATTTTAAGAGTTTTTTTTTATTATTTCTGGATAGCTTTAATTTATTTTTATTTCAGTTTTTAAGTAATTTTGGTACTTATATAATTTAGTTGTCAGAGCAACATTTCTCCCCCCAAAAAATGTATCTAATATTTTTTATTATTTTTTATTTCAGCTTTATTTCAATTCCTAGACTAAAATCATTTATTTTAACAATTTATTCATTAACAATAACATACACATCATTTTCCGAATGATTGAAAAAATTACTCAAAATCTGTTCAGACTAAAACCACATATGTAAACATGTTTTTTGTTTTTTAAAACTGAACAAAGCATTAAAAAA
The DNA here is from genome assembly GCF_965113295.1 of Leuciscus leuciscus. Lineage (NCBI taxonomy): Eukaryota > Metazoa > Chordata > Actinopteri > Cypriniformes > Leuciscidae > Leuciscus > Leuciscus leuciscus. The sequence goes on from NC_138744.1 coordinate 7,300,646, forward strand.
TAATCTCAATAATTGAAAAACAGCCTTAATAGTACCAATATGATTTAAGATTCTCTTGTTACCACTGCTTGAGATTAATTTCGTCTACCAATTAATTGTGTGACTAAAATCGATTAATGGCAACAAGCACAATCTGAAGTGAGCCATTAATGATAGATAGTTGTAAATGTGTGTGGTCAGCAGTGGTGAGAGTGGGGTTTGGGTCAGCATTGATCTTGACACCAGGTCACCGGTGAAGGTCACATATTCAGATTCTGTGCCACCTGTCCAATACTGTATTATGCAACTGGTCGTATGATTTTCAGGAAACGACCCTCCTGTGGCCTTGCATAAGCTTACATCATCAGTTTGGTACATGTTTTTATTGAACTGGGGCCAAAACCCTCCACTGCAGTGACAGCAATTTCAAACTAACCACAAATTGATTACGAATAAGCATTTTTTACTGCTGGGGGTCAAAACTAATCTTAGGGGGCATAAAACCGCATTAGATTTTCATGTCACATGCGTTTGCTGTGACATGTGCTGTGCTTCATATGCTTCCCTGTGATGAGTTTGAAAACTTGTTAAAGGTAAAGTTTGTAATGTTTACAGAACTAGTGGCACCAAATAGCCTGGGGTCAAAACTAAGGGATCGTTCTGCCCATTTTATGGGCCAAAAATCATGCTTATAAATGTAACAAGCTGCATTTTTGAGGTGTCCGTTGCACAAACAAGACGAGTTACCCAAGTTTTCTGGCCCAGAACTGCCCTTTTGTGGTGTAAATGTGTGTAATGGTTCCATATTTCCCTGTCAGTGGAAATGCTTCTTCAGTGATCTACCGTAATTATACACTACTGAGCAAAAGTTTGGGGTCAGTAAGGATTTTTTTTTGTCTTTTATATAGTCTTTTATTTAGCAACGATGCCTTAAATTTATCAAAAGTGAGAGTAAAGATTTCTACATTGTTACAAACAAAACAAAATCCATTTCAGATAAATGCTATTTTTGAACTTTTATTTTCAACAATGAATTCTGAAATAAATGTGTCAACGGTTTCCACAAAAATATGAGGTATTTTACAACCTTAGAATGATTTCTTAAGGATCACGGGAGACCGAAGCAATGGCTGCTGAAAATGTAGCTTTGCCGTCACAGAGATAAATGACTTTTTAAAATATATCAAAATAGAAAATAGTTATTTCAAATTGTAATAATATTTCACAATATTGCTGTTTTTACTGCCTTTTGATTAGATAAATTCAGCCTTGGTGAGCACAAGAGATATGGAGAGAATAAAAATCATTACATCCCTGTAATGCTCATGTCAATATTCTGTGTGTCTTCTAATGAAATTCCATTATTCTGTTACATTCAATAGAGCTGAAAAATGGAGTTCCTATGCTGAGTGTGAATCACGGCTCTGGGACTCTGACACTCCAGCTGCCCGCGAGAGCAACTGTCATGGACCGCCGCTGGCATCACCTTGACATCATCAGCGATGGCAAGGTAGAAGCATAGATTGAAAATGCACACGACGAGAATGAGACACTTGGCTGTTGCCATTCCCAGAGGAATTTTTGTTTAACTTCATAATGTTCTCAATCTCACCTCAATTTCATTGAGATGTGAAGCTGTCAGAGAGTCCAGATCATCACGTAGCTCTGAGGTTCTCATTGGGTTAAGCATATTGTGAGCTTTATCGCCCTCTGGGATCTGGGTCTAAAATATTCCATTACAAAACGTGACCTCTCTTGCACTCAGATGTGGTATAACACTTTATCTTGTAGTAAAATCATTCGAGTGTGGATGTGTGTGTGTTTTTTGTGTAGACTGTACAGATGATTCTGGACTACTGCTCTGGTGCCATGGTGAATGAGGTGGAAGGCCTGGGAGTAGAGATGTCTGAGACTGATCAGTCGGTGTGCAAGGCCTCCGGAGAGACGCCAGGCAGTGAAAGGTAAAAACATGCTGCTAAAAATACATATTGTGCCTTTAATATATCGATTAGTTAGAGGAAAAACCCTGGTGAAAAGATCAGCTTAAACTGCATGCTGGTTCATAATTGCTAAATTTGTTAAAAGCCAAGTTCATTAAAGAACCCATGAAATGAAAACGTCTCAAGTTACGTATGTAACCCAGTTCCCTGAGAAGGGAACGATACACTGAGTCACGTTGCCACACTTTTGGCATGCCTGTGCGACTTCCTTCGAACAATTCGAATCAAAGGGATTCCGGGATGTAGGTGCCTTTTTATGGAATTGCTACTCTACATCACCTGATCTCACGTCAGCTAATCAAGATTGCCATGTTTTCACACGTGCTTCAGACACCGGTCACGCAGAACCAATCCCATGGCATCAACATCTTGACACAGCGTCAAATTCCATTCGAAAAGGAAGTGTCATGGTCAAAGAGTGTCATGGCCTCATATTTTAAACCTGTCTATATGCTTGTGTCTTTTCCAGGACAACAGACCAAAAATAATGTTAACTTATCTTTCACTCAGGAATATAGAAATATTTGTCAAATAAAATGCTCTCTAGAATACCAGCTGCCTCTGACTAGCGATAGCAAGTTCCAAATCATGGTTCCTGGTTTTGATGTAAACTAAATGCACATATGTTATTTTCTCTTCAGGTTTTTGGACATCTACCAGCCTCTCCAGTTGGGTGGGGTTAAAGAGACACACTCACCCCGTAAATTACACCCCAGTTACAAAGGATTTGTGGGATGTATGAGGAACCTTGTGGTGGACAGTCAGGTAAAACCATTGTAAATGTGATTATTTTTCTAGATGCTGCTTTGCTTATACCGTAGTATACCATAGTATAGTATGTATAGCTTAGCTTTCTGGAGGGAGTCTTGGCTGAAGCAAAATATAACTTAACAAAACAACTTAAAAAAAGATTGCATCCTAGTTTGCATACTTGCACTACACAATAAATGTTTGTACTTCACTGGAAATGGGAAAGTACATAGTTATGCAGTGTTTGCAATTGCCTTTGTAAGCATTTAGCTAAAATCATTACCTTAAAATACATTCATATTTAAAATGAGATGCCTGCTTTACTGTGGAAGGGTCATCCTCACATTCATCTGCATTTTTCCTCAAGTGAAAAAGTTAAAAATGAATTATTACAAACTCCTTTTCTTTCATTAATCAAGTGACTATGGGAAATACTACCCAAAAACTCACGCAGAAATGCACACTCCAAAAAAAAAACCATTTGGGCATGTTTTGCTTTCTATTTTCAGCATACTATTTTTGGTAGATCTGGTATGCACCAATACTATTTGGATGGATAATTTGTAAATTAGAACAGTGTAGATATTTCTATTTTAAAAATGATTCCGGAATGTTTTCTCTATTATTGGCAGTTGGCCTTCATTCATAAAACAAACAATATGAATTCTGCTGCAAATCATTTGTAAAATGCACTTTTTGTCACATATGCACCACTGTATGTAAATTAGCACAGAAATTCATTCAAAGCTTCATTCACAAAACATGAGTATATTTGCATTCTGTCAGTGTTAAAAAAAATATATTTTCATGGCTGAAATTCCGACCGAATGTGTTTCGGGTTCCAATCCACAATCTTTTGTTTGGTCGGAACAGACGTTCACCTGAGCCACTTTCTGACAGCGAGTCGATACGCATCAATGAGGTTCAGCATTGTGCTGACTCAGGCCTTTCTGTGTTTGCGTGTGTCTTATTTCTTTCAGGTGTACGACCTCAGCAGTCCAGCAGAGAGTGAGAACAGTGCCCCAGGATGTGTCCTAACAGATGGTGTGTGTCTGACTGCTGGAGGACCCTCCTGTGGGGTTCATGGGAAATGCTTGGGGGAATGGGGCTCCTTCAGCTGTGATTGCCATCCTGGATACAGCGGGCACAAGTGTGACAAAGGCAAGCCAACACAATATGTATCACTTCATGGGCTATATTTGATTACAGTGACTGTTATCATACAACAATAATAATACAATAATACCACACTCATATAAAGTAATGTGCAGACATTTCATTGGCCCAAAATCCTTGAAGCTATTGTTCAAAAGTTTGGGGTTGGTAAAAAAAACATGCTCACCATTAGTCACCAAGGCTGCATTTATTTGATCCAAAATACAGTAAAAACAGTAATATTGTGAAACATTGTTACAATTTAAAATAACTCTTTTCTATTTTAATATATCTTAAATTTAATTTATTCCTGTGATGTCAAAGCTGAATTTTCAGCATCATTACACCAGTCTTCAGTGTCACATGATCCTTCAGAAATAATTTTAATTTGATGATTTGCTTCTCAAGAAACATTTCTTATTATCATCAATGTTAAAAACAGTTGTGCTGCTTAATATTTTTGTAGAAACCATGATACATTTTGTTTCCAGGATACTTAGAATGTTCAAAATAACAGCATTTATTTGAAATATCAATATTTTGTAACATTATAAATGTCCTTGTTGAATAAAAGTCTTACTGACCCCAAAATTAGCTCCATATTAAACATCAAATATCTTTCTGATTTCTACATTGGTTTGTGTACGTTATAGCACTTCCTGAGTGGTCATTTGAGAAGGACAGTGTGTTGAGGTACCAGCTGAGAGGGTTAGGAAGTCCACGCAGGACCCAAGCTCACCTCCTGCTGAGAACACGCTCCTCCATGGGCAGTCTCCTCAGCATGGCTTCACGGGACACCAATGAGTTCATTATCCTGGAGGTGAGTGATACACACCAATGTAATAACATCTAATGCAATAACATTCTTTTAAAGCATCCCTTAAGTGTCCGAATACTTTTTGGGGTGAGTGAATATGTCTTAAAACTGTAACGCTGTGTCATCTTTTTGTCTCTCAGATAGTAGATGGGTACCTCACTGTTCGTGCCAACCTTGGGGACGGCACTCACCATCTCAAACTAACAGGCCAGCGTGTGAACCACGGCCAGTGGGTCTTGGTCAGCCTTCATCGCCATGACAACATCTTTACCCTGCGACTGGAGCGGGGCGGGGGTTCACGAGAGGTTACGGGGGACCTGGGTCAGAAGAAGGAAATAGTAATTCACCCCTCCAGTGTGTTTCTGGGAAACAGCGCCACTCCAAACACGCAGGGAGACTTTCAGGGTGGGTTTTCTCTTCCCTTTGCTGTAATTCAAACCAATACATTTCTCTATATTGCTTTGTTTATCTCCGATGATAATGAATTTGTTTTCTTCTTCAGATGTTTTTATCATTCATGCTATTTATAATTAAAGCTTTATATTCAACTACTTTCTGGAATGCTTGATTCTGATTGGTCAGTCTCAGCATTCTGTGGTCAAATATTTTTTGTATAAAAAGGCAGACAATATCTGTACTCTTCAAATGTTTTGGATCAGTAAGATTTTCTTTTAAGAAATGAGTTTCAGCAAGGACACATTCAATTGATCCAAAGAGACATAAAATAATAACATGAATTCATTTTACACAATATTTATTTTTAAAATAAATGCTGTTCTTTTGACCTTTTTTTGATCATCCAAAAATTCTGGGAAAAAAATGTATCACAGATTAAAAAAATAAAAAAATCAACATTGATAATAAGAAATGTTTCATGAGCACCAAATCAGTATACTAAAATGATCATGTTACACTGAAAACTGGATTAATTTATTATTACAGGAATAAATTACATTTTAAAATATATCAAAATAGAAAACAGTTATTTTAAATGGTGAAAATATATCATATCACTGTTTTACTGTATTTTGCTGAAATAAATGCAGCCTTCGTGAGCATAAAATACTTCTTACTCTTAAAACTCATAAAAGAAATCTTTCTGACCCCACACTTTCGAAAGGTAGTCTAAACTATAATATAGGATTTTGATATATTTTAATTAGGGCTGGGGGAATTAACGCATTAATCTTTGCGATTAATTTGAGATGTTTAACGCGTTAAAATAAAATAACGCAATCAACGCAGCACTTTTTTTTTTGCCTCGTTTTAATGATTTCCTGTTGCGGCTGCTATTGAAAAGGCCGAAAATATGCCGTCCCGCCCCTCCGTGTTCGGCGATCAGGTTTCATTCTCGCGCAGCTTTCATGAGCGGGTCTTTTCCGTTCCGTGTGTGTGTGTGTGTGTGTGTGTGTGTGTGTGTGTGTGTGTGTGTGTCGGTGCGCTGCTGCGCTCTCTGCTCAATGTTCCACTCCGTGTTTGCGCTGCGCGTTCTGCTCTGTCGTTAACGGCCCAAATGCTCCAGTCATGTACCGATCACGCACTGGAAAAGCAAAGTCCGCTCAAATAACGTTAACTTTCTCAGTAGTAGACTTCTGTTTGCAATAGCCCTACTGAGCTGGTATAGTCATGCTGGGCAACAATGGTAAAATTACCTGCTCTGATCACATGCTCTGGTAATAATAGCTTTGTAGGACTATATATTGTTTTGATAATTAGTAAAAAAAAATAAAAAAATTTAAAAAAAAATCTGTTAAATTGATTGTTGATTGATTATTGAAAAATAATATTGATATATTGATGTTTAATATTATTTTAATATAGGGCTATTTTCTGTTCCTTTTTTCCCCTGTGTTGTTTAATTTAATTAGGTGATTCTAAGTTTAAATATTGATGATTACAAGCTTGGGGGAAATGCAATTAATTGCAATTAATTACAGCAAATTGTGCAATTAATTAGTTAATTGTTTTTAATCGATTCCCAGCCCTAATTTTAATAAATATTTACAATATTATAGATTTATTTGGTCAGTAACTGTGTAATGAGTGAGATAATTCAGTCATGCAATCATAATTGCAATCTAAAGGCAAACAGGACCCCAATTCAAAATTACAGTCATTATATAGTCCAAGAGAACCATTATATTGCCTAGTAAAAAAAACTATATAAATACTTAAAAATGAATAGTAACAAATATAAAACGTAGCTTTGTTAAAAGAAGTTACAGTGACAAAGTTACACCCTGTTTTTTTACCGTGCAGGCTGTATGCGTGATGTAAGGCTGAACGGTCACTCTCTGCCACTGGATGGTCAGGGCACAGAGTTCAGTACTGTACTGGAGCGGCATGGAGTCGTGCCCGGCTGCCACTCTGACGCCTGCAGTGCCAAACCCTGCCTGAGTCCACTGTTCTGCACAGACCTGTGGAGGAAACACGAGTGCAGGTGAACACTCTCTCTGACGCGCTTTAAACGGTCAAACTCCTCTTTCTTTATTTCAACGTCCACTCTCTCTCTCCAGGTGTCCAGCCAATCAGGTTGCAGTGGTGGATGAGGTCACAGGTCTTTTGCATTGCGCCCCCTCCCCCTGCGGCCCCACCACATGTCGTAACGGTGGCTCCTGCCTGGCTCACTCCACCAAGAGCTACCAGTGCCGCTGTCCAGAGGGCTTCAGGGGCCAGTGGTGTGAGATCGGCCAAATCAAAGCCCTTCGTCTCGCCCCGCTCGGTCCGAGCTCCATCCTAGCCATCAGCATGTGTCTGCTCGTCTTTTTCGGTAACTATCAGGATATCTTCACACACACCCATAGATTGTCATAATGTGTTGCGGTGAAGTGTCCGTTATCATTGTGGAATATGCGACCCACTCAGTTTGTGTCAGCGTATTAAGAATGCTGACAATAGAGAGCTAACAAACAGGGGTAAAAATTACGAGGCAAGCCAGGCGTGTGTGTGTGTGTGTGTGTGTGTGTGTGTTGTGCGGTGCGCGCCTCAGACAGGTACAACAATGACGTGACAGGCTGGCAGTGCCCTCCAGGCCTCTCTGCCAGCTCTGACACCCCATCAGATGTGCAAGCACACACACAAATCCTTTTTTTTTTTTTTTAAGCATTACCGCATGCAGGCAGGAAGAAATCACTCATCAACTGTGGCAAAAATGTGATGGGATTGGTTGGGCTTAAAAGAAATTTGGCAGAAAATGGTGGGTTATTTTCAGATTGATCTGCCTTTAATTGAAAAGAGGAGTCTTACCTTCCGTGAACTGGCTAGATGGCATGAGCTGGTGAGAGCTGAAGCCTGCAGTCAAACTTTTGCACTTAGAAGTCAACATGAAATCAAAACTAACCCTGTTCAGTTCAATAAATATTTTTAGTCTTATTGAGATTGATTTAAATTAGGTGCACATTTTTCAAAAGAAAACAATCTTCCGTCAAAATGTGATAACGTGCTCTGCCTCTGAATCAATACAATTTGGAACCAAAATCTAATTTAAACCTGTGAATGACATAATTTAAATATAATTTATTGATTTGAAATGTTCAATATTAAATTACACTATCATTCCAAAGTTTGGGTTCGGTACTTTTTTTTATGCTTTTGAAATGCATCTCTTATGCTCACCATGTCTGTGTTTATTTGATCAAAAGTACAGTAAAACAGTTATATTATGAAATAATATTACAATATAAAACAGAAGAAATACTGTTTTCTGTTATATCTGTTATTCTATATTTTAAATAATATCATATATAATATATATTTAATATATAATAACTGTATACATCATTCTCTCTCTTCCCTCTGCAGCCGTGCTCGTGGCAGTGACCGTATGGAATCAGAAGGGCAGTCGGAATAAGTTCCGCAAGCGAGGTGTGTACCACATCCCAGCGGAGCACGAGAGCTGGGAGGACATCCGGGAGAACATCCTCAACTACAACGAGGAGGGAGGAGGAGAGCAGGACCAGGTATTCCATTAACACAGGCCAGCCGGGGGGAGGTATTGATTTACTTTCAGTTAAACTCAGGTCAGGGGAATGACCTCCATCAGCATCAACACTGCAATGGCATCCTTAAAATGGTTTAGTTAGAGAGTGGCATCCAGTTCCATCTGCCAAATAAAATACCATTAGTTTGCATTTCAAGTCTTAACTGACAGTCTATTTAAATAATGAGATGTTAAATGTTGTTACATACAGAAAATTCACACACAGTACACTTACTGCATACTGTTATTTATATATATATATGTGTGTGTGTGTGTGTGTGTGTGTGTGTGTGTGTGTGTGTGTGTGTGTGTGTGTGTATATATTAGTATGATATTCCAAACTTAGCAAATGTTTCTTGATCAATATTTTTTGCTGTTCCTGAAACAGCATTCCTAACTGCCAATATTATACAATAAAATGTTATCTTGCTTGTTTAAATGACATTGAGCGTTGTGGCTCTAGAAATGAACAATGAGATACATGAGAAAAGGTCCCTGTCTATATACACTACCGTTAAAAAATTTGGGTCAGTAAGACTTAAAAATAATAATAATAATACTTGTATTTAGCAAGGACACATTAAATTGATCAAAAGCCTTTGTAAAGGTTTTTACATTGTTAAAAAATAATTGTATTTCAAATAAATGCTGTTCTTTTTAACTTTCTTTTCGTCAACGAATCTTACACAGCACAACCATTTTCAACATTGATTATAATGAGAAATATTTCTTGAGCAGCAAATCATCATATTGGAATGATTTCTGAAGGATCATGTGACACTGAAGACTGGAGTTATGATGCTTTTCCATCACAGGAATTAATTACATTATAAAATATATTAAAATAGAAAACGGGTATTTGAAATTCTAATAATAATTCACAATATTACTGTTTTGACTATATTTTTTGATTGAGCAAAAAAAAAATTTTTTTTCAAAAACATAACATCTTACCACCCCCGAACATTTTAATGTTAGTCTGTTTTATGTTTTGATTTTGGCCAAATAAAATGTCATTCTATTGCGTTTTTCCAGAATTAAAACTGTCGCCTATGTGCCCAACAGAATGCCTATGACATCACCGAGCTGAAGAGGCCGCTGTGTTCCAGCTTGTCCCAGTCCTCCTCCTGCACCACCGCCCCCCTCATCAAGTCGTCCCAGGGCTCTCAGGAGGAGGTCCACCCGTGTGGAAACATCACCAACGGAGCCACCCTTCCCTACCACCACAACGCCAGCTGCGGAGGTCACTGCGCCATGGACTTCAAGAGCTACGTGTCGCGCATCATCTGGGAGGCCGACAACGACAGCCTGGCGTTCCCCATGGACACCTACCACGTGTACTGCATCGAGGGAACGGGCTCCTGCGCGGGCAGCCTCAGCTCTCTGGGGTCCGCCATCTCAGAGGAGGGCTTCAGCTACGACTCCCTGCAGCACTGGGGCTCCAAGTTCCAAGGCCTGAGCGAGCTTTATCGCAGACCCGAGCTGGCCGTCCCGTACATGGACACGGTGCAAAGCCAAAGCCAGGAACAGTGACAGTGATCGGACGACCCGAACACTTCAAGCCCAGCGTTTGTTTCTGTGTTAGTGTTTTATAGCCTTTATATGGTTCCAGTTTGAACGCTACAAAAAACTTGTCCTAAGAAATGGTTTCTGTTCATTTGTGATGTAGTCACACAGCTTTAAGGGTGAGGAGCATCTGAGGTTGGAGGACTGATTTGTTTTATTTATTGAGTGAAATATTAAATGTACCGTATTTATTTTTTGCTCTGATAGGGAACAAAGCCAGTGAATCATCAGGACTTCACCATGATGAACATGGTATACGGTCACATCCGGCGTGTCACAGCTAAGGTGAATTGTAGCGAACACACATGACTAATGCTGCGTTCCATTTCTAGCTTTATTTCTGTCAGATTTCCATCTTAAAAGGTTGTGAAGAACTTTGATTTCGCCAAAATGTGAATACACACCACCGCTCAAAGTTAAAGGGTCGGTAAGATTTTTTAATGGTTTTGAATGAAGTCTCACCAAGGTTGCATTTTTTTAATTAAAAATACAGTAATATTGTGAAAATTTGATTACAATTTAAAATAACTGTTTTAACGTATTTTAATATGTGATTTATTCCTGTGATGGCAAAGATTAGTTTTCATGATTTTTTAATGAAAAGAAAGTTCATTTTTTATATATTTTTTAGAAAAGTCTGTACTGTTAATTTTTAATCAATTTAATGCATTCTCGCTGAATAAAAGAATTAATTTCTTTCAAAAAAAATTAAAATTCTTACTGACCCCAAAACCTTCACTTGAACAGAGTTCATGGTACTGGAAAACCTAGAAATATACGAATTTTAAACATTTTCATGTCTGGAAAATAAAATAAAAAGTTAGAATAATAAGAAAAAGGTTATAATTAACTCAAATAAATAATAAAATTAAAAATAAAGTTATCATAAATTACTAGAAAAGTAATAGAAAGAGACAACAGAACAAGGCTATTTGGTCAGAAGTCATAGAAACCAAATATATCCCACATCCGCCTTTGAATGGAGCGCAGCATTATTCCCAGCAGTTTTACTGATCAGGGTGTTACGTTTCAAAAATCTGCACTTGACCAAAACACTCTTGTTTTAATGGACCCAGCTGCACTTTTGATGGACGCCCACTTCTGAATTTTAACTCTGAAACATAAATTTGCCAAAAGAGGGTCATGAAGACACAGAAAGACTTCATATGTGACTGATGTGCCAATGAATCACAAATCCACTCGCGCGCGGAGTGCATAAGTTACATTACTTTCGGTCAGTGGCGGTATAAATCTGCTTTCTGCCATGAATATTCATTGTGTAGGTTTGATCTGTCTTTGTCTTTTTCATATGAGAGACGTAGTGTGTGATGCCAATCATTTCTGATGCTGGTGTGCTGAAACGTGGCGACACTATCGTCTGTGTCATAACACCAGATGAATGTACCGTGTACTGAGTAGCCGAGTCGAGACTCCACTGTGTCAAAGTCTGTTTTAATAGTTCAAATGTGGCCAGACGCAGCGCAGATACAATCACTAAAAGCTTATAAATATTTTCAATTGCAATATACTTACAAAGGATCTGTATAGTTCTATTTTTATTGTTGTGAAAACACAAATATTAGTCTGCTAAAATGTGCAGGCGGCATTTTGTAAGAACAGTGAGCCATAAGATTGGTTTATCGGTTAGGTTAGCCCTATAATAAATGCTCAGCAAAACCTATATAGAGACATAAATTGAGTTGAATCTCACACATGATCCTTTACAATAAAAGGGCCGTGGCCAAGGCAACGTCGCTTCATGCCTCCTGTAAACCATCTAACAAGAGCATGAGGTCATTGCCACAATGGCTTATAGTTCCTTTCAGCCCATCACAGACCAGTGCTGCTCATTGTACCATGTAAATACTGTACATACAGAAATACTTTTTCTAGGGACTTAACTTTTTCCTTTTTGTATATGAATTTTAATAAATGAAATGTTTTCCTTGAGACACTGTGAGAGAGTGGTTATTTTCTCTTGTAGTTTCCCCATCCGACATTTCACGCCTCAATGTCAGTGCTATTCTTGTGTTGTTGTACTGCCACCCTGTGGTGACTTACAGTAATAACAGGCTGATTGGTTTTACTTTATTATTTGCAGTTGCCTTGTAATCTCTGTTCATTTCTGCCTGTTCTCGCCTATGTTCCTTGACAGTTTTCCTCCCTATTCATGGATTTCATCCAGTCCCTTTCCACAGGTGTATTAATCAAGCACAATGCAGTCTGCATTCATAATCTAGGTGCTTGATTTTATACACCTGTGGAAAGGGACCTGATGAAACCCATGAATTGTGGCACAATAATATAATTTCTACACTTTGTCACGAATATTTGTCTATACACACCTGATTCAGATCATCATCTCGTTAGGAACGAGCTCTATGAACTGAACTGGGTGTGTCAGATAAAGGAGACATATAAAATGTGCAGAGCTGTGGGTCCCCAGGACCAGGATTGAGAACCACTGGATTAGATGGTAAGCGAACAATCATTTTTTTGTAGAAAACATGTTGCATGAAAAATGGGCAGGAGTAAACACCTGAGCAACTTAGACAAAGGCCGAACTGTTATGGCAAGGCGACTGGGTCAAAGTATCTCTGAAATGGCAAGGCTTGTGTGTTACTCCCGATCAGCAGAGCTGAGAATTTACCAACAGTGATCCAAAGATGCCTGATGGCGGTGGACTCTTTTAGCAGGATAATGCTCCCTGCCACACACATTGTTCAGGAATGATTTGAGGAACATGATGAAGAGTTCAGGGTGTGGATCTGATTGAACATGTGGGATGTACTTGACGAACAAATCTAATCCGTTGCTCCACCGTGAACATGAAGGATCTGCTGCCAATATTATGGTGCCAGATCCCACATTACACCTTCAGGGGTCTTGTAGAATGCAAGACCAACAGCATATCTGGCAGGTAGTCGTAATATTTTGGCTCATCAGGGTATTTCTCCTTATTTGTTTTGCATTTTGGAGTTTTGGAGTCACTATACTGGGTGTAAAAAGCGTCCTCTCACTTTAAACTGCTTTTTGCAAATTTCTTAACAAGTGTAAATATTTGTATGAACATAAAAAGATTTAACAACTGAGACACAAACTGAATATCAAAAGTAGCAGTCAGTATCTGGTGTGGCCAGCAGTTAGTGCATCTCCTCCTGGTGGACTGCAGCAGATTTGCAGCTCTTCTGTAAGATGTTACTCCACTCTTCCACCAAGGCACTTGCAAGTTCTTGGAGACGTCTGGGTGGACATATACACATGTTTTGGCACTGCAAGGATGATCAGCTGTTCTCCCTGTAGCACTGTCTCAGGTGTCATACATTACGGACATTGCAGTTCATTGCTCTGGTCACATCTGCAGTCCTGCAGGACTATGGCATGTTCACACAGGTGATCCGGGATCATCTCGTGTTCTTCAGAGTCAGTGGAAAGGTCTCTTTGATGTCCTGAGTTATTGGATCTGTGACCTTCTGTGTCTATTGGCTGTACTGTTAGTGTCTTCTTAAGCACTGTTCATTATAGCTCCAATGCAATAATTGTTTATGATTCAGTGAACTAGTATGAAAAAACATCGTATAAACCCTTTCCAGTATCTGTAAAGCTTATTTGGCGAAAAAAGGGATGTTTCTTTTTTTGCTGAGTTTATATATACAGTAGGCCTACAGGTCAAAAGTTTGGAAACATTACTATTTTTAATGTTTTTGAAAGAAGTTTCTTCTGCTCATCAAGCCTGCATTTTTTTTTTATATATATATTGTGATATATTATTACAATTTAAAATAATTAGTTTTCAATTTATTATACTTTAAATTATAATTTATTTCTGTGATGCAAAGCTGAATTTTCAGGATCATTACTCCAGTCTATCACATGATCCTTTAGAAATCATTCTAATATGATGATTCATTATCAAAGTTGGAAACAGTTCTGCTGCTTAATATTTTTGCATAACCTGTGATACTTTTTTAGGATACTTTGATGAATAAAAAGTAAAAAAATTAAAATTAAAATGGAAAAAAAAAAAAGAAGCAATTTTTTAAAAAATAGAAATCTTTTGTAACAACAATATACACTTACTGGTCAGTAATTTGGGGTTAGTATTTTTTTTTTCTTTCTTTTTTTGAAATAAATCAATACTTTTATTCAGCAAGGATGTGTTAAATTGATAAAAAGTGATAGTAAAGAAGATTTATATTATTAGAAAATATTTTTTTATTTTGAATAAATGCAGTTCTTTTTAACCTTTTATTCATCAAATATATTAGGCAGCAGAACTGTTTCCAACACTCATAATAAATCAGAATATTAGAATGATTTCTAAAGGATCATGTGATAGACTGGATGTCACATGTGACACTGAAGACTGGAGTAATGATCCTGAAAATTCAGCTTTACACCACAGAAATAAATTATTTTTTAAAGTATATTCAAATAGAAAACTATTATTTTAAGTTGTAATATAATATTTCACAATATTCCTGTTTTTTTTTATCAAATAAACGCAGCCTTGATAAGCATTAGAGACTTCTTTCAAAAAAAAAAAAACGTAATGTTTCCAAATTTTTGACCTGTACTGTATATATACACACACACACACACAAACACACACACACATATATATATATATATATATATATATATATATATATACATATATATAATTATTATTATTATTTGCTGGCTCCATCTGTCTTCAAGTTCTCCAAGCCATCATAATGCAGTGGTATGTGGGACACGCATCATTAAAAGTAAAAGCATGTGTTTGGAGTGGGTTCTTTGTCTCAGAGGGTCTTGCAGGGGGTTGGGAGTTCAGGGGTAGGAAGCTTAATAAGGAGGGGACATTCGTACCCCAAAACTACACAATAACTCACACAACAGAGGCATTGTAAGGAAAGTCCATGTCTTCATCACCAGCCACATGTCTGGCAAACACCTCTATATAGAGACCAGCTGACCACTGCAATAACATTTATCAAATGATGAGTGAAATATGTAACAACATAGCAAGAGACCAATGCCTTATCCAACTTTAACAATAAGAAAAACTCTCTATCATAGAACTGAACGTCTCCTGCAAATCCTCAAACTTGAGCTGCTGTAACAGTTTCCTGTCAAAGACGTTGTATATCAAAAGGAGTTTGTCTTTATCGTCTTTCCTCTAAAGTTAATCTGGAGGTGAAAACAGCAACAACTCCAGTGGCTTTTTAGGGGACTCGGACGTCACAACAGCACCTCAACGCCCTCATTAGGACAGTTTGCAATTCAAATGTGTTTGTCTTAGTGCACTTCCTTTGTCACTCCACCACCAAAAGGTACATCAGCTCCCCCATGATACGCTCATGGTGAAGAGGTGACAAAATGGCTTCATGTTAGATCAGCAATGTTTGTGCATTTCTGTGGGGGAAAATTATAGAAAATTCTCAGTATATGTATAACTGCTGTGAAACATTTCTCTTAGAATTTTAGACACTTAAGGGCCACTTAAAATGTATTCACTCACTGCAATATATAATATCACACCATATGGCAATCATTTAAAAAAGCCATTACAAATTATATTTTCAGTTTTTGCATTTATTTTCAGATATATTATCTAATGCAATTGAATGTTTACAGTTACATGTGGCATAAGCGTAAAATTAATGCTTATATAGAAGGGCCATGACACATTTCTGGTATGTCTGGCTCTGAATGTGTGGTGTATATATAGGCTATATATTTATAGACTGGGATCAGTAAAATAGTTATAATTTCAAATAAATGCTGCTTGTTTGAACTTCCTATTCATCAAAGAATCCTAAAAACAAAATGAATAATGATTTCCAACTAACTGTAATAAACTGCTTTCAACAAGAAACATTTATTGAGCAGAAAATACGCATATTAAATTGATTTCTGAAGGATCATGTGGCACTGAAGACTGGAGTAATGGTTTTATCATGCTAATTATTTATTCACCCACCACTTACTATAAGCACAAAGAAGATGGCTCTTTTTCTTTCATTTTTTTAATAACTTCACATTGTAAATTACAGAAGATTGACATTGTTATTTGTACACATATACATCTTATGTACAATTCATAGTACTTTTTACAGCTCTTATTCCAACACATGTAGCTATGACCATTGGCTCAAGTCCAGGTCAAATTTAAATCAGGCTATGCTACAAACAAGGCATGTAATTCATAAATAGCAAGCACCTCAAATTATTAAATATGCCTTTGGCATTGAGGAAAGAAAATTTGCAATTCAAATAATACAAATCTACCTATATGAAATAAATACGCAGCTTGCTTAAATTCAGTTTGGTTAAACTCACTTCTGAGGGGTAAAAACAGTCAAGTCTTACAGGAATATCTTCCAATCGCAGGAGAATTAAAAGCACGGGAATGAGGTTCACAAAATATGTAAAGATTTAAGAAAATAAACCACTAACCGATTCCGCTTGTCTTACAGGGTTGTCCGGTTTAACAAGCAGACTTAGCACCACTGGGTTGACATTGGACCACATTAAACGACAAAATTCAGAACATTTCATAACAAGCGCACACATACACACACACACACACACGCAATAAAATTAAATTGTATTTACACAACATAAAAGGTAACATATGATCCATGAATCAGCAGCATTTGTGCACACCTCTGAACTGGCAATGTGGCCAGAAGTTCGTAAGCAGGTTAAGTCTGAGACTGAGATCATTCACGTTTCACTTCTAGCTTCAGAAAATGGATTTTAACCCATTCTTCGATGGAAGGCACTTTTGAGTGCTTCAAATACTGCTTCGGGAAACCAAATTTAGGTTCTCCCTCAATTTCACACATAACATCTTAAGTTTTGTGAGCTACGGCATCTCAGCCTTTGATTTGTTTCCTATAGACCGCCCAAAAATTACCACAACTGTGTGTCTCTGGATGCGTTGGTCTAGAAGGTCTCATATCTCTGGGCTGTGATGGCAATAATGAAGACTAGCTACGCCATGTTCTCCTCAAACCCGTCAGACAGCAGGTTTCTCAGTGCTTTTAGGAGGGGTCAATATTCCCGCTACAGCCAACGGAGACATCCGGTCCAAGCTGTCCTGCTGCCGATCATGTGCTTCACTCTGAAAAGACACACGAGGTTGTGTTAAAGCTTGTTAAACCTTAAATAAGCCTGACTGAGGAGACAATGAAGATGAGAACTGACCAGCATGGCCAGATAGTCCACGTGGGTCTGTGTGTTGTGTCGATCTTCTGCCGCCACCTTTTTGAAGTCCTTCAGCTGTGGTCTGGGCCATTCACGTACCGTCCGCACAAATGGGTTCATCCACCGCACACAGCTTGATATGCTGTCCCATGTGAGCCCTGGTGGGAAAGAAAAAGGAAATACTTAGCCCAGCTCAGACACAACAACTTCCATCCTTAAAAGCACATCCAAGATCAGAAAGCTCACCTGATACTTTATGGACCGTTTCAAAAGACGTAAAGTGACAAAATGCAGCAGCAGCGAGGACTCCGTACTGGTAATCCAAAGAATTAATGTCCAAAATGCAAAGATCCAACAACTGCAGACAGGATTCAAGAGTCAGAAGGGGCGTCAAGATATAACAAAACAACAATATACATACTCACTTCAAAGGAGATAAAGTCTCACCTGTGCGATTTGGATGTAGGTTTCCTGTGAGAACTGAGGAATGAGGAAACTGGCGTCATCCTTCAAAGAGTCCACTTGAGAGTAGAGCTTCAACCATGAGATGACTGTCTCAGGACAGAGATACCAATTTAACGCCTTCAACATGACAAGCTCTTTAGAAAGAATCTCCTCCTCATTACAGGCCCCGTCCGTCACATAAGCAAACTCCTGCAGCTTTGGCGGGTAAATCTCCTGTCAAACAGAGATATTTGTGAGAAAAGTGGCACCGTGGAGTTCTGT
Organism: Leuciscus leuciscus; assembly: GCF_965113295.1. Taxonomy (NCBI): domain Eukaryota; kingdom Metazoa; phylum Chordata; class Actinopteri; order Cypriniformes; family Leuciscidae; genus Leuciscus; species Leuciscus leuciscus. Next base: position 7,318,812 of record NC_138744.1, read on the forward strand.
GATGTTCTTCAGTTGACTTTAATATATTAACAACACTGTCAGAAACGAAGTCTCCAAAGTTTAAGTACCTCTATCTTTGAGGCTATGAAGAGTGATGTTATGCCAATAAGCTGCAGTTGATCTTTGCCAGTGTCTTTCTGAGTGAGCATGAAGCGATCAAAGATGTCCTGAGCCAAGTAAAACGTCTCTCGGTGCAGAGTATAAACTTCGCTGACCTTCACACAAAGAATTTAATATCATATTAAACACATTTAGAAGACAAGAACAAAAAAAACTTTACAAATGTGGATGAAAACAAACATACCTCTATGAGCCAGTCCAGTAGAATAGACCTCATTTTGGGCTGCAGGGCTGGATGTTGCTGGATGAAGCCCTTGTCATGTACATACTTCAGCTCCTTGTTCAGCATCTTTATCCACACGTCATCTGAACTGGCCCAACTGTCAGGACAACAGTAAATGTGTGCCATTAAACCAGAGAGAAAGCATTGAATGATATTTAACTTAATAAAACACGTTCTGGATATCACATATGTATCCTGCTTGTGCATTGCAAAATGCTGGTAATAAATAGCCAAATAGTTTTCACTGATTTTAGATTAGTTTCTCCAAAGGAGGAAAAAAAAAACGGGTAATGTCGTCAAGTGTTCGTTTCATTATGCATTATTTGTAAAAAAAACAAAAAACATTGATTATAAGCATTTACATTCACTTTTCAAAGCATGAGACGCTGTGATCAGGTCCTACCTGAGGCATGGCAGTGGAGAGGGCTTCACAAAGAGGTTCTTGAATCTGAAGCGCTTAAAACCAGAGAGATTACCGGTCTCCTGATTAGTCTCCTTCTGAGGAGTCTCGATTAAGACACTGGGATTATTATCACCTTCAAAACAACGGTTCTAGAAAAAAAAAAAGAAAAAAAAAGTATGCGGTTACTACTTGGGTTATATGAATAAGGATCAACCAAATACAATTACACAGGGCATGAATAAGAACAGAGTAAGCATAGTGTTTCCATTACTTTTCTTTTCATAAAAACACTTTGTGCATTGTATAGTATATTCTGTATTGCTGCACAGGAATATCCTTTCAGGAATCAAATAACAGCATTTCATGTTCCTGAACTTTTATTAATATAGCAGCTTCAAAACACAAAGTTAATACTAAAGATAACAAATACTATACTAAACTAAAATAGATTTTTTTTCGCGGGCTGGTGAATAAAGGGAATAAACGCGGGAGGGTCTGGGCGTGACGTCACGGCGCGCTGATTCTGCCAGTGAGACCATTACTGCGCATGCCTGAACTACTGCATAATAAACTGACTGCTAGTGAAAAACTAACATAGGCTATATGCTAACAAACTAACATTCCTTACACTAAACACAATTAGTTTGGCTCTTTTAACTCTGGATGAATAATACAAATCATGTACAAATATACATTTGACTTATGATAATACAAATCAGCTCACCTGAATTTCATAATTTTGTTTCTTAGCTGCTGACGGGATTCTTCTATTGCACTGCTGAAAATAAGGTTTTGATATGTAAGTATTTGCGTACATTGGAAAGAAGATTATACACTTTTCAGAAACAATATGTCAAATAAATAGCAATATCTCACCTCGCCTTTTCTTTTCCTCTGCGGCTTGTTCTGTTCTGGTGCGTTTTCATTTCTTTCTTGTAATGTGTGGCGACTACTATTGAAATACAGAAGTAATAACGTTACAGAAATAAATATTGTTGTTTATTTAGGGTTCGCGTAAATAAAATATTGATTCGACAAACAAATAGTTCTTACCTGCGTCTTGACATTTTCTAAACAAATGGTGTGCTTTTCTCCTGTGAAGCAGAAACATACAACGTTAAGTGACAATGTAAGTGAATTAACCACAAGTAAAGGAAGAATAACGACGTAACTAACTTACATGTCGTCTATAAGGTAAGTTACTACTAAAATATCATTAATAAAGCGTTTAAGAGAAATACTTTCGACAAAAAGGCTTAACAATAACGTTAAGCCTGGAGCGAAGTATACATGACCAGAAATAGTCTATCATACTTCTATAATTCACACGAACTAAAAGCCAAACAGTTAAAAAATCTAAAAGGCATTAAGAGTAAATGCAAAGTCTGCACAAGCAGTAGTATTATGTTTTTACAGAAACCAGAAATACGTGATCCAGTTCTGTAGGTTTATGAAAGGACAGTCCGCGCCAATTTACATGAAGCGGGAGAACAGCTGCCCCCACAAAAACCCATCTGATAGCTATTAAAAGCGAATTAAACACCAGTTTAACCGAGAATACTGTTCAGGGAACTCCTTAGTGTGTAGAACATCCATAGGACTCTTCACAATATCAAGTATTTTCTTAATTTACGAAAGGAGTTTACGAAGACACGTCCACGTACATACTATCTAATCTGGCGCCTAGCAGAGCTGGCTAACTTTCAGCAACATCCCCCCTATGAGCTCGACATTACAGTAAACATTTGGCTATGAGATGGTTCTGAAAATATGAATTGTCCCTTTTTCCTAAATAATAAAGCTGAATACAGCTGCTTTTAAGGGTCCCGCAGGAATCTTCATCTTCATCTAGTCGTAGACAGATGACTGGTTAAAAGGCTCAAACATCCGTTTTAAACCAACAGTAACATAAAACAACAGCACGGTTCCTGCTAAAACATGATTGTAACACGAGTTTGAGGAGGTAAGATTAAAGTAAGAAATATTATAGGTGAAAGAAGACTAAAGTAAGTGTCCTTACCGCAGAGTTCAGTGCGAATGAATGAATGAATGGCGCCAAGCATTATATAGTCAAGCGGTTCGCGGCTACTGCGCATGCGTGGCGCTCTTTTCAGCTTTTAAAAACAACCCAAAAAACTATGTATAACATTGTGTTTTCGAGCTAAAAATTATCAGTTGGCCTGATGTGTATTGTTAAAAAAAATCCGCCTTGATTTAGAAATGATTATGTTGATCGTTTTTGAGAAACCTACGGGAATGTTTGTGGTTTGTAGACTTGCTTATGGCCGCGCAGACCTTTGGTTTAAATATGTAAAAAACGCGCTTTCCTGCTTTCCCGGTTAAACGAATCCGGGGCCCGAGGACCTAATGCATCATATGCGAGTGGGTCTGTATGTTAAACATTGCATTTATGTGCAATTATGAGAGTTTTTTTAGTCGAAGGAGACGCTTCCTAGTTTGACAGCTTCTCGTGGGCGGGGATTTGATTCGGTCTGACCAATCATCGTTATTCCACGAGAAACAACGTGCTCTTGTAAACAAACCCATGAGAAGAGAGATCAGCCCTTCTGACAGGCAATGAAAAGCGTGTTTTTAGCATCAATCCTATCGTAATATTACTTGTATTTCACAATCATAGGTGTAAATGTATCAACTAGAAGGTTTTTTTTCTGTTGTTTTCAAGGAAATGTTAATTCTGTCACGATATAGGCTATCATTTTTTCTGACAAGGCGTTTCTATGTGTCTTACTCCCTGGTTACTTTGTTATTGTGATCCAACCATTATACATACTGCAGGGTTTCCGGCGAGAGAAACACAAAATAAAACAATCAGAAAATACAGTTCTGTTCATATCAAATCAACGCGACAGCTTTCGTACTTAAACACGTGAACAAGCAATACTGCACTCCATCAACCTTTCGAGAGATCAAATCCCCAAAATAATTTTTTTGAAGCGAAATCGGCGCGAATTCTTCAACAGTAATCCCGCTCAACCTTTTGTGTATGTTAAAATACGTCACATCCGGGTGCAGCTACGTGTAATATAAAAACGAACAACTTCTTCATGTACTTCATGAATGTCTCCCAAATGCAAAGATCCCCGATAGTCTGTGTTTCATGAACATTTACAAATCTATAAATTCTGAATGTCTGATGGATTCACTTGAGAGGACAATTCAGCCAGTACAAAAAGCTAACCTGTGTCAAAAATGTACTTCCTTATAAAGAATTTATTTTAATAGGCATTTTAATTTTGTGAGTGCATTAATTGTTTCCCTGGCCAAATAAAAACAATTATTAATTGAAATACATTGTTAATTAAAAAAAAAATATTGGCATCATTAATACTAAAGCAGCCACAATTAATCCACAAGAGTCAAGACATAAAAATTAAACATGGTAGATTTTGGTTAATCTTTTCAGATCTTAAACAGTTAGCAAAAAACCTCCATATTAGCTTCAACATTATGAATACAGATTTCTGTACAAGCTACAAGTCACTTGGCACTAGAGGAAACTCACTTCACTTCCATTTTACCCTAGCATTTTAAATATATATTTATTGGGATGCATGTAACCATCCAGTAAAAGAACGAGGAGGGCACGATTAAATGGGTACAGTTAGAAATCTGCATTATTAAGGTTAATACCCACACTGGTACAATGAATAATAAGCTTGCACTAATCATAGCTTGGGATTCTTGAGAGATTAGTTGGGTTGAGTTACAGCTTGGTATGGGTTCTTGAAATGCTCCCGAGTGGAAAGCTTTCATTAAAAGTTGGTGAGGTGGAACTTGCACATATGATGCCAGAACATGCAAACACCTACCTAGTCTATAAGGCCAGAATCATACATAGCCTATACATTATTATTTACTAATAGAAAAGGAAGAAAACGTTAGTTTGTATTAAAACATTTATTGAGAAGAGAGTATACATACATACTGACAAATAGGTTTCAAGACATATGAAATGAACAATTTATTTGCAAATTATACTACCCATACAAAACAGTTTGTGTATGACATGTATCCAAAACATTTCAGTTCAAGAAAAAGATAAATAAACAATGCTAAAACCCTACACTTTTGGCAAAGTGCTGTATTATTCCAGTAAACTAAAAATCAACCAAAGCATAGTCTAAAATTGAGCAATGCCACAGAAAATATTCTTCACACATTAAACACAGAAAACATTTGCTACATTTCGTGTAAAAAGTTGACAGAGCAAGTGGCTCACAGAGACAAGGTAATCCTCTGTGCGTAGTAAAGTTACATTTGTTTGTGTCCCTTTGGACAAATTTCAAGTTCTTCACGGATGCATTGTCATACTGTTCAACTGGAAGGCACATGATCCCCAAATGCATTTCAAGGCAAAATGAAATCCCTGTTGTGAATACCAAAAATCGGGCGTCTACTGACATAGGGAAAGAGGGCCTCTCCAGTATTACTCGAGGAATATGAAGAGAACCTTCCGCCCCTTCCATTCCCTTCGTCCACAGAAAGAAATGTCAGAAAATGCAATATACTGCTCTACGCAGACTGCAGCAAGCAAAAGAAAAGAAGAGAAGCTGTAGTTGTTTTCCTTGAGTTGCTCATGCATATAAAATGCATTCGGCTGAATGTCAGAGTTAATGAATTCAGTTTAATTCATTTCGGTGAGACATTTACCTTGGCAGAGTGACGGGAAATTTACAACACCAGGTCTCGAGCGATAAAGGAATAAGGAGTAAGTTCATTGCTACTTTAAATATTTCGCTCAGCAATATACAATGTGTAACTAAATAAAACATGAAAAAAGGCATATTACACAAAAAGTCACTACATTGATACAAATGTAAATGCTAACAGTTTCACTCCGTCGTCTACGTTTTTAACAGTCAATTAAGAGAAAGAGTTTGTTTCACAGTCCTCGGAGGAGCAGGCGTTTTTGCTTTCATTCAAAGTGTGAGATGCACGTTATGTTAAAGATTTACATCAATTACAAATATTTCCACAAGGTAACGTAGACATTTACAAAGTTAGAGGTTTTCTAGTATGTACAGAGACAGTTTACCATCTGCAAGTAATCTGCAATCTTAGCGAAGAGCAAAGGTGAACAGTGATGACCCTGAGACATGTACTGCAGATATAGAGCAAACATGAAAAATAACATTTCAACACTTGATGTGTTTTTTTGTTGTTGTTGGTTTTCCCACCTGTTTGAAAATTAGCACTACACAGTCATACATCAAATCAATCACTAAAAATAGGAAAAAACTGCTTACATACATATCTATGCCAATAACACACACTCTTATCAACTTCATACTGATATGTAATATATTCAATATTTTTTTCTTTTGAAAATATTTTGGAAGTTTTTTTTTTTTTAAATATATTTTATATATTTTGAAATCTACTATGGAAACAAGGCTTTTAGTGATAATAAACCCAGTATACTTTACAATTTTTTTTTAAAGAGAAAAAAAAAAAAAAAAAGAGGAAGAAAGCACTGATCTACAGAGTCACAGGCAGGTTCCTTCCTAACCATAAAAGTGCTGCTGATGATTTCATCACTGATGTGATTGAAATTAGTATGGCTTCAAAAAAAGCAAAGAAAGCGTCAAGCTGCCTACACACATGCTCGAAACAGAGCACTTACAACATCATGCTCACTATAACAAAACACTTGGTTATTCAACCTTCATGACATTTAACATAAGACCGAACATAACAGATGGAGCTTATATAGGAAACACGTGACGTGATGCAGACACATTCAGGTAGAGCGGAACCTGCCGTGAAGTAAAGTGACCTATGGCATTGATTCTAAAGGACTCCGTTCCTTCTGGCGAATTCTCCCAGTGAGGAGAGGGCGGCGTGCGGGGGAGGACGGGGGAGTGCAGTGGGGACCGTCTCAGTAGTTGTATTGCCTCTGTCCCGGCTGGTGAACGTAGCCTCCGGTGGCTTTGGCCTGTCTGGTTCCGCCTTCGCGCAGCAGGTTGAGGCGGCGAAGGGCGTTGCGGGACAGCTGCTGGCGCTCCACGTTGTCACGGATGCGCTGAGCCAGACGGACGTTCTTGGTCTGCTTCAGAAACCCTGCGTGAGCAGCGACCAGAGCGGCTGCGTAGCAGCCAGAAGGATGATTCGGCCGACGCTGAACTTCAGATCTACAAAGCCAAACAGAATCCGTCAGATTCTAATATAATATTATATAACAATAGAAAACTCAGAATCTGGCCTTTACCTTAAAATCGATGGCTCACGGGTGGTGTCCTTGGCAGGTCGTTGACGAGGGCTGTGAACGGCGTACACGGACATGCTGGGGTGCTCGATCAGCAGGTTCTCCAGAGGACTGGTCTCTAGCAGGACCGGAGCTCTGCCTCCAGCCATGAAACATGGCGGAGGGGTGATGAACCAGCTCTCTTCCAGCCCACATGTCGCCTCTAGACGCAAAAAGTTGCCGTCGTCTGCGTCGGTGTCTGTCGCCGAATCCAGAGAGGAGCAGGAGGAGCAGCGCACAGGAGAGTCCAGGGGAGCGACATTATCAGAGCACACATCCACCAGATCATCTCCACACACACCTGAGCAGGCTTTCGCTACAGAGAGGATGTACAGAGAGGATGTTACTACAGTGAAATTACTATTTGAATCAAATTTCAGTGTTTAACAACTCCATTCGCACTGTTCACAACATTAAAGTTGTGATCATCTTTTCTTTCCTATTGTGTAGTATATCTGAGCTTCTTGAATTAGAAAAATGTAGGAAAGGAATTGACTTTGTCCATTGGGAATTAATTGGAGTATTGGATCATTGTAATTTTAAAAAACGAATAATGTACATGGATAAATTATTTATAACGAACACTGCAATATTCCATGAAATTTTAATGAAACCTTGAATCACTTGGCTTGTTGAGGAGAGGTGGGCTATTAATTTTTGAAGCAATTGAAGGAGTACTATATATATATGTTTAAAGTCATATGTAGGGAGGAGAATATCGCACAAAATGACTTGGGACAGTAAAAGACTGTCTAGAATGACCTAGCAAGCACCTATCGCCATCTTAACAACCATACAGACCATCTTAGCACTGACTAAGAATAGCTGTCTGTCAGTGGGTTTTCTTCAGAAAAAAGGTTCACAATTTTTTTTATATATATCAAACTTGTGAAGTAAATAAAATGGAACCAAAATTCAGCACTGGATTATATCGAAAACATCATGTCACTGGCTCTATGGAAAACAAGTCATGTGTATAGACAGAAACGAAGAGAGTCAATATTTTTGCCCACACTTCATTTCTATTTGTACTCTTTGTGGCTCCTGGCAGGTAACCAAAACTGGTGTAAACAGCTGGCTTTTGGGCAGTCTTTGAAGCATTACACTTTCAGTGGCCTCTAGATGGCAGTGTGATTGAACAATCCTTCACTCCAGTACTTGGACTGACCAAACACTGCAGAAACTTGACAGCCATCACATGCAGTTCATGTGACAGATTTGAAAAACAGTGATAACAATTCATATATTTGCACTAAATGTAACAAGACTAGTCACCAGAAAGTCCCACACCCATAGCACTGATGTTATATCACACACAGAGCCTCCCTTGCATAGAGCCACACCTTGTTTATCTGTAAACTTGCAGCATCCTGCCAGATGACATCGAACATTTTCTCAACTCAGCTGGTTAGAAAGCTCTTAACCTTCTTATGGCCCTCTTCAATGTCCCTGAGAAGCCAGTTAACCTTTAATCCCCTCACCATGATGGGAAAATTCTCACATAAAGACATTTCCATCAAGCTATATGGATATGAAATGAAAGCAATGTTTTAAATCTCCAGTCCCCTCCTGTCTAACTCAACCTTCAGGCAACGATAGATGTTTGTAATAATTCCGTGTTCAAGGCCTACTCTCGTTATGAGCATAAACGGTAACTTAATCGGTCCTATTTTTACCGCAGACCCCATCTAGACACTTTTGTCTGACAAGCTTGTTGCCCATAAACATGTCTGTCTCCTCCTGTCCTAACAGAGGTAAACTGGGCCAACCAGATTGCCTTGCACCTAAAATATTCACACACACACACACACAATATGAGAAGGCCTGTATTTGGGCAGCTTATGAGAGGCATCATGTTAATGAGGGCATTGCGTCTGTGCCAGGTTTTACAGAATCTGTAACATGGCTCCAGCTGACCATGTCATCAGTATCAACTGAGGTGAGGTAGGGTCATATCATGCATAAGAGAACGTTTGCATGCCATATCTGCACTGATTTCCGGGGGAAATAGGCAGGATTCTGTTGAATGCATTTAAAATTCAATACAAACTGCAGTTTGCAATCCCTTTTTATTTCAGAGAAAAATGGAATATTCTATGAGAAAAATGTAGAGCGAGACTTGACTCTATAAGTCGGAAATTTGGGGACTTTGTTCTATGCATTGGTTGTTGATTCGATTTTGAGATGTGGGCATTCCACTAAAAATGTATCATTTACAATAAGATCTATAACATGCATTTTCATTTCATGCCAACTTTAACATTATCCCATGGACTGTTCGGCTTAAGTGACATTAGCGTAAAAAGAAATTTAGAACAGCAAGTACATTTTGCTAAAAGATTCTGAGACATTATTTTAAAGTTTGGAATACCATGATAAATAAAGGTGTGATGAATGATTGATGAATCATTCATGATACGGTAATGAACGTGCATTAAAAAAAAGCATAAGGTTTGAAGGTTTGTTGACTTTGAATGTGTAGACTTCTCGATGCAAACTAAGCCTGTTCCTGCATTTAAAAAGAACACAATGTCCATTTTTCACTTTGCTGATCAAAAATAAGATAAGATGCCAGAAAGATCTCTCACCTAGATAATCGACCAGAATCCACTCATCGTCCTCCTCCTTCTCGTTGAAGTCTGGATCCACAGGACATCCACTGCCCTCCTCCAGGGAGTCTCCAAACAAGATGCTGGTGAACCTCTGAAACATGTTTTTGTCCCGGGCAGAGGCGTGAGGCTGGACAGTCCTGCTGGGAGTGGGCGAGGGCCGAGCTCTTTGGTCATCAGCTGCGAGAGCCGCTCACTGAGATCTTAATAAAGGTGCTGAAGTGCATTAGTTACTCCTTCTCAGCTGAGGAACACCTGATGAAGTTCAGCCATTGCTTTTGTTGATTGTGCAAAAACAGGCCCTGGAGGACAAGCGAGAAGACAACATTGTTGTTAATGACAATGTATACGCAAACAACACAAACTGACCAACATTTCCTGGTGATGAGCAGGTCATGTTCTGTTGCGATTAGCAATAAATTACAGGTTCACGCTTATAAAAGACAGACGGACTGACCAGCCAAAACAAAGCAGTCTAAAGTGTCTCTGCTGTCACAGATACTGCCTGTCCTCTTCATGTGAAGCTGATGCCTATGAAAACTGATCTTTGCACAGTTACACCCAGCCTTGTTCAGGACTATGACTCTTGAGGGTACCATTTTCTGTTGTTTTGCTTGCGACAACAAAGAGAGACATCTGTGAAGTGAAGGACTACAAACTGTTCTTCACCCCACAGCATTATTGAAACAAGACAACCAATTCATACTCCCTCCCCACCTGCTCATATAGTCATGGCAGCGGTCTTTGTCTGTGTGATTAGGGGGGTGGGGGCTATTATGGGGTCACATACATATAATAAGCACCCTTCAGAACCCCAAAAAGAGGATTATAGACTGACAAGCAGCGATAAGCAGTACCGGGATGGCTTTGTCTCAGCAGCCTAGAGGAAAACTGTATGGCTCAGAGCCAGAGGTCAGATTTAATTGTATAAAAATAACCAATTTTTTAACTTGGGTTTTTATTCCCAATATTTAGGAGATCATTCTATATATCTAATATATCTATATATTCCTCAAAGCTAAGAGACTCAAGCAAAAGTTTAAATTTGCTGCCAGTTTAATCTAGTCATCCATGTAAAGCTGATGTACAGACTATAATAAAATACATAAAATCTGCCCTAATATGTACAGATTATACAGCCCACTACAGAAGAAATAAAGTAATTTGTAAGGCTATTGATTCTACATGTCAAACGAGCAATAAAACAAAAAATGCAAAGTGCAGTAATATAGTGCACATTAATCTGATTATGCCCATGACGTGACAATGGCCCCATTTAGGCTGAAAATAACAATGCAATTAAAGCAGAATATAGGCTACTGGAACTGCACTCGCTTCTGGAAAACCATCTTAAAACCAGCCTATAAGACTGGCCTACCACCCTGGCCCTGAGCTGGTTTTCCCACCAGACCAAAACCCTTCTAAAACAAGTCAAAACCAGCAAACCATCTTAGACTGGTTTAAGCATTTTTAACAGCAGCTTGGACGTACAATTACATAACACTAGTATGTAGAGTAGAACACTGCTCATATTTCAAAATTCATTCACAGCTTTGTTCAAACTACTGGTCGACATTGGCAAAAAATAAATATATATATATAGATAAATGAAAATAAACTCGTAGAACAACATTTAATGTCGAAGTAAAGAAAAACAGCGTCAAAGTTGACATATATGGAGAGCAGGAAAACCAAATACGGTAACATATAGCTACATACGATAACACTCATAAACAACTAAACCCTTTAGCTGATAGACTATTAATCTCTTAACAACGCAAACATGCATTGGGTAAGCAATTAGCACTGGGAAATTGAAATTTCAAAGATGCAGACATATACGAAAGCTGCATTTGCTGTTCATATTCTGATGTTTTATTGACCCAAAACACAGACTGGCCGGGGGAGGGATGAGTGTAACCCTACACCGACCGACTGGGCGGAACGAGAACCCAAACGCTTCAACTGGCTCTGCTGAACAAAGCTTAATCCGTAAAATCCAAACATGCTCACATTGCAGAAACAACAGACACAAACAATGAACATTTCAGATGGCCTGCAGGCCTTGACAGGTTGTGCAGAGCGTCGAAATATTTAAATGCAATTTTTTTACTTTTTTTTTTTTTTTTACATTTACATTTCTTTTTACAACCTCTAGCCTATTTATAAAATTTGATGAAAAATTCGTAGTTGGCCTATTATTTTAGTCCGGAACTTTTCTTTAACGAATTAAACCAGAATAATGTCTGTCGATCAACAACAAAGAGGTTTTAACTCACCTGCGGCAAAAAGTAATGTAAACAGGAAGAGGGTTGACTTCAAGAACAACAACAGATGAGGTAGAATATTTGTCGTGCGATATATAAAAATATATAAATACAATTCTTCCTGGAAGAAATTAAAAGTTTCTGGACCCTTTAGTTCGGAGTTTCGCAGTCGGTTCTTTTTCTTTTCTCCTCCGAGGTCTCAACTGCTCCCTTTGTTATTGTTGTGGAAAATTAACAGCTGATCGGTCGTTACGTCACTGAGGACGGCCCACAGGCGGGGCTTGTCGGAACCCTCTCAGCCAATGAAATTGCGCCCCTGACTGTGACTGACTGTCACCAACGCACGTGACCCATCCCGAGAAAGGCAAGACCAGGCAGAGCACTCCATGTTAAGGAGTGTCACCCACTAATTGTTGGGTTGTACAAAGTTTTTGAAAATATGCTTTAAATTTGTTTTGATTATTATACTTTTGAGTGGTTCTTAACTTTTAAACCATTTTTGACTGGATATGATTATGTAAATAATAAACAATAATCTTGTCACATAGCATAACTGAAATGATTGGAATTTTTTTTTTTACAGATGTTCATGTTTAACCAGAGTGTGATTGCTCTAAAAAAAAAAACAATTATGTTAATTGTGTACCTTTCTCAATTTTCATCCAACTAAACAAACTGCAAAGAGAGCAGCAAAGTATAATGTACATTCAGTCGGTCATGAACCACTAAAATGCATTTATTTACTTACCACATAAATAAATGGATGTAAAATATAGACTTGATTTTCATTAGAATAGAACAGCTTCATCATATATCTGAATGCCACAATTGACTAATCAGAATCAAGTATTCCAGAGAGCTTTCAATAATTAAAAAGCTTAAGCAAAACTGTCATTTTGGGGTACATTGTAAATGACATGTTCTTTTTTGCCCCTTAAGTTAAGTAAAATGTGTAAAACAAAACACTGAAATCCTTCCTTTTGAAGATGTAGGTCACCAGTGAGAGGCCCATTCAGCAAGTTTTAACACTCTGGTGAGTCATCAGATCTAATAAAGCAATCTAAGCATGTTATTGCATCATTCATATATCCATTATATTTACAAATATAGCTACACTAATCTATATAAAAATTAAACACATTTATGATTATGTATATACCACATCATAGAGAGTATATTTATCAGTGTGACTCAGAATAATCTTTGTACCCTTTGTCCTGTCTTCCCTTGAAATGTGATGAATGATGTTTTCATCAGGATGGAAAAAAATTAACTTTCTTTCCTGGTTTGGAGATTGTCTCGGACAAAGCTTCTCCTTTCCTCTAAAATCAGTCCACTTCCACTCTTTCAGACATCAACACTGGTCCTGGCTGTCTGAATACAAGAGGGACAATCTTTCTGCTGGATAAATATTTTCTATCCATCCATTTTCCCACTGTAGGATGACGTGAGAGTGAATCAATGTTCTCATGTGCTGTCATCATGTTTTTCCCTCCATTTCCTTTATTTACCCTCCAAAACAAGGCCATACCTGCTCACTCTGGGTTACACCATAAAGATAAGCTACAACCCACCCTGACCTTGACAGGCCTTGTCTTAAATGAGTGTTCTGACAGCACTTTTAAACTAACTTATTAAAACATGTGTTGACTATTTGGAAAACTATCTGGATAAATGCATGCTATTTATTTCTTTGAGGTATAAAATCTCATATAAATATTATTATTTGATAATAAATCATTTAACACCTATGTGGTGATTGGGCCAGAGAGGCTTTTCTTTTTCTCGAAAATATTAGTTAATGTTATCGCATTGGACTAAAATGTACTGACTTTGCTCACACAGGGTATAAGTATATACACTATCCAATTTTTGGGGGATAATAAAAAAAAATGACCAGCCTACAACTAATTGCTTATATTATAAATCTCTTGTTATGCTTTATTATCACCAAATATTGGATTCAATCTTTTTGTCAACTTGTTTTCTTTCCATTAGGACAGGTTTTGTATTTCTTTTTGGAACTCATTGATCGTTTATCTGAGCATAACAAGAGATTTATAAGCATTTTTTGTTGTTGTTGTTGTATAGGCCAGTCATCTTTGACTGAGAACACCACCAGTGTGACTTTGTTCCATTTTGTACAAAATAAAAGCATTTTAAACAAACTTCCTGGTTAAACATTAAACCACACTAGTGTGATACGCAGTGTAATTTTAAAAAATATATTTTGTTGAATATTGACAAATTTATCCACAAATAATGCTTTTTCACTCAAAAACTGAGGTGCAAGCTCAGATCAACGAGACCCACGATCAATCCGTTTAAAAAATAGATACAAAACCCGTCCTAATTGAAAGAAAACAAGTTGACAAAAATATTGAAACCAATATTTGGTGATAATATAGCATAACAAACGATTTACGGGCAATTTTTAAAAGGCCGGTAATTTTTGACCGGGAACACCAAAGGTGTTAGTACATACTGGGTTTTCAACCCTGTGTAAAGTGTAAGTGTAAAAAAACAAAAACAAACCAAGATCATAAAATGTAAGTTGTCTTAACTGATTCTTATCAAACCCTGCTAAAACAGAACATATTGTTCATGATGAATCCACAGCATTCTTGATATAAACAACATCATCTACTCTAGCATATGCTGTTCAGAAGTCCATTTGACACTCTGATGTAATTCTGTTAATGTTTAGGGCATGTACCAAACCTGTTGTGCAATAAACCTTAGACATGTTAGACATATTTGGTTTGAAGTCAATAAAAACAAAACTGTGAGTGACAGAATGGATAAAAGTTGTGGTCCTTATATGTATCTTCTCAGTTGTAACCTTTTAGGTGTCTTACTTTGATGTTATACAAGTGTTCATACATGACTGAACTCATATTTATCACAGAATCCTTTTGACATTTTCAGAGCCTCTATTTCTGATGTAAAGAAAAGGCAAAAGGGGAGTGTGACGGGGAGCTTAATCACAGAAAGCACTAAGTAGACAGACATGCTCTCTGAAAGAATTACCTGGTTTACTTCATGTTACTTAAGGTTAATCAAAGCAGACTGAAAAATAAAATAAAATTGTAATTGTAAACACATCCAAATGTCAAGCTTCTGACCCCATTGGAGTAAACCCCATAAGAGTTCACTTGCAAGCAAACCTGTCTGATACCATCTGCACAACTGTGATCACATTGCAACAGATTACAATCCTCATTAATATCTAATATAAATCAATGAAAATGAAAAGCCATACCACATGCAGACTGAAACTTAGCATTTAAAGTGCCTAAGGTCTATATTTGACTGTTTGAGTGGAGGGAGAGCATGAGAACAGATGATGATGATGCAAAGAAGCTTACAGTGTGACATCTGGGTAGAGGATTGCATAATGTAAAGAGGACAGACAGGTGGTAGGCACAAGCGAGTAAGTCAGTGAGCCGCCAGCCGTGACATCCTGTCAGTCAGAACCTGTAGGTTTTGTGGTTGTGCAAGACAATCTGTTATTTTGAAGACTGCATTAAAGTCACTGGGAAACGGAAGTTTACTTCAGTATTGTGACCTATGATTGTGACGCATTTTCCCGAGTGAAACTGAATATTGAATGAGAAAAATAGAGGGTGTGGCCTCTTAAAAGTCCTTTCAGCTCGCTGTCAGAGCTCGCAGCAGACTGACAGCTGGAGGGAATGTTCTACCCAATAAGCCTTAAAACTCACGTCATCGGAGAGGGAAAGCCATTCCAGAGAGGAAGTACATTCATTGAATGAATGAGTGAGAGAGTGAGTGAGTGAGTGAGTGAGTGAGTGAGTGAGTGTGAGAGTGAGTGAGTGAGTGAGTGTGAGTGAGTGAGTGAGTGAGTGAGTGAGTGAGTGAGTGAGTGAGTGAGTGAGTGAGTGAGTGAGTGAGTGGAGTAAATAAATAAATAATGCATTAATGTAGTGCTTTACTATGTACTACTGTGCATGAGTGAGTGAGTGAGTGAGTGAGTGAGTGAGAGTGAGTGAGTGAGTGAGTGAGTGAGTGAGTGAGTGAGTGAGTGAGTGAGAGTGAGTGAGTGAGTGAGAGAGAGTGAGAAAGTGAGTGAGTGAGTGAGTGTGAGAGAGAGTGAGTGAGTGAGTGTGAGAGAGAGAGAGTGAGTGAGTGAGTGAGTGAGAGAGAGAGTGAGAGAGAGAGTGAGAGAGTGAGTGAGTGAGTGAGTGAGTGAGTGAGTGAGTGAGTGAGTGAGTGAGTGAGTGTGAGTGTGGAGTAAATAAATAAATAATGCATTAATGTAGTGCTTTACTATGTACTACTGTGCACCCGAATCATATCAGAGGGGTCTCCTTAAAAGATTACAAAGACAATATTTTGTGAATCAACTTGCACAGATGAATTGTTCACCACAATGTGCACTAACAAAAGTCAATTTTGATTTCATGCTGACTTTAAGGCCTGTACCGAAACTGCAGTTAAAATGTAGTAGGAATCCTGTGCCTCTGGAAATATCCCTCTGCATACCAAACACCTTAAAGCATGTAGTAAAAAATGTGATGGCATGATGTGTCAAGTTGAGACCTGAAAAGCTCTGAACAACTTCAAAACATAATCATTGAACATGAACATAATGTATCATTACACCTCCTTTACACTTTACACCTCTTTAAGGTGTACAGTATTATTCTTATACATTTGTTGTGATAGTGTTTTCTTTAGGGCTTGAGGAAAAATACCATATAAAACTGTTTAGATGAAGAAAATGCAGTGTAAGCGGTTGATTCATTTGACCCCATCTTTAACCTCGCCAGATGCAAAATATGACAAGCATATGGGTTTTGAGTCATGTAGCGAAAAAAAAAAAAAAAATGAATCAGACAATCATGAAAACCAATGACAATCAATACAATCATGTTAGTGGTAATGTACACATTTTAATGGAAATGTAATACAAATGGCTTTTATTATTAATTTTGTTAGTTACAGGTGATCTGATTTTGGACCAATTGACTAGGTGTTATTTTATCCACAAATTGTTTTTTGTGTTAGAACAAATTTTGCCCGCATACTTCCCAGGAGGTTTGGGGAATATCAAGTGGCAAACAATGCTAATTGGAATGACAGACAGTTAAATATTACTGACAAACTAGCACAGATGTAACTTCTGAGTAAAAGCCTCTTCATGAACTATCATATCAGTGGTAGGGCCTACTGTTCTGTGTAACACACCTGTGAAACACCTTTTCCGTTGAAAACACCCAAAGATAAACCGGCTTTTAACTTTTCTCTGGAAGAACACACCTTTCATTTGCAGCAATGTGTCCCTTATTGACAATACAAATCCATTATCTATTCTATCTGAAAACATATAAAACAGCAGTACATTCGATTATCAGCCTGAACAGTATAAAACAGTAGTAACAAACTTTAAGCTGAAATAGTCAATTAAAGCCAAATTTTACCAACTGATCCGGTGCAAGGAAGATACAAATGATGACTGTTTTGTCCGGGCGCTCAGGAGTAAAACAAGTCTTTTTGTGCTCAAACACATACACAATATAAAAATAATTACCATTTTGTACAGAAACATCTCATAGTTCACATTATTTTGGAACCATTTTGTTTTTGTACATTCATTTGAATTTGAAAAGTTAAAAATGAACCCAGGAGCATGAACAGGGGTACAGGTAATCATCCTGGCCTTTATTTATGAGGACAAGAGGGATGTTGCCTGCTAAACAGGTCAGGCACATAGGTTAGGCTGTAACTAATCTCAATGTCAAGCCAATCTGACAGCAACCAGAGAGATTCATAACAAAATAAGGTTGAATAACAATCAAATCCATGATCGCTACATCAAATAAAATTAAAATAAAATAAAATAATACTACCATTATTTATAATGCATGTTCTTTTGATAGCAATTTCTGTTTCATGACCGAACCGGTGCGGACAAATAGGTACCCTCTCTAACCTGTGTGGAATCTGCTCGCTTGATTAGATTTAAATAAAATAAAAATACACATCAAAAACCTCTATTGAAATGCTTTACACTTAGAAAGTGATCAGCATAGAGGTTGTTCGCAGTGAAGATCATATGCAAAGCAGGAAATGAACCATGTGGAAGTTAATAAACAGTCAAATGTATCATGTTGCAGACAAATGCCTTTCACTATTTAAAATTTCTGTGCAACATTTCACCTCAAAATAACAACAAATATATATATTTGTTGCACTAACACACTAACAAATATCTATATTTATTGCACTAACAATTTTTTAATGACAATTAAGCACATTTCCTCCCGAAATTCTCATTATCATACGGTTTCTGGGTGTTTTACTTTTACTGTATTTTTATTTAAATCAGCACAAATTAAAGAAACTACAAGTACTACCAAGATGTATAAATAATTTTGTTAGTTAAACACAATTTAGGAAATATATAATTTTGTGTGTCAGTCATGAGAATTTAGAAATGTTCTATAACATTGATGAAAATTTGCTTAGTTGTGATTAAAATAATGTCACAATTTGAAAAATGTTAATGGTCCAAAATAGGCTTAATTTTCAATAGGTAAAAAAAAAAATTAATTACTGATTTCTTTTGATTTTGGGGGTAATGTTTTGACAGGCTTAACGAGATTCATAATTCCACTTGCCTCTATGTTTGCTTGTGAAATTCTTAAAACAAGACAAGCCTAAATCCATTTAAATGCAAACAGGAAACAACACAGGAACAACTAACCCGAGTAAATGTTCCTCTTCTATAATATACGTGTCATGTTTCAGAGCTAAAACAGAACCTGACAAAACATGTTGAATCCAAAGCCTGGATTCACTGTTTCAGAACAGAGAAAAAGAGCAACTTTGTGCTAAGCACAGATGTCCTTCTTCTGCATTCGAGCGTGTGTAAACGATCCAGGCCTTGATTTTTTTTTTTTCTAATGTGTTTCTATGGCTGGTTTTAAGTGACAACAAACAAAACAACACCCATGATAAGGCTGGCAAGGCGTTCATAGAAACAAAAGGTCTGACGGTAGAATCAAAATAAACTGAATGACCTCTGGTGAAAAATCATACAATAAAACTGTTTCAAAATAGCAGTTTGGCAAGTTCCAGCAGGAAGGATTCTGCAAAAAGAGTTCATAGTTCAAAACTTGTCTATTCCTATGGCAACAGGTGGAACAACTGGGGCCATTCTCTCAATAAAAAAGGCTTTTCTGTGATATTGCTCTTTTTCTTGGTTCTCTTCTCGCCTAAAGACCAAAATGAAAGGCTTCATTGATTTCAATGAAATATTACACATGGATTAAACATGAGAAACTGGTTCTTACATCGCTAGCAGCTAAACTGTAGTAAAAAACCCAAACAAACAAGAATATGTGCTAAAGGCAGTCAAACTGCACAATCAGGGCACTTGGCATGTGTGAACAGAGTTGGCTGGCGTCTACAGACTTAGCAGGGGCGAATATGAACGCACCGAGCCGCACCGACAGCTGTTTAGATGCTAACGCCCATCTCATTGTGCATCATCGCCAATTTGGCCAGCCCAAATCCGAGGACGAAGAGGCCCTTCCAAAAGCGGTTCACCGATTCACAGCATGAACAAACCCTTTCCTAATGAGGGCTTGTGCTGGCTAGCTAGCTGGTTTCTCTCAGCCCTCTGCTGTTGGCACACTTGCGTAAATCCGCACACATGCATGCACGCATTTTGAAACATTATGAGGAGTCTTGCGAGTCAGAGTCTTCTTGCTGAAAGAGAACTTTCCCAGACTTTGTCCCCTGCCCTCTTCCTCGCTCCGCGGACCCGTTGATCTCTCCCAACGGCAAGTAGGAGTAGTCCGCCCTCTTTTTGCGCGCTTTGCATTTTCTGCACGTCTGGATAAGGTTACCGGCGAGGCTGGCCAGCAGCGACGTTGCCAGGATGGCGCAGACAACCAGCCAGCTTTGTCTGCACACACATAAACAAAACACTCTCAGGGTGAGGAGTTGCACTTTGACCTCTGACTCCACCGCTGCTGCCCACAGCCTCCACAAAGGACTTGACTGCAACCATGGAAACACTGCACAATCCCTTACTTGCATGTGAAAGGCTGAACTGACTAATAAATTCATCTGTGCCACTCCGCTGCCACAGAGCTGTTTATCAGTACAGTCTGGGCACTTGGTTCAGACTTGTCTGAAAGCCCGTTCTGAAAAACACGGGCCTGGAATTTGTTAGAGTGAATTTCCTTGGTAATAATCAAGTTGCTCAAACACGCAGATAGGGAATGGTATAATGACAAGTTATTTGAGATAACAGATTTTTTTCCCCATGTTGTGGAAACTGTGGCTTTAAGGCACAGGAAAAAGCATGTCATATAATTGTACCCAACATTAGTTTTCAAAAAAAGAAACATTTCCACTCTAAAATGAATCAGATGATCACTAAAATGTTTTTAACAAATGCACCATGCAATTGATTTATTTCTTCAAAACCACCTGTTCTAAAACAACAACTCAATACTTCATATTCAATTCAAATGTATATAATAAGACAAAAAACAAACAATAAATATGTATTTAAAAATATATGATTTATATTTTAAATGATTGAATAATATATTAAATATATATTTTAGTCTATATAAAATATTGAGTTGTGGCCTTCAAATATATTATATTTTCTGAGGCAATAATTTCAGCTCCATCACAGAAAATATAAATAAATGTTTCTAGATTTTTAGACACTTCTCTCATTTTTAATATGATTATCATCTAGAAACACCAGAAAAACTAAATGTATGCTGCATTTTTATATATATAATATATATATATTATATTCATTATATTCGTTTATTGTAATGGAATGCTATTCTTACATATTTATGATAAATATTTTACATGACAAAACATATGCTTTTTGTATCTGACTGTATTGACATACTAAGTCATTAAAAGTTGACCAAATGGTTTGTCCTTTGTCTCAAGAAGCAGTGAGAGGACACATCCTGGCTGTTGTTATGGGGTGGGTGTGTGTGTGTGTGTGTGTGTGTGTGTGTGTGTGTGTGTGTGTGTGTGTGTGTGTGTGTGTGTGTGTGTGTGTGTGTGTGTGTGTGTGTGTGTGTGTGTGTGTGTGTGTGTGTGTGTGTGTGTTTTTGGAGCACTTACTCAGATAAATAGCGTCTGGGAGCATGAGATTCCTCCTCTTGTCTCCATTCTCTCCACATCTGGGTAGCCAGACAGTGACCAGCTAAAAGTATGTGGGGAAAAAACACATTTTTGAATCAAATCCATTTGTTGGGACAACAGCTCTCCTCTAAAAGCATATTTTGCCTTTCCCCCCTTTCCTAACTTCAGATGTAACTGTGGGAAACAAAAGTGCAAGTGCAACTGTTTTTGTTGGTAAATCAGTGCTGTGTGTATTACTATCAATGACATTACTGTTTTTGATGAACATCTAAATGTGCCTCTAGAGCAGGGGTCAGCAACCTAAGGCACGCGGAGGGTTAATCGCTGGCACACAAGCAAATGCGAGAGAAGTGAATGTATTTCATTCAGATAAAGTAGTCTACCTGCACACAGATCTACATTTTGATGTAATAAATCCTTATAGTAAAAAAAGCTTATTTTATTCAGTTAGGACTGGAGTTATAAATACTATTAAATCTAAAATAAATTTCAAGAGAAATATTAAAATTTCTGTACTATTTCTGTGTAAGCCATGAAAATGTAAAATGTTTGTGTATTTATATGAGTGTGTGTGTGTGTGTGTGTGTGTGTGTGTGTGTGTGTGTGTGTGTGTGTGTATATATATATATATATAGGCTATGTGTGTGTTGTGGCACAGTGATGAACTCGGAAACAATGGCACTTTATGACAAAAAGGTTGCCGACCCCTGCTCTAGAGTAAAGGTGCGGACACATTAGTGAAATTTCAGCAAATTTGCATGTGAAAAATGAGTGACAGCTCTTTGCTGCTCTCCTTACTGTCTACAGGTCTAATACAGCTTGTGTTGCCCCATTTTTCATTAACAGCTTTTGGAAAGCCTGGGTTACATTGTGCAAGATCAGGGACCCTGTTAAAAATAATGAGTTGTTTTTGCAGTTCCAAGTTACAAAAAAAAAATAGGCTTTTTGGGCTGACATTTTGAAAATTCTATAGTATTTGATATAGTATGATTTCATTATTTCTAAACCTCCAGGAAAGGTCCATCTGGATTTCTCATGATATGAAATCTTTCACGTGGAGTGAATAATGGAGATGGCTGTCACCCTGGCCTGAAGACAGGGAGAGATAAGCAGAAAGCCGTTCACGTGCACAGCAGACGGGAGATTCCAATCGTAATGAGCCCGTGGAGTCAAGTGAAGAGCTGTTCCTGAACTCCAGAGCACAGGGGGTTCGGGGCTTTTTATTTCTCTGCAGGGAAGCTTGAGAATGCATCTTCATCTCACATTAGATGACAGAGGTCAGAGAGTTAAGATAGAACGAGCTGACAGGTTCTGGTCTTGACAGATTCTATGTCGCAGAGGTCATCACTAACACAAGGGGCTGTTGGGTAGACTGTGATTCTCCAAGGTCTCTTTTCTCAACAACCACCACCCCACAGCTCCACAAACAACCAGTGGCTTTGTTTATCAGAGACTGTTTGAGTATGTGTGTGTGCGCAAGTTTGAGTAGAGAGGTTGCAATCATGTTATGGTGAATGAGCAGACAGAGCAAGAGAAAGGGAAAGTAGATATTTTGAAGAATGTCGGTAACCAAACAGTTAATGGGGCCCCATTGTATTATTTTTTTCCATACTATGGAAGTCAATGGGGCCCATCAACTGTTTGGTTACCCGTATTTTTCAAAATATCTTATTTTGTGTTCAGCAGAAGAAAGAAATTCATACAGATTTGGAACTATCCCTTTAAGCTTATTTTTTTGTAATTAATTGCATTAAATGGATTAGTTAAATGAATAGCCCTAGTGAAAACATTTCCAGTGAATCACAGAAAAAAATGGAAGGCTCATATTTCAGACAACTGGCGTGCCATGTTCTATAGTAGAGAGTGTGGACTGAGTGACACTAGCATTCGCACACATTTAGAAGGGCAATGAGGAATGCTGATGGCCGAACTATAAGGGTTATGTGCTGAGGAAGTGTGAGCATTAAACTGATCTATAGAGACGTCACAGGGGGAATGTGTTGTTTACATGTCGTGCGAGTGCTAATAGGGGCTGTACCGCACCTCTGTGCAGACTGGAGTTTCTTTCCCCCTGGAATGTGGTATTGCAGCTTCCAGTGACAGAGTTGCATGGGCACATGTCGTGGCATTGGCACGGCTGCTTGCAGTTCGGTCCGTAGAATCCAAGAGGGCACTCTGAGATGACAAATAGAGCATGGTTAAAAAGTTACAACTATTCATAGAGTAGATTTGCACCAAAAGAGAGTTGCCTACTTAGGCACTATATGTGCACGCTCAAAATTTAAGCTGTTTCTCACAGTACTCAGCAATATTAAGCTGTTTTATATGATATATTTGACCAAAATCTGCACCACTGCATGCATCGCTCATGAATAAGCTACATAGTATTTATGCTTATATGAGTATTGCATTGTTAGATTAGCAAAATGCTAATGTTAAACAATTGGAATCAATTGTTGGGGGAACATGATTTCACCAAGTATAACATCTTTGTTTATCCTGGAACAACATTTCAATCGACCAATCAGATTTAAAGGAACAAGTTTACAGTTGTCGTCAAGTTTAGGCTTACAACCAGTGTAAACCAAACCTTCTACATCAGTGTTATTCACCTATCATTTCCCTCTGATATTAGGGATAACTTATGAGTAGGGTTATGTTTATGGGTAGAGGACTAAATTTTCAGACAGGAATGTTGTTCCAGGACCAGCAAACTATGTTGATCCAGGAACATATCTTACTTGGAAAAATCACCTCATTTGTGCACTGGCATTAAGTTCCTGAACAACGTTTCAAATCAGTCAAATCAATGTACAAAAAGTAATTTATATTTAATCAACACTTTTATCCAAAATAACTTGTGTTGCATTCAGGGTACATGTAAAAGTTTAGACATCTCCTAAACATTTACCTGGAAATGTATCTCCATTTTCTTAATACTTTCTTGCCACATTCACCCGACTCTCAGGGCACTCAGTTGCATGTTAAATATGTTTATTAATTGTGGATCAATTGTTTAAAACCGGTTGAGATAAGACTGCATACCTTGCTCGCAGGAATCTCCATGGAAACCAGCAGGACAGGTGCACAGTCCGTGGACGGGATCACATGAGCCTCCGTTTGTGCATGTGCATGTCTGATTACAGCCATCACCATAGAAACCTGCCACACACACTGCAAGGATACAGATGTTGTTCACTGTATTAGTATGAGGTACATTCAGATGAACATACTGGTTTAAAATCATCAACATTTCTGACAACCAATAGAACACTTAAGTAATGATCTCCCAGTAAACAGCCAGTCAGAGCTTTATTTGATAGTTTGAAAAATCTGAATATGTGTGACAGCCAAGCTAACTTTGCCTTTACCTTGGCTACAGTTTAAACTCATCCATCCAGCATCACACACACATCCATCTGTTCAGAGACAGGGATAAGAAGAGAGAAATAAAAGAGAATGGGGTTATCAAAAAATACTACCTTTAATGCAAGAGCGTTTTCTTTGTCACAAAACATTCATTGACTATAAACAATCTGTCAAAATCTAGAGATTTTAAAGAAACTAATTACAAGCATATAGGAAAAAACTACAATAGAACAAAGACATAAATTGTATAAAGTAATCAAAATGTATAAAAAACACGTCATAATCTTCACTGTGTAAATTAAATATACATTTATTAAAGTTACAAAAGTGATTCAGTCAAGAGCAGTGAGAGATTTTCTCTTTTTTGTTGTTTGATTAAAATGAATAATGACAGCAGGCAAATTTGGATGCTGTCACTTTAAGAGCGACTGCACGGATCCAATATACTAGTGCGCTTTCTTTCTCAACTGTTTACATTCACTTAAGACATAAATGACTGTGTTTACCTGCAAAGACATGGTCACTTTGACATTTAAGTATGTGTATTTAACCATTCAAGCCCAATTAGTCTGCAAAACGCACTCAGTACAGTTCTCACGCGCTTTATAAATAGTGGCTTCAAGTGCGCGCGCCTCTCAGACAGCGCTGAGAAACAGCATGCGTATAAAGCAAAATGAGTTGTCTTTCGCTGCTTATTGCACTTCAACGGTTTAAAATCACTTGTTTTTAAACCGCAATACCTAAAAACACATGCAAACGATAAGCTTTTGTGACGCCGTAGCACAGTAACGTCACGTGATTGTAACTGTGATAGAGATCATAGTCCAAAATCTATACCGGTTGACAAATTTCTACCGGTTAATCGTGTATTCCAGTATATCGCCCACCCCTAATTACAAGGCATAATTAATATACATTTAAAAAATATTTCTATAATGTATTATAATTATATATATATATAAAGGCTTCAAGTAAAGTGTTATTATAGTTTCCTCTTGTGATCTAAAGAAGTGTGAGAGCGACTCACTCTCAGTGCAGATCCCGTGCTCTCCGCATTCAGCCTGGCATATGAGTTTGGCACATCCTGTCCCGCTCCAGCCCTGCTGGCACACACACTGGCCCACACACTGGCCCTCCACGCAGCGCCCGTGGCCACTGCAGTCCTCCGGATGGCACAGCCTCTCATGAACACACAACACAGTGGATACCTCCCTTGGGCAGCGCCACTCCGGAGGTTCGCTGAAGGCAGAAATGTTGTGATCAAATTGACAAATGCACCACACTGTTGTTTGTATATGTGTATTTTTGCTGTTGCTTTTACACACCAGTGGTCTGAAGGGTAATTGGCCAGGGATCCATTGAGGATGTAAGTGGCCGAGCCGCCTCCATCCAGATTAATAGCGTTAATGACATGATGATCCTTCAGAAACTTTGCCACTTGCCAGAGGTTCATTCTGCAAAGACAGTAGTTCATTAAACACACATAAATCAAACTAAAATGAAAAACTAAGCTGCAAAAAATTATCAGAAATCAGATGTCACAACTATGAGATTACGAATGATACGCAAATTAGCCATAATAATGGTAATTTATATATAGATCTTGTATGTTTAATTTTATGTAAGTGCAAATTTAAGTGAGTTTAATCAATTGACCCAAAATCAGAGAGACAAGACTACACTGCCGTTCAAAAGTTTGGGATCGGTACGATTTTTTTAAGTTTCTGAAAGAAGTCTCTTATGCTTAAATAGGTTTTATTTAATTGATTAAAAAAAACAGTAATATTGTAATAAATTATTACAATATAAAATGAATTTAACAAAATGTAATTCATTCCTGTGATGGAAAAACGGATTTTTCAGCAGCCATTACTCCAGTTTTCAGTATTTATCGCTTAAATACTGATTCAGGCAAATTATCAGTGCTGGTACTACTTGACCTCAGTGCTGCATTTGACACTGTCGATCATAACATACTTCTTGACAGGCTAAAAAACTGGGTCGGGCTTTCTGGGATAGTTCTAAAATGGTTCAGGTCATACTTGGATGGGAGAGGTTATTATGTAAGTATAGCAGAACATAAGTCTGAGTGGACATCTATGACATGAGGAGTCCCTCAAGGCTCAATTCTTGCGCCACTCCTGTTCAACCTGTATATGCTCCCAATGAGCCAAATAATGAGAAATAACCAAATTGCTTACCACAGCTATGCAGACGACACACAGCTGTACTTAGCCCTATAGCCTAACGATTACAGCCCCATTGACTCCCTGTGCCAATGCATTGATGAAGTCAACAGTTGGATGTGCCAAAACTTTCTTCAGTTAAACAAAGACAAAACTGAAGTCATTGTGTTTGGAAACAAAGATGAAGTTCTCAAGGTGAACGCATACCTTCACTCTAGGGGTCAAACAACTAAAAATCAAGTCAGGAATCTTGGTGTGACACTAGAGTCAGACCTTAGTTTCAGTAGTCATGTCAAAGCAATAACTAAATCAGCATACCATCATCTGAAAAATATTGCAAGAATTAGATGCTTTGTTTCCAGACAACACTTAGAGAAACTTGTTCATGCTTTCATCACCAGCAGGGTGGATTATTGTAATGGACTCCTCACTGGCCTTCCCAAAAAGACCATAAGACAGTTGCAGCTCATACAGAACGCCAGGATTCTGAGCAGAACCAGAAACCAGTCCTCAGGTCTTTACACTGTCTCCCAGTTAGATTTAGGATTGATTTTAAAGTATTATTACTGGTATATAAATCATTCAATGGCATAGGACCTCAATACATTGCAGATATGCTCACTGAATATACTGTACTGTATTTTATTTTATTTTTCTAAACTGTTTTAATTATTCTTATTTCTTTTAATTATTTTTAATTTCTTCTATGTAAAGCACTTTGAATTGCCATTGTGTATGAAATGTGCTATATAAATAAACTTGCCTTGCCTTGCCTTGTCACATGGTCCTTTCAGAAATCGTTCTAATATGCTGCTTTGGTGCTCATTTCTTATTAAGAATTGTGCAGCTTACAATTTTTTGTGGAAACCAAGATACATTTTTCAGGATTCTTTGATAAATAAAACGTTCAAAAGAACAGCATTTATTTGAAACAGAAACCTTTTGTAACATTATTAACATCTGATCACTTATTGAAAGTATTAAATTCTTTCCAAAAAAAAAGAAAAAAAATCGTATTGACCCCCAAATTTTGAATAGTATATTATCATGTTTTTGCTGCAAGTAACCCTGAGTAACATTACAAGTGCACTAAAGCGAATAAAGCCATCAAGTGCACTAAAGTCTTGAATATGGCCTCACTGGAAAAATGATTGATATCTGGCTGCTTTTGCTGCTTCTTGATCAATAAATCATTCTGGTTTAGTTTGTGTGGTAGCATGCACAGACACAGGGAAGAGATCAATGTTTACAGTGATAAACAGCTGACATCAGCTCAGGTTCAAAGTCCATTCTCACCCTCTTATACGCGTCTGACCATCGACGTGGAAGAGGATGAGTTTCCCCTCTGCATCGTGACCCACCGCAGTACGGGCAGATATCACATCCACAAAGTCTTGAAATTTTCCTGCAACATAAAAGATGAATGACTTATTAAATCTTATATTATAATATTTGAGTATGAAGTACCTGAAGTCTGAACTACTGTTGAAAACACGGTTTTTTTCTGATATAGACTATGTCTAAATATGTTAGGGAGCCAGAGTAACAAGCTTATTATATGGTCACACTTCAGATAGGATCTTGTCAAATCTTACCGGTCTCCTGTGTTTCGTCACATTCTGCCCGAATGCTCTCATTGATGTAGATCTCGCCGTTTCTCAGCAGCCACACCACCCCACTGATCAACTGCACGAAGGGATTTACCTTATCCAGAACATCATCCTCAGACAGGTAGCTAAAAATATACAGACAAAAAAACGCAAGAAAGAGGGTGAGTGAGAAAGCGCAAGTGAGAACGGCTCAAGATGAGGTGGTGCAGCCTGATGGTTAAAGATTTGGGCTGATAACTAAGATGCTGTACTGTAGGTTCAAACTCCACAAGGCTAAGAATATGTTTGTAGGTTTCTTTGATGAAGGGAAAGGTCAAAATAACAGTATTTATTTAAGATGGAAATTGTTTGTAGCATTATAAATGTAACAGTAGAGTACATCACAACCCAACAAAAACCACACTTGACAGATTTAACTATGGAAAGAAGCAATGAAGGCACTTTCAAAAATGAATAAATCCAGCAACTTCCTTTACAAAAAAGGTTGATGGTTTGGAAAGGCAATAAAGTATAAATACTAGCACAACCCAAGGCACACGGACAATTATATGCTACTAGCTACTTACTACTATATTACTGCTAGCTAGACTTTATTTTAGTGGGAGAGAATGAGCATTTTACTTCACAAATTAAAAAAAAACTGTATATAAAAACAAATATTTGTTGGTCTGTTTTGCCAGAAGAGACTGTGTGTCTGTTAATGCTTAACTTTGATTATATGCTAGTTCACTCAAAGCTAACAGACATGGACTAAAAGCCACAACATTTTTGTGACAATGTCCTGAAGGTCTTTCACTAAAATAACTGTATTGAAATTCACTTTGGATAAAAGCATGAGCTAAATGAAAAATAAGTAATCAGCAAAAAGCAAAGAAAAACATTTGATTTGCTCAGGATTATCAGTGCAAGTAAACCCACACGTAAACTTTACTGACAGCAGTTATGCTGTTTTAATTCCTTAAAGCTCATCCAGGTGAATGTCCAAATATGCTGTGTAAACACCTTATCTAACACCAGGCTCTTAACGTCATAATGAATGACCGAGACACCCCGGGTACATGGCGTTCCAAAGTACTGGCTATTATTAAGAGCACTGGTGCGTTATGCAATATTGGCATGTTTTTGTAAGGTTTCTATTTTAGGAAACAGATGTTCTAAGGTCCCTGTGTTCCCACGACTGACTTCCTCCCAAATTCTGCACCCATATTCAGGTTGAGGTTAGTTCTGAAGGCAGCTACAGCACCCTAGATTGGAGAAAACCACTTACTTACAGACATATAGGCTACTAACATTTCACTGAGAATGAGGAAGTGCACTTAAGTACACTCTACTAAATAAATATCTTCTTTTGTGTTCCACAACAACTAAATCATATTTAGATTCTGATATGTTTTAAGGGTGAGAAGATATTGACAGAATTAAAATTTTTGGGTGAACTATCCCTTTAAGAGTGCAATACAGATATAAAAGCACAGCTTAATTATAGCCAGGTCAAAAGTACACCAGCACCCAACCAGGAGAGACTAGCTCTATTTTCTATTGTTTCTTCGTTCTCCACACAAAAACAAACCCTGTGGTAATGCAAAACATCACGAGGGCCAGGAGAAAGACTGCAAAGAGTGAAACCTCAAGCTATGCCCTTACCCAAACACTAGTGTCCCATCCTTTCTGATGCCAAACTGAGCATTTTGAATTCCTCCACTGTTCCTCACCAGCTTCCCATCACTTACGACATTCCCTAAACACTGCCCGGTGTGAGTGTTAAAGTAGCCTCCATTCTGGGCGATGAGGCACTTTCTAGTTTTGGCAGTGAGCTCCACCAGATCTCTGTGATTCCGCTCGCACCCTCCAGGGCCTCCTGGTTCCAGAATGGACACGGATCTCAGTGGGTCAAGCACCTCTGTGATATGGCCATTCATCCATCTGTGAGCACCAGAGTCATCGGCGATGTCGGAGATGAATATATTTGACTTGAACACTGGTGAGTTCGAGTGTTTGCTCGCTGCCCAGGTTTCGTGGGTTACGTTGCCATGGGCGATGGGCTGACAGTCTCTCACATGGCGGTGGGAATGAGATGGCCCGTGGGATTTGGTGTAGGGTAACAAGAGGTCATCATCCAAAGAATGTCTGTCAAGAAAATGTGGAAAATGATCCTGATTAAATCAGAGGAATAAACAAATGTAGTTTTTTAAGCTAATTAGGTTAACTTGTGTGATACGATTCAGAGAGATGTCATAACTGATTCAGAGAGAACAGATCCCCATCCAAGTTGTACAAAGTAGCATGTGGATGTTGTTCATTGTTTTGCAGCGCAAGCACATTTTCATGCGTACATGTTCCTTTTAAAGAAACCTGCAATTTTGCATTTTTCTCAGTCTGAACTTAAGACAATGTTATCTGAGGAAAAAGTAAAATCAATTAAAGAGCAGCAGATGTTTAGTCATGCAATCCTTATATAAGCCTGGTTTTAGTGTGTGGTTGCTCGGATCCTCTTTCACTATGCAAATGCAAGATGCAAATTATCTGTAGATTCATTTGGAGAAAAGTACTGTACTGCAACTCTTTGTACACAAACCTTAATGAAACTTAACCAATAATGCTTTAAAAATAAATAGGCTAATTACTGATCTGCAAAATTATCTTAAATTTCTATATTGTGATAAAAGTTCAGAAACAATTATTTTAACAATGTGTTGGAGCAAATGCACACCTTTTTGATGTGTAAGCTAGAGAAAAAAAACTTTATAGAGGCAAAGTATAATGGCACACTCGCTTCAGCATTTTATTTATTCCGACGTTTCCGGCAGAATAAATAAAATGGTGAAGCAAGTGTGCAGTTATACTTTGCCTCTAAAGAGTAAAAAAAAAAAAAAAAAACAGACAGCAAGGAATGCTGATTAATTAGGTACCTTTAAAATAAAAACTTAAAAAATGTAGGATGCCGTCACTTAAAACTGACTTTGTAAATCATTTTTGTGAGTGAAAAGGTCTTAGTGTTTCCGAAAACATTAAAAAGCTTAACATTCCATTTCATCTTGTGTTCTATATTTCATTTGGAACTCACATGTGAATGTCTTATACTTGACATCATTTTTTGCAGCATCCCTGCTTGTCAGTGTAGTGAGGCCAATAAGCATTGGCATCTTTCCTGACCTCTGGTTGTAGTATGGATTACATCTTCCAAACTGGCATAGGATTAATGTACCCAAATGCCTGACTTCCACAACAATATATGACTTAAATTCTTCATCTCTACCCTCAGCGCTTCTATCCTTCTTGATCCTCAACTTCTTTTCTTACTACGACCTCATTTTCTGACGAACTGTAGTCCCTAATACTATCAAGACTTTCTGGAAAAGCTCAGCTTTTCTTCTTTGTCTTCTATAAATCTTACTAACATCAACCTACAACGCAGGCAAAAAAGACTATTATACTACTGAACAATAGTGCCAGCTACACAGAAATACACTTTGAATGCATGAATGATTTTTGTTTTTGATCTTTGAGTTATTGTTTTTGCAAAATGTGCATTAAAAATGACCAAAAACTTTAAAAGGCGCATTTGGATGTAAAATTATATGTTTTTAAATGGAATGTATAAATATATTCTAATCTAAAATGAACTCACTACTAAGAAACCTTGACACTGACAGCATGTGACCAGACATGTGCTAATGTCTCCCTCACTTTCTTGTTGTCAAATATAGGCTAAAGCACATGGTAAATCGTTTTTATTTTATTGGTTTAAGAGGATGTAATATGATACTACTAAAGTTATTATTTTATTTCTTTGGTTGAACATTATTATTGTATTTTAAAAGCAATTTTCTTAGCGCCATTTATAAATGAGGATGTCCCATAGAGGGTTAACGTTAAGTCTTTTAGAATCAAAAAGGCTTATTGCAAGAGATTTGCAAAATAAGTTAAAACAACAAAATACATTAACTTCAAGAAAAACATCTTACAAAAATGTTCCTAAATCATTTGGAAACATTATACAACTTCAAGAGTTTGATCACAACTGCACTAACGTTACATGATGCACGTCCTTACCGGATGTCTTTGCACTGGCACAAATATACTCCTAGACATATTAGAAACCAAGAAATCTGATCGAAATTCACAGACGATGTTGCCATAAGACATATGTATAACACATAAAAAAATAAAATAAGTTACTATCCCGTTTCTATCTGATTGCTTCGATGAACGGACTTTCATTTGTGCTGGTCATATGATGCAAATCACATGATCAAGCCAACTGATCTTATCTGTCAATCATTTATTCTCCCTAAGCGCAGACAAACAACTGTGCGAAAATGTTTAATACCTATTGACTGCATTCACAATTGTTTTCCCCCCATAAAGTTAATATGGTTCACTCTCATACATAGCTTAATTCGATTTGGATGAAAACAGATTGTTTACATCGAAGCGGAACCTACTGTCAGAAGTTCTTGCGAACAGGGGAGTTGTAATATGACGCACACGCAACAGCTCAAGGATACTGGACGCATGGGGTTTGTTATGGCATCCAGTGTAAACATAAAGAATGGACTTTTAACCACCAAAATCTCTCTGCACAATAAGATTCCCTATCCCACATTTAGACATAGGCCAACAGAGATCAAATGCACAAGAGCGTTAACAAATTCGACAGGACAGCACAACGAACAGTATTGTTTTGATATTGTAAGGTAAGTTGTGCATTTAAAGATCGATTTACTTTGAATATGTTACCTAAAAGCAAATAATCTTTCTTTTTTTATGTAACCGGAAATACCATGTATACGTCAGAGTAGTATTCCTGTGAATGTATATGAATATATCTTTTGCTCAAAAATAAAGTAAAATGCAGTATACAAAATTGACTTTTCTTTTAAAATTAATGTTAGAAACGTCTTGATGGTGTAACTTTCCAGATATTGAAAATAAATAGAAAACTTGTTATTAAAAGGCTGAAATTAAATAAATGAAATGCAAAAGTTATTTGGCAAAAAAGTCATGTTTTTTTTTACTTGTGGACTTTTTTCAGTATGCATTATGCATGGATTTTCAGTACTTTTTATCTGATGTTTACAACACTTTTTTACAACACTGAAACAAGCATGAATTAAAGATTAAGAACTTGGCAAATATGCTTTAAGTGGGATGTTTAAAGTCAACATTAAATAAAAATGGACAATTCCTAATTTGTGTGGAATTTTGCAGTATTATTATAAATTATTTATCATTGCATATCATTATTTATTGTAAATTCAAGTGCCCTCGTTAACTTTCAATCAAAATAACTTCCCCTCCCGCTCCTCTCCTCTCCTCTCCTCTCCTCTCCTCTCCTCTCCTCTCCTCTCCTCTCCTCTCCTCTCCTCTCCTCTTCTCTCCTCTCCTCTCCTCTCCTCTTCTCTGATGACGTTTACTGACGCGAGGGCAGGACAAACTGTCCACAACAATCCAATCAATTCCCCATGGACAAAATCAAGTCCCGCCCTTCATTTTTCTCATTATAGAAGCCGGTTCCTTCAGAAATCCTTAATTTTGGAAATCCTTATATGATAATGATAATTGTTATGGGAAAATAAATTTCCATCTCTATTAAGGCTTAGTCAGTTTTGTAAATGGTAGGTAAATGGCACAACAGATCCAAGTGTATAGTGTATAACATTGAACTGTCACCCATAGGAAGAGGGACTATGATG
This sequence comes from Leuciscus leuciscus, assembly GCF_965113295.1. NCBI lineage: Eukaryota > Metazoa > Chordata > Actinopteri > Cypriniformes > Leuciscidae > Leuciscus > Leuciscus leuciscus. The sequence goes on from NC_138744.1 coordinate 7,352,713, forward strand.
GATTTTTATGTTCATTGCTTCTTCCTGAGGCTGTTCGTCGCTCTACACTGGCGCTGAGGGCGTTCAATGTAGAACTGGCACAGGCAGGTATTCCAGCTAATAAGTGCAACAATGTACAATCTTATTCATTCAATTCAGATTATGCTAATTTAATTTATGTACATTTCTAACTGTGTATCATAGTATAAAAACAAAGCCTTGAGACACAAAAGTGCTTCTAGTAAAATACACCTGTATATGCTAATATACTATTTGCTGCTTCTCTTTTAGATTAAGGACTCTGTTTCCCAGAAAACCATTGGTTTAATGCGAATGCAGTTCTGGAAGAGCGCAGTGGAAGACATTTACAGAGATGACCCTCCAGCCCAGCCCATCGGTGCAGAACTGTGGAGGGTAGGTCTTCCATCTGTAAATTAAAGAGTTAAATGACCAGGGATGGAGATAGTTCACCCAAAAATTGCAATTCTGTTGTCATTTACTACTGCTTAAAAGTTTGGGGTCATTACAATTTTTTTAAAGTAATTAATACTTTTTTCAGCAAGGCTACATTAAACCAATCAAAAGAGACCATAAAGACATTTATGATGTTACAAAAGATATCTGTTTCAAATTGATGCTGTTCTTTTAAACTTTCTATTCATCAAAGAATCCTGAAAGAAAGTGTATCATAGTTTCCACAAAAATATTAAGCAGTAAACTGTTTTCAACATTGATAAAAATAAGAAATGTTCCCTGAGCACCAAATCAGCATATTAGTATGATTTATGATGTTTATATTATCATGTGACTGAAACTTCAGCTTTTAAAATGACATTTTATGCATTTATAAATTACGTTACATTTCACCCTCATGTCGTTTCACACTTTTATGACATATTTTTTGTGTGTAACACAAAATAATTATTTTTGAAAAATGTGTCCATACAACTTTTTTGTGACCCCAATGTTTTTTCAAAAATATTAGTCACTGATATACTATAACTCTCTGTTCTCAGGCAGTAAGAAAGCACACATTAACAAGGAGGTGGATGTTGAGAATCATATCTGAAAGAGTAAGTAGTAATTTCTGTCCTAATATACGATTAAAGAAAAACTGGAAAGTTCTCTTATAATAACTAATTTTAACTCTGACAGCTGTCCGAGAGATATGCATGGCTAATTCTGTCATTCTGTGAGTCGACACATTATGCAGTCTGTCTGTCCTCTGGCAATTGTATTTAAAAAAAAAATCTGTTTTGAAAAGGAGAAAGACATGGAGGACAGAGCGTACAGGAACCTTCAGGATCTGGAGGCCTATGGTGAAAACACACAATCCTCGCTTCTTTACTTGCTGCTGGAGACACTTGGTGAGGAGATGTTAGATGTTGGAATATTAGGAGCTGACAGCCTTAGCCAACGTTCACTGTTGTATAGGAAAAATATGCAATAAAAGTAAATGGTGACTGAGGCTGTCAGTCCCTAACATTCAGTCTTTTGTTCTTTACAATTTTCCATTGCCACCGCAAACCATTCAGAATAACTGTAGGTTATGCTTTAGGTTTGCTAATGTAGTTCCAATAAAAAATACAGTTGTCAGGGCTCTAGAGTGCGACCAATTTGGTCGCATATGCGACCAAATTTTGTAAGTGTGCGACTAACATTTTTCCTAAGTCGCACCGGTGCACCTAACGTCCTCGCATCCGCTGCCTCTCCACGGACGTTTGTTGGCGTTTGTTCTCCTTTGACGGAACTCACACTCTTCTCTCACGCGGTGCCACAGCTCGCACAACACGACAGCCCTGCTTAATAATGAGTGACGACGGAGGACAGAATTAAACATTCAAACGTAGCCTGGTTACACTTAAGGTCTGTTATATTAGTCTGATTTTATTTAAAATTTCGGCTTCCAAAGATTATAAAAAAATATATATTGAGGTAAACCCATTAAAAACTATCTAACTACGCGCAACTTCTTCCCTTCGCAGCATTAGGCGGTCATTTCTCCCTAAAACTCAGAATCAGAATCAGCACGATCAGTGATTGTTGTAAATGCAGTCTAGCTACTGTTGCTAAATTGCGGGACGCGTTTAATAACTGAAAGAGATATTAAAAACACAAAAATCTGCGCAAGAGATGCTGTTCGCATGGCGGCGCGCGCTCCGAAACAGACCGAGACCGGCCGAGACAAGCAAATTATACTTTCGGTTTCATGTGCAGATTGTGCGCGTCTAAACGATCAATTGTACACAAAAGCGTGTCAATTACCGGCTTTGAGATTCACTAAAACAGTTTATGTCTTAAATGGACGTAGTTATGGAAATAGTTGGGAGAAAATGGTGCATCAGTAGTAGCCTATTAGATCTGCATTCTGCACCCGGTCTTAAAGGGGCCGCAGTCTAATAAACATGTTGACGATTGCGCCATTACTGTAAATCAAACAACAAGAGAAAAATCACTCACAGCTCTTGAAAGAATAACTTCAGCTTTAATAAGCATTAATCTATTTATGATAAATTTTACAGTGTTATTTTACATTTTATTACTTTATTAGATTTCTTTTTAGACCATGCCTGAACAGTAATGTTGATAGGCCTTCCTGAAATTAAAGCACTGTGTAGGCCTATATAAAGTGTATCTTTGTTTAATTGTTTATCTTTTGTTTATCTATTGTTTATCTTTGTTTGTTATATATAAAACAAAAAGAACCATAAGAATACAGTTAAAGTACTGTATCGATAAGCAGTATCGGTAAGAGTAGGAATACCGTTAATAATTGTGCTTCAAAAAATAAATAAAAGTTTTTACCTACACCTTCTTGTTTAAATTCATTTACATAATATATATGAATGTGTATAGAGCGTAATAAAAAGGTGACCTTAAAATTGTGGCGTTAAAGGTGATACAGCCGAGGAAAAATTTTGGTGCACCCAAATTTTGTGCTGGTGCACCTAAATAAAAAAGTTAGGCGCACCAGTGCAACCAAGGCAAAAAGTTAGTCTGGAGCCCTGGTTGTATTATGAAATATTATTTTTATTTAAAATAAATGTTTTCTATTTTTAATATATATCTTTTTAAAATAATTTATAACTGTGATGGCAAAGCTGAATTTTTTAGTATCATTACTCCAGTCTTCAGCGTGATCCTTCAGAAAGCGTTAAAATATTCTGATTTGATGCTCAAGAAACACTTCTAATTATTATCGATGTAAAAAGCATCATATTCATTTTCGTTTAGGATTCTTTGATGAATAGAAGGTTCAAAACAATAGCATTTAATTGAATGTAAAAGTCTTTACTGTCACTTTTGATCAATTAAATGCATCCTTGCTCTTTCAAAAAAATAAAAATAAAAACTTACTTAAATGGGTAGTGTAGTTTGTATGGCCCCATCCTTCAATAACAGCCTTGCATTACAAGATCACAAAACGGTCCACTGCAAATATGATGCATAAGCTGAAAATATCAGACTGAGGAACTTTAGTCAGAATATGCTTTTTTATAATACATCAAAACTCTTATTTTATTTTATAATTTTTTGTCATTATATGACCTATTTAAAAAGATAATCTGAGAACTTTTTTTGCGTAGTAAAACAATTGGATATTCACAATATGACACAGAAGTCAAACCTGGTCTCATGAAGTTGCTTTGTGCATGTGTTTATGTAGGTGTGAAAAACGTCCATGCAGACCACGCCGCAAGCCACATTGGCAAAGCCCAGGGCATCTTGACATGCCTGCGGGCAACCCCCTATAACAGCAGCAGACGCAAGGTCTACCTGCCCATGGACATCTGCATGCTGGTGGGTAAATCTGCTGTCACCCTATGATGTGTGTAGCTGGCTGTAATTCCAAGCTTTTCTGACATCAGAGTTACTGTTGTGAAGGACTAGGGACATATCCGTGGATGAAGCTGCCCAGTGCCCTCTCGCCTGCAAAGCCCAATCCCATGGGCTTTGTGTCAGCCATCTGTCGCCATTGCAGCATGAACAAACCATTAGAAATGGGATTTAGAAGATCTTTTCCTTAGTGTAACAACTGTGTTTATCCTCAAATAATCTCAGTTAGAGTATTAAGATCAAATTGCGTTATGTACAGTAGTGGCCAAAAATTATGTCTGGAAGAGAATTGGTTTGGGGATTTGTTTTTAATGACCCTACTAGTTTGATTAAACCATCAAAATATGTTTTTTAGAAGTACTTTAAATTTGAGGGAAGAACAAAACACTAAACTTTTTTAAGGTTTTATCTGACAAAATTATTTGGCAAAAAAAGGGGTAAGCTACAGGTTTTATTTTGCTATAAAAAATAAAATAAAAAAAAGCATAGAAAAACAAAAAGCCCACACTGTCTACAACATAATCAGACAGCCTGGCCTAATGTCCGCAGAATTTGGCATGTTTCATTGCGTTATCACAAATAAAACAGTAGACTGAGCACAACTATGCAATATGAAGATGATGTTACTGTATTTGTTTTGCTGTATGATTGCACTTTCACCAGAAGAGGGCACTGTTGTTTCACCATAGATTATGTGAAGATGTTGTTTGCTTTCTGAGATTGATAAATGCTCACTAATACCGAACCAACAGACGCTGACAAACATGACAATCACCAGATTACAGTATGTCACTTCTCAGACATTCTGAGATTGCAGCAAGATTGCAGCAGTGCAATCTGCACATTGGTGGTGGTTGAGGAGATTCCCCCCTTCTATGTAAAGCGCTTTGAGGTCTCAGAAAAAGCGCTATATAAATGTAATGAATTATTATTATTATTATTATTATTATTCTATGACAGATGCAGATACAACATGTTCAATCGGCGAAAACAAATATCTTTAAAAATGCATTGCAAGAACAATGTTGAATTAAAGGAAATGGCAAGTCTTTGAATGTTTATCTACATTCATTGCAGTTGTTTAGAGAATATTTGCTGAGGGAATTGTAAAAAATATGAATGTGCAACCTGTCACGATTAGCCAAATCAGTGGCACGCAGTGGCGTTCTGAAATGGAGGCAAAGTCCTCACAGTTTATTTTAATAAATCAAGTGTTAATTCATGTCCTAGTTATACCTACACTTAATGTTGTCACATTTTCCGGTTAAAGAAACATTACTTTTCTTAAAAAAAAATTGTTTTGTATTTTACAGTGACAATGTAATTAATGTTCTATTTATTAAAACCAAGTATAAATCTCACCATGTTAATGTTTTAAGCATTTTACATTTATTCCAAATGCAGACTCCTGCTGTAACTTTACCGGCGGGTGTTGCTGTTGGACAGTGTTACTTTAGAAAAACAAGTGCTTTTTACACTTTTTAATGTCATATTTTGTAAATTTGCTCTTTTTTTATTTTTGTAATGTGGGTTATTTTCTTATCCAAGTTTTTGAGGAGGCACTGCCTTCCTCGCCTCCTCGGAGAAAACACCCCTGAGCCAAATGTGTTTGTAAAACAATGCAAGGTGTACTTGTGGGTCTTTTTTTGTTAGGTAAAACTGTGAATACAAGCCTCTGAGTGTCTGCAAGCAATTTTTGTCACAGTTTAAGGGCTCTGCGTGATGTGAAACCCCCGTTCAATAATCAGATCAGATCAATAATGATAGCCACGCTACAATCACACTGCCTGGTTATTCATGCCAATGCTTTATTTAGCCATACAGATTTTGTTTGAGGAACAATTGACTTTTAAATTAAATTCTAAATGAAAGCTTTTGCAGTATGTGTTTATTGATCCCTTGCTATCGTGGATTTATTCTTGTTTGTTCAGGTCACAGTTAAGGCAGTGCAATCACAGGCAAGAATAAATGTACACTTGTTCATTCATTTATGTCTTCCTTTGAATAATATTTTCAGTAATATAAATAAGTGTAATTTCAGCAAATATTTCTTTTGAAGAAGTCTTGGGAATGCTGAGTTGTAAACACACCACCTCTTAAGTTCTGCATACAGACTTTTCACATTTTCATCCAGCATACTATTTGTTCTGCTGTTTAAGAATGTTTGTTGAATGCTGGAAAATCTATAAAGATAAATCTCATTAAAACTGTCAAGAAATGCCTGGGTTATTTTTCACCCCAAAGTCCAAAAAAGATTAAAAGAAATGTGTGTGAATTTGTGAAATTAAGCCTATATTTTAAGACCGTGACAGTATTTTGACATTATTTTCATGCTAACTTTCATGAATTTAGCACATCCTCCCCCTTTCCACATTTCCAGTAGCCTACTCTAATGCAAATTTATTTTTAAATTATGCCAAAAAACTATTATTTTAATTTTAAAATAGCACAATTGACACCATACGTAATTTTTTTTGTTGTACAGAGATTGATTTGTTCTAATAAAATAGTAAAAATATATAATAATAACATAACAATGATTTTTATTACTAATGATGAGTGATTTTTTTTATTATAATAATTCGAATTTAAGGGGAAAATGTGCTTAATATGTGCTTTTTCTTCTTTGATTTTTGGGGTAAAATATGACCGGTATGTTATTGTGATGGTGCCTGAAATATGGAGGGATAAGGAAAAGATTGTGATCTCATCAAGCTCCTCTTTCTGTCGATCAGCAGAGGTTTACTGATGATGCATTTTCACTGTTTCTCACCCAGCATGGAGCGTCTCAAGAGGATTTCATCCGTGGCAGCAGGGACCAGAACGTCAGGGACGTCGTTTATGACATCGCCAGTCAAGCCCATGTCCATCTCCAACACGTATGCGAAGCCCTTCAATTTAATATCTGTGGTCAGATGGGAGATGTTGACTGTTGTATGTTCTCCATTTGCATACTAACTTCATTAAATTCCACAAGGGAGAGCACCCCTCCTCCACCAGCAGCACTTATGACCCTCGATTGTTGCCCTCTCCTCATTACTGAAATTATTAAAAGTCCAGTGTAACCAAAGAGCATTTCAGGGTGTTTCCGAGAAAATGCTAATCAGAGATTTCATCAGATGTTGCTCACCCCACTTTGCATATCTGGTCGGGTGGTATGACTCAAGGTTAGCGCCGAATGAACTCGCTGGTGAAGACCACGTCTAAAATATCACAATCAAACAAGGGCTAAACTAGAATTTGATCCTTTTAATCTAACTTTTTTTGTATTTGTGTGGGTTCAAAATTTGGGTGAGCCATGAAAATATTGCCTTTTGCCCCAATTAATTGTGTTGTTATTCATATTATTCTCAATGTTAATTTTCATTACTGTAAAGCGGTACAAGAAGTTCGCTGTATTAAAATAATGAGAATATAATTAGAAAGTACTGTAAAATATTTTTTTTTTATAAAATATGATAATTATTACAAAATAATACAATTAAGCCACTATAGTATAGACTACCATTGAAAATTATTGGAGAACTGTGCTTAATTGTTATGAAAATAAATTCACAACGCAAGAAAATGCTATAATTCTCTTTGAGAAAAATATTTCTTTTTTATATTGGGCTGAAATATGATCTTGACAGGTTTGTTTGACCCAATTTGATTTACCATGAGACTGACCCAGTAATTGAAGGGTTTGTGTGATATACTATAATACAGCACAGTTGAGTGAATTTTGATATCTTGTCATCTCATTACTGCACTGTCTGTCTTACAGGCTAGATCATTCAACGAGAACGTTCCACATGCGGCCATGCCTGCCTTCCTACAAACGGTGAGTAATTCCATCTCTTTCAGCTTCTCTCCCCTCCCCACGCCTCTCTAATGTGTTGTGACACAGAGAAGCTCATGGCTTATCCTCATTCTGCCTCCAAAGAGACTGGAGCCCCATCGTCCCACATGACTCCTGCTCCCTGGAGGCGCCACTACAATCGCATGTTCTGATTACACATCTTGAGCCTTTTTTTTAAACTCTTTTACAGTAAAGGAAGCCCGCCTCAGAAGAGCTGAGGGAATAACTCTTAGCGTATTACGAGGCAACGCATAGGAAAACACTGTAATTTTCAGTACAATTCATGTTTTAGCCAGCTAAATGATTTTTTTTGTGTGAACTAAATGGCCTGCAAAGCATTTTTATTTCACTTTCTGTCACTGTAATATTCTGCTCTTACTTTCCGTTTCCACATCCCTGTGTTTAACTGTCATTTGAATTCTTTAAAGCCATCCTTTCCCCACAGGCCATCTAGTGACACATCGCGCTCCACTTGCCTTGGCTGGTGTTAACCGCTCACAAAAGGACTGTACTGTTAGGTTTGACATTTGAGGAATGTATTTTTGTAGTACCGTTGCAAGAAAAAGTATGTGAAAACTTCTATATTCACAAGAACACAAACTTTAATGTGTTCTTGTGAATGGCAAATTCCAGATTTTTTTTTTAGGACAGGTTAGCAATATCCTAAGGATTTACATAGGCCTATGTTTTCCCATCTTCCACTGTGAATCTTTACATGACAAACTATATTGTTCAAAACGAGAAATTAAAGAAATAAAATGCTTTTATTCAGCAAGGAGGATTTAAATTGATCAAAAGTGACATTAAAGACATTAATAATGTTCCAAAGAATCTGTTTAAAAAAATGCTGTTCTTTTGAGCTTCATATTCATCAAAGAATCCTGAAAAAAGAAAACTACATATGTTTTCAACATAAAAATGTTAGCATCAGATCAGCATATTAGAATGATTTCTGAAGGATCATGTGACACTGAAGAGTGCCATAATGATTCGGCTTAAAATATATTAAAATAGAAGAATACAGTTTTTGTAAATTGTAAATATATTTCACTAATACTGTTTTACAGCCTTGGTGAGTATAAGAGACTTGTACGGTAGTGTATGTTCAGTTAAAGGGATAGTTCACTTTGAAATTAATTTTTGGTATGTTTTAGCTTACCTCAAGGGCATCCAAGATGTAGGTGTCTTTTTTTCCGCAGTAGTTTCAATTTTGATATTTTTAGGTCAAACCGTTCTTGTCTGTCAGTCATATAATGCAGGTCTATGGTCATTATCTCAAAACACAAGCACAGAGTCCAAATTAAAACAATTCCCCATCGTCCAAATTAAACAATTCCCCATCGTAAGTACACATTGATGGCCTAAGACACGAAACGAGCGGTTTGTGCGAGAAAACGAACAGTATTTATATCGTTTTTACCACTTATACACAGCCATGTCGAAGTGATCTGATCTGACGTGTACGCAGACTGGTGCATAGATATATACACTAGATGTCGCCTTAAAGACATTCGTTCCAATGAACTGCCGTAGACAAGGCGACATCTAGTGTGTACATATCTATGCACCAGTCTGCGCACGCGTCTGATCAGATCACTCGGACATGTCTGTGTATAAGTGGTAAAAACGATATAAATACTGTTCGTTTTCTCACACAAACCGCTCGTTTCGTGTCTTAGGCCATCAATGTGTACTTACGATGGGGAATTGTTTAATTTGGACGACGGGGAATTGTTTTAATTTGGACTCTGTGCTTGTGTTTTGAGATAATGACCATAGACCTGCATTATATGACTGACAGACAAGAACGGTTTGACCTAAAAATATCAAAATTGAAACTACTGCGGAAAAAAAGACACCTACATCTTGGATGCCCTTGAGGTAAGCTAAAACATACCAAAAATGTATTTCAAAGTGAACTATCCCTTTAAGACCTGAAAATGTATTTTGTGTTATTGATTGTTATATTGTTGTGACTTTTTAATAAGCAAATTTGTAACAAATTTATGCAGAAATCCAGTTAAAGCTGAAGGGTTCACATATTTTTTCATGCAGCTGTATCTTAACCCTAAAACATCAAGATATTTTCAATTTTTTGTTTACAGATTATAAAAGAAAAGCTGTGTAATGTCACCACTCTACTAAATTTCCAGCTGTACATTTTTTTTTTTTTTTTTTTTATACTTTAAAGTAGTTTAAATAATGTATCATCCTCCAGGCTTGCACAAAATGAATGAAACTAGGAGTTCCTGAGCATCTTTGTGTCCTGTGCCGCAGGTTGTTTTGGAGGACTACCTGCAGAGAGTGAGGAAAGTAGATTTCGACGTGTTTCACCCCAGCCTACAGAAGAGGAATCCAATGCTGCCCCTTCAGCTGTATTTACGATCATGGAGGAAGATCTATTGAGAAGTTTGATTAACATCTAATTCTCCTGTCAAACGAGCCAACTATACTTGCAATAAATCATCTAGCTACTGTATGTTGACAATTTTAATGTGTTCATGTCCTTTTTCATGCTGGTATACTTAGATGAAAGGAAATAGTTTGATTACTGAATAACTACCAAGTTTCACAGAAAAATATCCACTACTAAAAAAGTCAATTACATTCATTTAAAAAAATGTGTTTGAACTCAGAAACAAACAACAGCAAAACACATTTTGAGAGATAATACAAACTATGTCAAACTGTTTTGAATTGGTTAAAAAGTATCTGAATAGCGTTGGTGACATCATGGTTCACAACTTGACTCATGGAATATGTTCACAATTTCACTGGAAATAATGAAACGGGTTTCATAATGAATTCAATTATTTAAGGCATTTGCACACAAAAAATTCAACAATTTTACATATTTATAGCTGAGGAATGCGTCATATGCCCCCCTCCTGATAAGCAAGGTCAACCAATTCTGTTTTCGTGATGCAAGTGTGATGCAAGGTGGTGTATTTTTTTGTGGCACAATCAGGAGTTTATTTAGTCATGAAAAATACAGTCCTCCCTCTGCCACAAAAACTAACATCTGATCGACAAGAAAACAACTCCTGGCTGTTTGTGCCTGCTCTTGAACTGCAGAGAGTATTTTGCTGGGAGTGAGGTCCTCTTCGCATTGCTTAGCTCACTCAGAAGGAAAGAAAATATGTGAAAGCATTGTGTGTGACACTCGTAGCCAAATATATATGCTCATTCTGTAAATAAAGAAAAGTAGCTTGCGGACTAGCTGAACCAGCTTGGCAAGGTTCAGAGACCAGCTAAGACCAGTTTGGGCTGATTTAAGATGCTTTTCCCAATAGCTATGTTTTTTTTTAAAACAAATTTGTGTTTTCTGAGGAGTTTAATTTCAGAATTTCATTGCCATGTGACAAGTCCACTGAAATGATCTCATTAGAACAAAGAAACTAGAAAAGCTTTTTGATTATAAACAGAATTTGAAAGTACATAATATGCATTTTAATAGCATGCAGTGTGAGTTATTAATGAGCTCCTATCCATAGATTTTAAATTGATTTGGTTTAAAGCACATGCATTCGAAACAATGAATCTCCACACACTGTTAAACACTGTCTGCAGCTCATTAGTCTACTTCTGCACGTAGATAATAAGCACATTTCTGTTCTCAAATCTGATCTAGTCAGCTGGGGGTCAGTGATTAAGTTCTGCCTTTTCAAATAGAGGTGCAGAAATGAAAGGAGACGCATTACAAAACTTGCAAATAACTTCCTCCTTCACTGAGATAGTCAGGGTCAGACTGAATCCTTTTATTAACAAAAGTGAGTTCCTGATTCCTGACATGTTCTTTTAAGACTGGAGTTCTGTTTTTCCAGCCAATTTAGAAATCTCATCCATAGCATGTTTCACCGTCTTGAACGTTTAGGCTACCATCACATTTCCCTCCTTCGCGCAACATGACATTTTCTTGATTTCGTGTGCCTCATTATTCTAATTCTTAATCTAATTCTCTATCAGGAAGAATTTGGAGAGGTTCTTTTAAAGGGATAGTTCACTTTGAAATTAATTTTTGGTATGTTTTAGCTTACCTCAAGGGCATCCAAGATGTAGGTGTCTTTTTTTCCGCAGTAGTTTCAATTTTGATATTTTTAGGTCAAACCGTTCTTGTCTGTCAGTCATATAATGCAGGTCTATGGTCACTGTCTCAAAGAGCATGCACAGAGTCCAAATGAAAACAATTCCCCATCGTCCAAATTAAACAATTCCCCATCGTAAGTACACATTGATGGCCTAAGACACGAAACGAGCGGTTTGTGTGAGAAAACGAACAGTATTTATATCGTTTTTACCTCTTATACACAGCCATGTCCGAGTGATCTGATCTGACGTGTGCGCAGACTGGTGCATAGATATATACACACTAGATGTCGCCTTGTCTACGGCAGTTCATTGGAACGAATGTCTTTAAGGCGACATCTAGTGTATATATCTATGCACCAGTCTGCGCACACATCAGATCAGATCACTTGGACATGGCTGTGTATAAGAGGTATAAATACTGTTCGTTTTCTCACACAAACCGCTCGTTTCGTGTCTTAGGCCATCAATGTGTACTTACGATGGGGAATTGTTTAATTTGGACGATGGGGAATTGTTTTAATTTGGACTCTGTGCATGCTCTTTGAGGTGGTGACCATCGACCTGCATTATATGACTGACAGACAAGAACGGTTTGACCTAAAGATATAAAAATTGAAACTACTGCGGAAAAAAAGACACCTACATCTTGGATGCCCTTGAGGTAAGCTAAAACATACCAAAAATTTATTTCAAAGTGAACTATCCCTTTAAGAAAGTTAGATGATGTAGATAAAAAAACACAATTCTGGCCAGTGGAGATGCTGATGCATTTTGAAAACAGTTTCTAATTGCTGCACTGCACCTCTAAAATGGAAGTGACAGCTTCTGCTAGCCCATCACGGCCCTCTTATTCGCATTTAGATCTCGAGATTGAGGTGAATTGCTCTTCATTTTATGACCTGTGGTAAATGGTATGCCTATTATTTATAAAGTGACAACAACTATTCATCAACTTAGGAGATAATTGACTACAAATGAAACACCTGTCATTACAAAGCATGTCAAAATCATTAAATACCCATCCATAGCTGGTTTGCTGCTGAATGCCAGTATGATCTCTGTTCAAATTAAGTGTGTGTGATCATTGACAGCAAGGTAAAATTCCATTTATCCCTATATCCCTAAAAATTGCTTAAGAGGAAATGCTAGAATCTTTGGATGAGCAGAAACCCATTTCTTTGTCCTCTGATTTACTTTATTATTGAGCTTCAGCAGAGTTAGAAGCAATTTTGATTGTGTGAACATTTATGGCTCTATGTGCTGAAAAACTGCACCAGCATGAAAAGAACCAATTATAATTAGCATCTAAGTTCTTATTGGCAATCTAAATACTATAGAATCATAGCACAGTAGACAAAGGATTTGTGTAGTAATGCAAAGCCTCTTAGCAATACTTTGATCTTTCTACAAAGAATATCTAAAAAGTGACGCAGTGAACCTTCGAGACCTTTATCATCTTATAGCAGTGAAAAAAACATGGTATTTTCCCACATATTTTTGCAGTCTTGATTTTCATCTGTCCATTTTTTTAATTCACGGGGGTTCACCCAACTGACTTTCATTAAGTAAACCATAACAGTTGATACAAATCAACTTAAAAATATAAGTCATACAGATTTGGAATGATTTGAGGGTGAGTAAACAATAACAGAATATTCACTTTGGGCTAAACTGTCCCTTTAAAAGCTTTAAAAACAGTAGTTTACCAATAATTGAAAGAAGTTGAAATTCTTTCATCATCTTTCTTCAACACTAAAGGAGAATGTTTTAATATTCTGGCCACTCTTTTCCACATAATGAAAGGGAATGGGAAATTACAAAATGACAAAAAAGGCACCATAAAAAGTTAATCGTTCAAATGACTTGTGGATTATAAGTCTTCTGAAATCATATGGTTGCTGTATGTGAGGAAAATATAAATAATGACAGAATATTCCATTTTGGGTGAACTATTTCATTATTATTCTGTGCAGCCGCTCCCAGTCTGTGGAAGCTCTCCCAGTCTGTGGAAGCTCTCCCTGACCATCTGAGGTCACGCAATGGATGCTTTTAAATGCAGGGTTTTTTTTGGATGATTTGTTTTATTTTGGTTGTTTCTAAATTGTAGAACTTTGGGATTTTGCTTAAATATAAAGTGCGTTACAAATAAAATGTATTATTATTATTCTTCTTTTAAAGTGTGTAGGAAGCTTTCTAAAAAGAATCCATTCTTACGTCAAATTCTAATTATGCAGCACACAAAAGCCCAAACTGGAATTCACTCGTGAAAGTAGAACTCTCTGAGCCAATTATTACCAGCATGAATCATCGTTGAATATCATCACTTTTGGTCTTTTAACTTTCAGCCACTATTATCCTGTTGGATCACTGGCACAAGTCATTGAATGCATTTCATCCCTTGCATCTCTGCCATGTGTAATGAGGGGTATTGTGCCTCTGATCAACTGTTCTGACATTTGGCTGTCATTTCTCACTTTCGCATGGATTCCACCAAAGTGGTATATTTAGGGTAATTTTCTTCAAGCAGGAACAGATCTGTAAAAACTGCATTCTGATTGTCCAAATAGAGCAGTTATGAAATCTGAGTGGGGGAAAGAGCTGCTAAAATGCTGCCGGATTTTAAAGAACGCAAATATGCGTGACTTTTTCTCCCGAAGAGTTTTGTGAGGTTTTATATTTTAATGTATGTAACTGTGTCACAAATTAAAACAATACATCATGCATGTATGTGACTTTCACATGTTCCATGGCAGCAAACAGCCACGAGCAAAGGCAAATTAGAGTAATGCGACCTTCCTCGTGATGGGCTAGTTTTACAGAGGCAATTCCAGGTCATATGTTTTATGGATGCCGTGCAGACACGCATCCTTCATTATGACCTCATAAACGTCAGTTTAAATAGACTTGTTTTGCATGGTATAAATGGACAAACAGGAACTCAGGATTAATGAAAACCACTTTGCAAACACTTCTTAAAATGTAATGTTGCACCAAGTCTGTTAGAATAAATTAAGTGATAAATGAGATGAACTTTATACTACAATACCAGCAATAAATTCAATTACATTTAGCATACACTCTTAGAATAAAAGATTCTATTTAAAATCGTAAAGGGTTTTGTCATCTGCTTCATAATTATAGGTGTTCCCATGATCATTTTACAGATTTAGTTCTAATTAATTCATTTTTGTTTTAATTAGTTACATTTTATCAATTAAACAGCTCATAAACATACGTTTTCACTAAAAATAAATTGAAATAATCCATTAAACATGAAAATATTATGCAATCGTTTGAGTCATTTCTCTCTATTGAACCGTTTTGGCATTGAGTCAAGAACCCTGGTATAGAACGCCATTGAACCTATTGCATGAAGAGTATAGCATGAGTGTGTTTTATCTCTGACCTCAAAGTGAGGTGAACACACACACACACACACACACATATGTACTGGTTTTCTGCACTTAGACTGGCATGCTCTCCAAAGCCTTCCTCACTGTTACAAGGCCCTATGAGTAAGTCAGCTGCCATATTTTGTTTTGATAAATAATAATCTTGCTATTGCTCCACTGAAATGACATTGAAAAAAAGAAGAATGTTAAAGCCAGGCCATCTGCACTCTTCCCAAGGTCTTATGGGAATTGGACAACCCTGGGTACAAAACTGGACCCTCCAGGCTTGTCACATCTATGAGGGGACGAATGATTGGAGCTTCACCAGACAGTAATCTCCAAAACAAGATTAAAGACAGCTTAGTAAATTCTGACTTAAGATTAACATTTGCCTATTCTAAAGGATCTTCAGATGCATCACATCTGTGTGAGAATATTTGCACAAAGAAAGATGAAAGATTTTGACGGGTAAGTTGTCCATTTGAGCCTTTAAGGCATGTGTGAAGCCCTGTGGAGCTGTTCAGTATATTGCTGTCATTTTGATAAAATATGTATAATATATTAGAGTTAATTAGTCTATTAGAGGATTTGATGTTTTGAAAATTTAAGAAACATTTAAAGTGCATTTTCATAGTCAAAGAAATACTTTAAAAATCACCAAAAACATGATTGGGATTTAATTAGTTAAAACAGACCTTTAATGAAGAATGCTTTATTGTATACAAAACTGTGCAAAAGAATAATAGTCTGAATAAATAATAAATCAATCTCTGAACATCAACCATAGTTTGGTATACAGTATGTGTTGGGCCATTTGTGTTAAGAGAAACAAACTATGCGAATACACTGATGAGAAATGCATTTGTCTTGTATGGCACACCTTTCTAGCACTAATTTTTAAAAATGTATTATTACATAAGCCAGTTTACAATTAACCCTATAATAATTTGTACTTTAGCCCCCTAGTGTTTACATTGATCCTTTACATAAGTATCCGTTCTTGTTGAGTGTATTTTATATGCACATTTTATTGAAGCCACACAATATCTTGAGTCAATATCTTATCAGTATCAATGAACAAAATAAAGAAAAGCAAATCAATATCCTACAGAAGCATCCATGTTACAAGTATGTATAAAGACCTCAATGCAGATATTTGGGACTTTCATAAATTCAAATGCATGGTGAAATCTTGTGACAATGAAAAGTCATGCAACGTTTAGAATAGATCTCACACTCAACAAAACAGCTGACACGAGGATAGCAGCAGATGCCACTCAACAGGTGGTTATGAAGGCATTAATAGGCACCTGTGGCCTAATGGTTGGACATTTAGGCTGATAATAAAAACATTTTGATTACAAGGAATGATCCATATCCAAGGTATCTTTAAGAAAGACATTTAACCTCAAGTTGATCCATGGAGATTGAAAAAGCTGGCAGGTTAGGTGGCCTAGCTGGTCTAAGGTGGATCTTGGACCAGCAACAAACCAACTATTTTTATAAGCTATATGGAACATTATAGCTATAGCAGCTAATAACCAGCTTGCTATATGTAATGCCCAGATACTAGCTTAAGGGGCCGGTTATAAATACAGTAGCTCCGTGTAAATTGGGCTATGATCAGTAAGATAAGTAATTAGGTTTGTTTGACTATCTCTTCATTGAGTTTCCCCCCATTTACAGTGTTTTCACTCACATTTTTTTTGGGCGCAGTGTTCAAATGAGTAGATATGAGCAGCTGATACGCACGACTTCTAAACTTTTGGTCTCTCACACCATATATAATAACATTCCAGCAACTGTTCGTGGTCAAAATCCAAAAGGCAAAAAAGGAAAAAGTGCACCATTCGTTTCCCAACACATTTCCAACAACAAACACAGCGATGGGAGTGAAAGAAGCAGTGAAAGCCAACGTCAGAGTGCCTATAGTCTTGGCAGCCTTGATGTCGGAAAAGGTTGGTTTGGTTGCGCTTTGATTCTCTGTCTCAGCGAGATGTTTCCTTCTTTTTGAATGCTGGCGGATTGTGGTGAGCGATATGATATTGATGACAACAGTACCCCCGAGCAGTGTAAAGTCAAAAGCAGGGAAGAGTAAGAGAATCTTCCAAGCCTGGGATGGGAATTCTGCGCTTCCCAGCGCGTAATTGCACATGCGGCTGCAAGGATTGTATTCCAGCGCGATTGCATTGCTGAAAACCATTGGAGATATTGCCAGGAAAAAACTGCCCATCCAGGAAAAAACTATTAGTATGCTTGTTCTTTTTTTAGTTATGACAGATTCCTTGTGCAGTGGCTTCAAAACGGCAATGCTCCTTTCAATGGTAAGGAGAAAAATGGTTGTAATGGAGACTAAAGTGCATCCCGCAAACACAGGTCCGATGAAACTGCACGGGTGGAAAGGTGTGGTTTGGGAATTGCGCGCTGTCCACTCCGGCATTGAATTGTAGATCATGAGGGATATTTCAACGTAAACCGAAACGGGCACCACACAAATTCCCACAGCCAGGTCTGCCACGGCCAGTGAGGCTTTTAAGTAACCCTGTGGAGTGTGGAAGTGTTTAGTTCCAACGATCACTGCTAATGTCAAGATGTTTCCGAAGAGTATGGCAAGTATCAGTGATATCATGAAGACCACCATGAGTATCTTATTGGTACACACACTGCAGTTTGCGAGCTCTGGCATCCTTGTTCAGCTGCGCGTAAAATTCCTGTCAGTGGCACGATGGTATTTCTCCTCTTGGCTCGGAGGCAAGGCACGGCAACCTACGCATGGTGCTGTGTCCAAACTGAGAAATTCACTCCTGCCAAGAGCAATGATATAATGATGAATATAATGTTATGAATAAATGGCCACACTTTTCAAGAAGGAGATATTTAGGCCTATTCCACAAAAATTGTGCATTTATAAGGTCCTCTTGGTGTAGTAATAATGGACATTGTGAATGAAAGTCAATAGTGTTCTCTATGTTATTTTTGGATCTGTGTACATTTAACGTCTGGTTGAAGAAGTTATGGATCAGATGCGTCAACCCTATTCTAACTAGCCCAAATTATTTAAATATTTGCCTGACAGAATGTTTAAAATAAAATTACGTTAAAACCAGCTTTTTAAAATGGAAATGCTACCCATTTGTCGAAATGAGTCATAGACGCTCACAAAATGTAGGCTACACTGGGAAAAAACACTATAGGCTAAACACGATTAGAGTAAAAGAGTAAAGACCATTTGCGAGAGCAAAGATATGCGAGTAGTGCATATGGCATTGTAATGAGATACAGCTGTTGTGAACATACCTTAAAACGAAAATCCAACTTCTCGTCGTCTTTCAGCACATTTGAGAAAATATTCTGTAGAAGTCCGGAATATTCTGTCAAGACTTTAAAAAAAAAAAATCTTTTCACAATTTTAGGATATAAGCAACCCCCCTAGAACTTAGCCCTAGTTTTGCATTTTGATAAATGGGCAAATGTCCTCCGCAATCCCCTTTCTCTGACTGCTCTTTACATTCCGCGTGTGCACGAACAGCGTTGAACAGTAATGCCAGTCTGACGCGCACTGCTGCAGTCACTGGATTCCCCAATGGCTATTGTTTACTTTTCCCACAATTAGCCTACTATGCGGCATAAGCATTAGGGAAGCTATAAAATGATCAATCATCATGAGTAATCAACCAATGACTCAGTTATTAGAGCACCATGCCATAGAAAAAAAAATAAACTGTCAATGACGGGGTGTGCAAGAACATAATTTAATTGCAACTAAATGCAATGAACAAAGTGACACCTAAGATACATGATAAAACCAAAATAAACGTTTTATTATGGAACTGTCTGTTTCCTAATAAGACAGGGGTGTATATCACCTGCAAACAGGCAGGCACCTGGGGGCAGCAGAGAGTTTCAATGCAAATTGCATTTCAATATTAAAGGTGGATCAAATGAGAACACTAAAATTATCTTAAGAACTAAATATGCCATCTGATCTCTTAATTTTATATATATAAAATATATATAATATTTTATAATATTTTATAATATATATATATATATATATATATATATATATATATATATATATATATATATATATATATATATATATATATATATATATATATTAATTCTTATGGTTAAATTAATTTCTGACCAAACAGTGAAGCAATAGAAAATAGCCTACTGCATTAAACATGTTTAATTAATATGAATGTATAAAATATGTTAATGATTAATATATACATATATTTATTATATCATCAATATTAATTAATATAATATAATTAATGATATTAATTTATAATTTAAAGTTAAACATAGGCTACTGTCATTTCTTCAGATCACACCAGAAATGACCTGAAACCTAATTGATAACAATACAAATGAAAAGTTATAATCTTTAAAACAATCAGAGCTGTGCAATGTCCTCAACCGTCAGGCTGCTCCATGACGTCCAAACTGCTGTCAGCGTTATAATCAGCAAATCAGTTACAGTTTCAGTGAGGTACGGGTATCACGTTTAGATGACAATGCTATTCTCTGCAGAAATAAGAAATACAGTGAATGGCCTTAATATAGATGTGCTGAATCACCAGCGGCCACTTCCCTCACACAACACAGGAAAACATTCTTGGGATTCTTTGGTACAATGAAAACAGAGAAATGCTTGCTGCCACTTTTTGTGTTTACTAGACTGAAGTAGGCTACTTAGTCCACACTTATGCACCACAATATAATATACATTTATGCTTTTCAGTCTTTTTGAAAGAAAAAAAATGCAATGAGAAAAAAGTTCATGTTTACATATTTACAGATCTTTATGTAAATGAATAAAGGTGGGTCTGGTTGATATTTATAGAATATCCTTTAGAAATAAAATGGCCTGAAGACAATAGAATGGTTGCAAAACACTGCAAAATATGGCATTACCCACTTAATGATGGAAATAAGAAAACTTTTTTGTTGTGTTTGTTTGTTGTTTTGCATAGTCATTCATGTCAACTTACCTGAGAAAGACCATGTGTGTTTGCAGCAAACCTAAATAAAAAATAATCATTGTCATCATAACCCAATAGCCCAGTTGTAAAACTAAAGATTATTCCTTTACAACTTTTATCAGTTGGGACTATACTTTTACTACCCAACTTGGTTATTGATTACCACACACACTAACCCACATGAGACAATACATCTGCGGTTTATTCCTAAGAAACATAGGCTAAGTTACAGCGAGAAAGAAAAGTGAAAGGAACTACAGGAACACTCGACTACGTTAAATACAAGGCTCAGTATTTATCCAGATTAGTCCCTGCCCCTTCTCCCACACCACCCCGACCCGGAGTCACGCCAGTGACGTTTACATTCCCTGCTCCTGCCCTCAGCCATATTGAAACGACAGTTTCCGACTTTGGCTGCCCGGGAAGGTGGCTGAAGAACTTCCAACTAACGCTTTTTGAATTTGGACTTTAAATATTTTGGTCGTTGGAAAACTAACCTGAGATTGTGGCTTTGCGTCTACAGCCGTTGATCAGTTGCTTTGAGGTAAGTGCGTGCGTGCCTAAACTTACGAAGCGCTCGCGAATAGTCTAGTTTCCATTCGCGCCTGTCAGAGCAAGTTGCAGTTGTTGAACTAACTACTTGTTTACCATGGTTACTTTTTATTATTTCGGCTGCAGTAGTGTTGGTGAAATGTGTTTCAGTCAGGTAAGTTTGAAAGATTTTGGACGAGGTCTAGGAACTATTCGTGCGGAATGGGACAATCCATGCGCCTTGTTAGCTTGTAGCATGCTAACGTGTGGGAAAACTTTGTCAACGACGAAATGTAAAACTAAATTGACAACAACACTATAGGTGGTTGTTTGAATATGTTTCTCTAATTTATAGCTCATTATATAGTCAGTCAATCAATAATAAACTCTGTGAGAGTTGCTAGTCGTCTGGTTGAGCTGTCAGTGTGTCAAAACAAGTAACGTTACAGTAAGTAAAAAAAAGTTTAAAATAAAAGTATATGACAAAGTACCTTCATTCATTCTGGTTTAAACCTTTAGGGTTTTGATCTGACGATACCGAGACATCAGAAGTTTTACTATTAACCTCGCCTGTGTGACAGCTAGTGATCGGTGAGTCATCGAAACTAGTGAAAACTACCCAACTCCGTTCCTGTCTTAAACAGCATGATAGCAGTCATGTAGTGAATTTTAGCAGTATGAAACTTTGAATTAGTTGCTGTAAAACCATGAATTAAGGAAGCAGTCCTGGACTGATTTTGCTTCACAATAAGAATACTTGTACATGATTTTCCTATGACCACACACTGAGCATTCATTTGAGTTTTTTCGAACGAGGCCTTATAAATGTTTAATATATTCTGTAGTGAAAGTTTCGCTTCTGCATTCATATGGCTGTTTGATTCACACCTGTTTTTTGTGTGGTTTTTTTAAGGCCACTTGAGTTGGATGGTTCTTAGTATGGATAAGTGTGAATTAAACAGTGAATTAAGGGTAGCCTGCACATATATATGTATGTGTATGTGTGTGTGTATATATATATATATATATATATATATATATATATATATATTTTTTTTTTTCTTCAGCTAAAATCGTAAATGTAAAAGCTATGTATTCTGAAGGGGTGAGTCAACCATTCATAATGCTCTAAATGAATCATACAATTTTGTACTTCCAAGGAACAGCTTGTGCTTATGCAAGTCTGTCTTAGTTGTCAAAGTAGAGGTTGTTGAAATGGTGCTCCTAACTTCGTCATGTCTGTAATAATAATGGGTACAGGCGTATGGCAGTGTCAGCAAGACCGACAGAAAGCTCAAATTTAAAAGTTGTTTAGTGTAATGAAGCAAACGCTACTTATGTGAATTTTGTTTTGTTATATGCTAAAGAAAAGATTGTCCTATTAAGATGTCTTTCCTAATATTATTGAAACTACCCGTTTGCAGGAATTCATACAAGGTTTAAATGTTTGCATGCTCAAATGTGTGTCACCTGTTTGATCCCCCTCCTGTCTGGACAGCTGTGCACACACAGTTTAAGGTAGATTTTCATAGAGATTAAATGGTTGTCAAAACAGCATTTGGAGCCTAAATTCAAGGCTCTACTCTGCACAACATCACTACTGCATTACAATAATTATTTGAACAATTATGAACTGATCCATCAAAAACAACTTGGTTTGATTTAAAAGCATAGGTGAGACAACATTACAGATACAGTCAAGTTCCATGCGGTGTGCAACATTGGGAAAAGTGCATGAAGAGGGTGCATTTATTGTATTTATATTGTAATATGTCTCAGATGATTTAAAGAATACATATTTTCTGTTCTGTTTGTGAATCGCCAGGAGCACAGTCCATTTTTTTATAGTTAAAAAAGAGACCAATGTTAATCTTCATAGTTTTTTTTGGTTATAGGAACGTTTGG
This sequence comes from Leuciscus leuciscus, assembly GCF_965113295.1. Taxonomy (NCBI): domain Eukaryota; kingdom Metazoa; phylum Chordata; class Actinopteri; order Cypriniformes; family Leuciscidae; genus Leuciscus; species Leuciscus leuciscus. Next base: position 7,375,281 of record NC_138744.1, read on the forward strand.
TTGCACAATAACCTGTTTTTGGAATGGCATATTGTTTTATACCTGAGCTTCAGTAAGTGATGATTAATAATTTGCTGTCGTCCCCACCTTATTGTTAGTATCTACATCTAGGCCTATATATCGGCCATTAAAGCATTTGGAATTGAATTAAATCACGAGGTGCCTAAAGATTCCCAGTCCCCCTCAGCATGCCATCAAAACAAAAGTGTCTGTTGCTTAGTCCATTCATAGAACAGATCCAGTGGTGATTAGAAGGAAATTGGCTTAGGTCTTCAACGTAACCAAGTCCCTGGAAATAGTGATTGACCTCATTCCTGAACACAGCTTATTCAAATGCAGACAGTGCATGTTGGGCAAGATTCCAAAACACTCCAATAAACCGCAAAAGGATGTGTGAGAAGTTCTGAGAACCTTACCCTCCTGTTGCCTGAACATGTTGTTTGGTGAGAGGTAATCTATGGCTTATTACCAAGCAAGTTGTTGGAATTATTACACTAAGCAACGCATGCTTTATATTCCTTAAGTCTGAAACATCAGGTTTCATTTGCAGAGATATTTTCCAGCTAATGGACATGTGAACTTGAATTTAGTGTAAAGTCACTGATTTCATGTACCTAGACTGTGCTGAGCGATTTTATGATGCTGGATCTGGATGATGGTTTAACATTGTTAGCAGGTTGTCAAATGTGCCGATACCAGTTGGTACAAAAAAAAGTGGAGGGTACTAGCTAGGGTGTGTGTAACGATATTCAAACCGAACCCAAAAACCACGGTACACCACCCACGGTGCGTATCGTGACACACTCATGACGTACCGAACGCTGCCCTGCCCTGGGTTTACGAGCATTGAGCATTGAGCATTGTAGCCAATCACAATCATATCTGTTGATTCAACAGTTTTTGCTCTTGTACCGAAATTGGTACAGAGAACCGCAACATTTTACCAACTACTGAAATTTTGGTACGGTGACAACCCTAGTTTGCAGTAATGAAGCAAGAGAACCATGCATTGAGTTTTTAACCTATACTGCAGAATGCAAAGTGCTTTTAAATGCCAATTTTTACTAATTGCTGCTTTCTTTATCTGTTAAGCCAGAGTATGTTATGATATTATCTCATGTTTTACTTGTGTGTTATTTAGGTATGTTGATGTGACAGGATGTATGGTTAGACTTTGTGTGTGAATGCTGAATGTCTGTATATTTGAACAGGCTTAATCTAATTTTGTGGGCTCAAAGGTTGGCGTAGCTCAGAAATAGTTCACTTTGAAGATCTTGTTTGTGTCTTGAGCTGATGGAGATACCAAAAGATCTGAAGTAGTTAAGGTTTTAGATAAAAATATTCTGTGGTGTAGCAGCCTGTGAATAGTTCTGCTGTACTTCCTTAATATCTTAACTTACTGAAAGGCACTATGTTGGCATCATTTAACTGTTTCATTTGCCCAGAATGGTTTATTGGCAGCTTTAGGGTCAGGCATTTACTGCACAAAACTGCTGATTCCAGGTGCTTTGGACAGGTTTGTTGAGTTATAGTGCTCTGAGACGAATCCAGAAGGACAGGCACACAAGCCATTACATAATTTTTTGTCTGCAGCGCCGACTTCTGGTTGAAACCTGGTTTGGGTCGCTTATAACGTACATTTAAGAGCACACGTAGAGACATGATTTTGCAGACAGAATTGTAAAATCCAGTCATAAAATAAATTTAATGTATATTGCGCAATGTCACAGAATTTGGCAAAATTAGGAAAATAAATCAAAATTAGGGATGTGCAATTAATTAAATCATGATATAGACTAGTGTCTGTGAATAATAAACTGCAAAAGACTGCTATTTAAATATAAAGTCTGCATGTTCTGCACATCTCTGTGTGAATGAGTGGCACAGTTTCACACATACTCAAGCACACGTGATGCTTGTGGTGTTTTCAGTGCCAACCCGCCAAAATAAAAGTTTGGTTCAAAGTAATAATAATAATTCAATTTATGAAAACATTATTTTTTAAGGAATATCAGACAATTTTCCATCCACAATTTATCTTAAACAGTAAACCTCTGTAGTGCAGCACTTTGTTTGCCAAAAAATTCAAATGAATTGTTACATTTTCAATTGATTAGGCTACATTTTAAAAGTTTAATTAAATTGTTAGTTTTATGCATTTATTTGATTAAAGCCAAGAAGAAAAAGAGAAGCTCCCAGCAGTTATCCGTGAAAATAAAGTTTTGATGGTTTAATGTTTGAGGGATATTAAAACTATTATTTACTCAATTTTTTTGGTGAAACATTTTTACACTCAAAAAAATTAAGTAAATTTTAAAGCTGTGAAATCAATGAAATTTACTGTATGAATTGAGTAAATGCAAGTAAAAAAATTAAGTAAATCTGAGTAACTGCATCTGGTACATTAACAAATAAAATTGAGTAGAAATAATTTAACATTTAAACATTTAAAAAAACAATATTTCTGAGTAAATATTATTCATATTAACTGTTTCTATTTAATGAGTAACCTTTGTAAAATAAGACTCCATACAACCACACTAGTATACATGACATTGGCCTTTATTGTCGAAGAGTACAGCAATACAGCATATTTTACACTGTTTTAACATGTATACAATATTGCCTACATTTAAACTCATTTAATAAACATTTTAGAAGTACAAATGAAACATTTAAACATCCAGGTAGCCTAATTCAAGTGTAATCAACCAATCCGTTATCCAATTTCCACCGGATCAGCGCTGGTTCTCGTGCCGGAGACGGACTCGCGCTCTGCGGGTGAACTTCGAACTTCAGACCGCTTTCCTGCGTTTCACTCATAGCCGAAAGATACTGCGAGCGACTGACTCCATAACCTGCCAATAAACAAACAGTGACAGTTCTTAGAACATTTTATCATCCAAATTCATTATATTCATCATCATTAGAAATAAAGTCGTGTGTTGCAAGGTGTTTCACATGAAAAGACATACGCGACTCTCGTTTAGGTGTCACATTACGCCTCTGTGTTGTTTTGCATTAAATAAAATGATTTAAAGGAGACATATCATGCTTTTAAATCGTTCCTTTTTACATATAAATCATACATTTGTAGTCTATATAAAGTGGAACTGCAATGCTTGGGTCTGAATTCCTCATTATTATAGCTCCACAGGCCCCTTTTCTACCCCTTTTCTGATGTGCGTCTGAGAGCAACTCGTTTTGGTGCGGTCTCTTTAAATACAATTGAGACACTTCATACCCCGCCCCCTCTCCAGGTTGCAGAGGTGACACTCGGTTCAACTCCACCTCGTTCGGCCATTTTTGTAGTTTGATAGCAGATATACGATTATCTAGCGGCACAGAAACGTTTTATTCACACGTTATTAACAAAATGTCAACAACGGAAGACTTGTCCATCCAGCCTTACATGTTCTAGCCAGAGTCGGAGCCGGAGCGAGATGAAAATGAAGACGACGAACCTGCAGAACAACGTCTTCATGATGTATCGCAATGGTGTGTTACTGTATTTACACATGAAACTTTGGTCTTCTGACCTTTTACCACCGTGTCGATTTATTTTGATTAATATGTGCGAGGGAGAGAGAGCAAGACAGCGCCTAGTTTGGAGACGGTGAAGTCTTGTTTACACTTTCGCCTGGCTCTGAAGAGAGAGAGTGAGCGCGCGCGCGACCGGGTCTCTCTCTCTGCTCGTTCTTTCAGTTAAACATGCGCCCTGTCACAAGCGCGGCAGTTCATCTACATTAGACGGTGTAATGAAGCGTGTGGGTTACTACATCCAACAACCGAACATTTTAACTTACCCTCTCGTAACTTCTGCATCCTTTAGCTTGGACTACAAAATTGCAGCGAGAAATAAAAATGGCGGATTGCTCGAAGTGGTGGGCCGGAAGTCAATGTCCTTATTTGGCAGTTCCGCTTCAAAAACTGTGACGTAATAGTTCAAAAAACGTCATAGAGAACAGAAAAATCGGAACAGGTTGAAAAATATGACCAAAACAGAATATAAAGATATCAACGAAGCACCTGAAGAGAATAATTTCAACTTTTCTGTACTTCTAAACACTCCAAATATACAACAAAATGCATTTAAGGGCTAAAAAAGTGGATTTAGCATGGTATGTCCCCTTTAAAGCATACAGTAATGATTTTATAGATAAAATAAAACATACACAAACCTGAATTTCACAGAGGAAATGCACCAATTCTGCGACGACTAGAATAGGAGAACTGGAGAGAGTTCAAACAGCCCGCGCTCAACCGTTGAGTTGTCCTCACTTCAGAGGGTGGGGGAGGGGTGCTTTGTTTTAATTGAGTAAACTTACTCAATTTTAAGAGTGTGTTAAATATATTAATAATATTGATTTTTGAATTAAGTAATATTTTTGTTTCTTGAAACAGATCAGTTTAATTTTCCATTCTCAAATATTTTGATAGAAGTTTCACAAATATATGAAGTATATTATAAATAAATAATTGGTTAGTCAAATACTAAATTCTTTTAGTGAAAAAAAATTAAATATAACTGAATTTGAGATAAAATTAACTGTTGGTATATGATATGTTTAACTCAATCAAGTAAACGATATTCAGAGATTTTATTAAGTTAATAAAGTTAAATATTACTGTAATATTTACTAAGCCACAGAATTAGTTTTTACAGTGTACTGTAAATATTAGTACTATAGTATTGCAATTTTATAGTTGTGCTGTAAAATAAAATGATAATATTTCTTTCTTTAATACGCTTTTTTTTCAGTAAAATATTACAGTAGTGATATTTCTTATTTTCTTATATTTTTATGTAGTTATAATAATAATTCTAAAAATCCTAATAATCCAAAATGTTGGGACAAATTGTGCAGCCCTGCAAACAAGTTTTTAAATCACATTCTGAATTGCAAATGCAATTTTTATCTTCATTCCACTCCTGCATTTCTTCTTTTCTTTCTTTATAAAGCACATTTAAAAACAACCATGGGTTGACCAAAGTGCTATATATATAAAATAAATTTAAATTTATAAATTTATAAAAACAAAGGGATAAAATACAACTACATAGCATATTTTAGACTAACAACATAAGGAAAAAGGATCTAAGCATAGATTCAAAAACAAAGAGATGGTGCTGTTCGGATGGCTACAGGGAGCTTGGGCCCAGAGAGCCAAAAATGTTTACCCAAAAGTTACCCAAAAAAGTAAATATTTCTCCCAACTAGATAGGTTAGATCAGATGTTTTAATATTTTTTATTTATTTACTTGTTTTACATTTAGTCACCTTTGTCACAAAGCAGTATTTTAGTGCCGCTTTCAGAGCGCTCACGCCCGTAACCGAGAACTGACACATTGTTTTTTCCCTCATAAATGCGAACACGAAAAATAAAATAAAAGGAATATTATAATGGATTTTTGTTGGGTCAGACAATGATTACCAAATTTCTCTCTCATATTGCTCCTCATAAACCACTGAAAACGGTCAAAAAATCTAACCAAAAGTCAAATTATTATGGAGGGAAGTTAAAAGTGGTGGGTACAAAATGACTCATGACGAAATCTGATGGGTACGCGTACCCACCGTCCCCACCGAAATCGACGCCTATGTGTATGGCACATAGAAGGCCTTGGGACTGAGAAAACATACTGAGGGTGCAGAGTTTACCTCTTAATAAAAATATGGACCATTTTTATATTTTGCTCAAAGCAATAAACTACTAAAAACAAACAATGTACATAATCTAAAAATCTAAATCATGAGGATAAAACAAAGTTAACTAGTATTAATTTAAAAGTATTTTTATCTTCCCTTACCATCTCTAAAAATGTTTCCAAATTCTAACATTGTTTATTATGAAATGCAAAAAATAAAATTATAAAGACGCCACACGTTAACTTGTCTAAAACCTGGTTTAGTTAAATGGCCTGAGTCATCTGTATAACAGATACAAATTAAATACAGATAACAAACAGATATTAGCTGCATTCTCGTTTTCTGCAGTGTTTTAGCGAAAGTATTAGTCTAGCAGGAGAAATAGGTTTGGGATTTTTTGTAACCTGTTTTTTTGGGTCTAAGTCAAACATCGTGCAACCGATCGCTTACAAAAGATATAGCATTCCTCTCCTCAATAATCCGCACGATTTGACACCTCATTGATTGGTCTGTGACAAGCAGGACTATTGCAAAAACATAATAGCAAAAGTTACATCGTTATGAGCCTAAAATGTGTTATTTGCCTGTTTTTCACCAATAAAGAGTTGTTGTACCATGTCAATGACCTTTCCATTTGATTCCTGGTGTCAGTATTATATGAAAAAGTGGGTTCATTTGTCTTTGTATGTTGTGTGGTTCAGGAGATATGAAAATCTGCATTTATCGCCCCTAGCGCTGACATCACTTCAAAATGGCCGCCAAACGAACCCCCTGGGACATTAGTTGACCTCAACAACATCAAAAATTCTTAACCAGACACCATTAGGGTCCCAAAAAAACAGGTTACAAAAAAATGCCAAATGGGTACATGGGAACCTATCTCTCCTGCTAGACTATATTTATTTTGCTGCTCACCGTGTTTCTGCTACTGTTGTTAAAATAACCACGTAATCTGCAGCTCTAAATGTGGCTCTTTACGTTTTTAGCGAGTGAGAGAGAGAGAAGCAATGCACAGCACACGGAGTGGAAAGGGCTTGAATGAAGATCATTACCATAAACGACTCTGGGTGCTTGTGGTGTGAACCACTCCGCTGTTTTGACGCGCTGCTCACTTTAATCTGTAGAAACTGTAAAATGGCCCAATTATGTCCACCCTACATTTGAGTTACACTGGTCCATACGATAAGATAACACATTTATCCAAACAGCTGGCGGCAGACATTGTGAGTTGGAGGGATTCTTTAACTTTTTCAATGTAAACCCATCTTTATTTTGGAAATAGCATAGTTTTGTAAGTAAGACTTATTTGACCATTTTACTACATTTACTTACATTTTTCTCAAGGTTTTAGGTTTTGTGCTTTTTTTATTGACCTTAGAGGCATATAGTTTCCAAATAGCAGCCCTGTCATAAATTTCAGGTTTATGAAGTGCTTGATATGCAGTTTTTGTTTGTGTAGTTTTTAGGCTGTACTATTGTGGCATTTTATTATTGATCTGTAAAAGTGTCTGTCTATACCAGTCACAACCGTGTCCTAACCAGGTGTGATGCAATAAAGCATTCGACATTTTCGCTCACTTGGTTTCTATTTCGTTGTGCTTGGTAGAAATATCACTGGATGAAAATCCCACGCTGCATGTATATTAAACATAAAAAATGTTTCATCGGCATGTTGCATCATCCATCATTTCCACTTTGTAATGTGTTTGTACAAAAACACTTTCATCATGTAACATTAGTATGGCCAATAATATACTGATGGTTTTAATCAGCAATCGTCTTATAAATATCAGTGCATCTATATTTATTATGCTAGGCTATTAGTGTTTTTTTCTTTTTTTCTGAATCATTTAATTGCAGTTGGTATGCTCCAGACGTGCTTGGATAAACATGGAAACCAGCACGTCATTAATTAATTGGTGTAGTCTGAGCTTTCAGCTGTCCAAGCTGTTTGAATTGAATCTTCTTTTACCGCCTCTTCCATCACATTCCCACCCTATGTCACCTTCCTGATACATTTTGAGGAGGCTTGTGACCCAGGTCATGCCAAACTCCTTTAGTCTTAGGATATTTTTAGCTAATATGTGTCATTTCATCAACAGCACACCATTGTGATTTGCCACTATACTGTCTCACAGCACTTATAACCACATAAATCTGCGTCAAGAAAGCAGTTAATGCCTATTAGAGACCATTTGTGCTTTGTTTTTCCTGTTGATTGGTGTGATTGACAGCTCCTGCTTTCCTCCGGCAGATGGACTATCAAGTTGCTTGGCATCTGGAGGGCCAGGTGCTGGCTGTTAGACCTGCAGAATTAGCGTTCTGCAGAGAAAGAAAGGTCTGGTCCGCACCTGCTGCTCCTCTCCCACCTGCAGCTGTCTCTGATCTCCCGTATAAATGTCCGAAAGTGCCAAGATGTGCTTTTCCACATAGCAGCTGATGTACCACAAGGCGACTGTGTGAAATGGAGGAAAAACACATGACAAACCCTTTACAATGGTTATAACTAACATGACTAAAACAAATCAAAATCAACAAAGACACATTCAATTGATCATAATAACATAATTTATAATTGTATATATTGCAAATGTTTGATTGGACATCGCTTGATAAACATTCTATTTGTTTCCTGCCTGTTGAATGATAAATGAGCTTTTTGCAGGGTTTGCGAACCGAGTGAAATAGATGCTGTGGCTAATGCTTTAGTGAGTCATAGCAGAGAGAGTCTAATTATGGAGACAGGCACCCATCCATCAGCCTTTGTCATGAAGGCTGGCAGAATTAGGATGAGATCTCTCTACACGGCCTGCATGTCCAGAGTAAGCCTTCCAGGCTTCTCTTCCAGATCAGATTCACTTAGTCAGTGCCAGCAGGACATCTAAGCAAATACGGTCAGGGACTTAATCACCGGACTCATATGCTTCAGCAAAGGAAATAAGCACTTGAGCAATCTAGTGAAGCAGACTGTAAATATGGCTGTTTCTCTTTTGTGCTTTGAGAGGCTAAAGTGATTAAATTCTCTGATATACTTAAAGCGAATATCGAGGCCTTAATATGCACTTTCAAGCATGTTTGTATTAATTGGTCTTTGCAATCGTGTCCCCCCCCAATTTTGTAGCAATGCATTCAAATTTAGTGTTAATAATAGTAAATAAATAATAGGACTGCACGATATTGAAGAAAATTGCGATATGCGATAACTCATTAAATAATGCGATATTCGAAATGCGATACGATAATGCTTAAAGTGTGTAAAATAAACTTAAATTATTTTTCAAATATATTCAAAATGATATAACCTACATACGCGTTTCACATTCTTTTTGTGACAAGAAAACATCACTACAACTTCTGAAAGTGAACAGCAGTGTGTTACCGTAGCATAAGAAGTGTTATTTTAACATCAGTGTAAACCACGGGGTTTTAGGTATAGGCCTAGATTAGGTTTATTTAACAACAGAAACTGAATAATCAAATGTAAAAATAAAATACTGCTTAGTTTTTTCTGTATTAATTAAATATATACTGATTCTTAAAGGGTTAGTTCACCCGAAAATGAAAATGCTGTCATCATTTACTCACCCTCATGTTGTTCCAAACCTGTATGATTTCCTTTCTTCTGCTGAACACAAAAGATATTTCAAAAAAGGTTGGTAATTAAACAGTTGCTGGTCCCCATTGACTTCCATAGTAAAAAAAAAATTCCTACTATGGAAGTCAAGGGTCCATCAGTCGTTTGGTTACCGACTTTCTTCAAAATATCTTCTTTTGTGTTCAGCAGAAGCAAGAAAGTCATACAGGTTTGGAACAACATGAGGGTGAGTAAATGCGGACAGCATTTTCATTTTTGGGTGAACTATCCCTTTAAAGCTACAAGAGCAATGAGTGATTTTCTCTTTGTCTTTTGTTCATGACCCCAGTTATTGCAAGCTGTTGCGATGATATGCATGTTGCGATATATACATTTGCGATATTTCGATATATTGTGCAGCCCTGTGTGTTTTTTTTATATATTTTTTTACTTGATGTTAAGATAAGATAAGATAATACTTTATTGTCTTTTACACAAGGGTTACAGAAAATGTTCTTTGACAAGGCTTCAGTCACAAAGAGACATTCACACAGACATATAAAATGAGTATTTAGAGTATTAGATATAAAAAAAAATTATTAAAAGAAAATCATACTTGGAGCGTATAGTGTCTTAAACATCTGGTATGTTGTTCATCTGAGGATTTCACAGTGGACCATGCCATTATGTTTAGTATGCATTTCTGTTGCAGTTTTTCTGAGGCTGATTCCAGGTAAAATTAGGCTTTACACAGCAATTCTCATTCCTGATTTGTTATTATTTCTTTGAATATGTAGATGAAGAGTTTATCTGCTTGATATTCTCATTTGCTGCCAAGAGGGTGTCGCTCACAAATGCCTGAAAGAAAGAAGCTTCTTAATGTGCCATTGCTAAGAGTTGCTAAGTGTTCATCATTGACCTTTATGTCACTCAGCAACACGAGAGCAAACCTTTTACAAGGCAGCTAATAACACGCTTTGTGCTTCTCGGTTTTAAACCAGACGCTGGTTTAGGGAAGCCTCTGAAAAGAGTGGGTGTTTGAAGCACATGACCCGTTATTTTTTGCATTTCTTTTCTCTGTGGAACACAAAAGATAAATTTTGTCTATACCATGAAAGTCAGTGGAGTTCGAAGTTGTGTGTATAGACCAAAAATATATTTGTTCCTTTGTAGAAGAAAGAAAGTCATACATGTTTGGAACAACATGAGGTAAATTACTATACTTTTAAAAACATTGAAACTAGATTTTCACAAGTGAAAGAGAAAAGGCATTTTGGTGTTTAGTGTCATCATTTTTCTTTCTTTATTTTTTTTAAAATTTGTCATGGTATGTGGTTTCTAATTCTGTCTAGAATGTTGATGTATTTGTCTATGGGCATTGTAGTACAATATTTACTGACTTTTGATAGGTTCATGTGTTGATTAATACTGCAGACACATGTAAAGCACAGTGCTTATAATGCTCAAAGTATCACTGGTTTTGCTGTGGAAATGAAAATGGTTGTAGCTGCAATATGTTTGGCTATTCTAAACATGTAGTATTGCCCACAGCATGTGTGGAGTAACTTAACGGTAGTTTTCATTTTCATTAGAAAGGAGGAAGTGAGTCAGGAAAGTGCTGTTGTGTAGGAGGCAGCGGTGTCCTTTCACTGAGTTTCAGGCTCACAGAGCTTCTCTACTGCCCATCACGTTACTTCAAAATTCATGCCGAGTGTCCATGTTAAAGATGGTGTGACACGTTTTTGTCTTTTCCTTTCTGGTTTTATATCGCTAACCCATAAGTCAACTGTTTGTTTCCCAGACACCAACCATTGTGTGTCCTGTGGATGTGGAAGTAAACAGCACAAATGGTTAAAGCTTGATTAGTTGTTTCTACAACTGACTAATCGATTTGTGAGTTGCAGTAAAACCTTCTTGGAAAAGTTGCATCTTTTATCTTAATCCCCTTTAAAGCACCGTCACTGCGGCCATACACATTCAGATGGACGTCTTTGGCTGTTGCATCATGTCTTGTTCAGTTATTTGAGCAATCCACCATTTTTAAGACACTTGTGTTAAAAATAGGCTAACCTTTAAAAGTGTCTTGAGATCTATGCATTCTGTTCTAGTGCCACGTCCTTTTGGCACTTGGTGAGATATTGTCTAATATGATGCAATTTGCTGACATCAAAGGGATAGTTCACACTGTCATAATTTACTCACTTCATGTTGTCCCAAATCTGTATGACTTTTTTTCTTCTATTTTGTAGAATATTTTTTGTCCTTGTGTTTAAAGTCACCGACGTCCAAAGTTGTTTTTGACCTCCTTAACATTCATTGTATGGACAAATCATGCGTGTCATCGTTTGTGTACAGCAGAAGAAAGAAGTAATACAAGTTTTAAACATGAGGGTGAGTAAATAATGGCGTGCAACTTTCATTTTTGAATGGATTATCCTTTTAAACAATTCTCATAATAATAATTTCTTAAAATTCACCAAAACAAGTCAAGTTGCTGTTCATTAGCCAAGCCAGTTATCAGCCAATGTACATAATCTTAAAAAAAATGTTTTTTTACTTGATCTATCACTTGTAGAAACTCTAGTTGGGGAAGGTTAGTTGTGTGGTGATGTTTCCTGCTCAGGGATAAGATTGCATTAGATTAATATGTGGTTTGTGCATGAATTGTGAAGTTGTACATGGGCAAGCTTGGTTTTTCAACATTGAGGTCAACGTGTAGGATGTATTAAATGTCATGGTGTTCCTCTCTTGGTTGAGGCTCATTTTGTGTGCCCTATCATCAGATTACAATATGATAGTCATAACAGAACCAGAACTGGGGTTTACCTTATCCATGGCATTAATGGAAATACGCCCAGTACTATTTTCTGGTCTCTTAATCCCCCAGCGTTTAACTGATCTTATGAAAATCTCGTGGGACATATGAGCTCACCAAGCTATACAATGATCCCCATACAGACCTCAGATTCTCCATTTTCAAACACCCTGTATCTTGGAAACCCAGACAGCGTGATGGTGTTACCCGGTTTCATAATTGTATTTTAATTCACAAAAAGGAAATGATGTGATTGATAGCATTTGCATGACACTACACCAGTGTGCGATTTGTCATGATCTGCTCTGCCATCTGAAGAAGCTTTGGACTATGTAATTTGTTTACGTCCAAAGGCGAGTGGATAAACAAGGGTGACACTAGAGTATTACAGTATTACTTGATTTTAGCACCTGCTTATTAAATGAATTTGTAGCTTTATGTGGTGTTTGTCATCATGTTGTTGTTGTTTTTTTTTAAACTGGTGCAGTTCATTTCTTAGACCAACACAGATGCGACTGAAGAGGCGGACAGACAGGATGTAATGTGAGAATGATCAGATCCTGTTGTCCTACCTTGAATAGCTCATGCTCATCTAGCTCTGTTTCTCTTGCGCTGTTAAAGGATACTCTGCAATAATGTAGTGATCAAGATGCAGTTAGAGTTGGTTTTGATTTATTGGAGGATTACTATTAGAGCTGCAAATAACAACTATTTTGATAATCTGTTGAAATTAAATTTATATTTACCATTTTATTGTAAAAGCTTGTCATTTATACACATTGACCCGTTCTCTCCATCAAAAAATTTGCAGATTGAAGGCTATTCCAACAACAACAACAAAACAATGTCCACAATGATGTATTGTTCTGCAGGAACGCACATCTCCTTTGAACAGACTTGTCTTTCTTGTGATGATGTAAGAGACTAGGGCTACAACTGGGGATGTGCACGAGTACTCGGACGTGACAGCGACGATCAATCATGAAAATGATGATCGCTGTGACTTCAAAAAATATATACGTTTTTTCTGATTGGTTATAGCAGCATATAGTCCAAACTGGCAAAATTAAGTAAAGCTATGGATTTGAAAGTGCGCAGTGATGCCTGGAGTCACTTTGATCATGAAAATACATTAAAGTGCAAGATGTGCACCGCCAATCTGCCACATACATAACATATATAAGGAGAACACTGTAGACTAAATTATTTGTGCTTTAGTTGCCCGTGTTTCAGTGTTGTTGTTACGTGAAGAGCGCATGCATTCACAACGGGAGTAACACTTTCTGGCTAACACTTAACTTAGTTCAAGTTTACTTACATTTGGGTCCTCTTTTGCAGATGCAAGTTGTAATGTTACATTATATCTGATTAATCTCATATAGGATGTGTCGCATAGAAACGGCTTCAGGTTAGTGGTACTCTTCAGCTTCACCTCATATAGCTTTTCCTTTTAGTTGTTTCTTTTTCAAAAACATTGATGCATTATTAAAAATCTAGCAGTTATCATACTTTCATACATGCCCCGCCCCCCACACAAGCCCCGCCCCTTAGCACTCGTTTTTGAGATCAGTACTCGAAATGAAAAATTGACAAAGCACATCCTTAGCTGCAACTAACAATTATTTTGATAATCGATCTGTACAATCTGTAGATTATTTTTCGATTAAAATCTGAAAATTATTATACATTAAAAATTCTTCTTGATAGATCTTGCCAGATCTTTAATAAGTTACTTGTCAACAAATTAAATTCCCATATATATTGGTCAAATGATCATCTGCCACTATAGCTTGTATTGGAGGTCTATTAAAGGCACAGTATGTAAGTTTCACCGCTAGAGGACACTTATTTAAAACGATAACAAAGGCGTATCTTGATGGTGTGAATGAACGTGGAATCATGAGAGTTGTTGTCTTAGCCTCCATAGCCGATCGAAAGCAATCTGACGGGACTCAGGCAGAAATCATGTTCATGGATTAGCTAAAGTTTTATTGTGGTATGAAGCCGGCGGGGCTTTATTTTTGTTATGATATGAATTTTTAATATACCGCAATACGGTGTATGTCGCTTAAACAACGATCGGAACGCGGGGCGGCGCGACACTGTTTGAAAGGAATCCCTTTTCACTGTTGCACTGGTGAGGGCACATCTGTATGCGTTACTAAGTGTGACGGTGAAGATGGATAGGTTAAACTATAGCCTAATTGATGGTGGTCAAATTATATTACAGTGTTTCCCATACATTGGTTCACAATATCAACACTAGATTTTCCAAAAGGCTTTGTTATCGTTGAATAAACATGAGCACTGCACGTTTCAAAGTCAAAATGCGGCGTGGGTGTTTTTATATGAATGTATCTTTGAAGGGAACTGAAAAGTCTTTAGAAAAGTTTCGATGCTATTTTCATTTAGTCTTTATCTTTCCTTATAAAGCAGCGTTTGAGCGCTGCTGTGCGTTGTGTTCAGACGTTACTGGGGAAACCGCTATTTCTGCTGCTCCTAAAGCGCCTCCTGCTGGCAAACCTGTATTAATACTAGTGTGGTAATTGTAATTTTTCTACAATATTCACTTATGACTAAAACAGGGCATTCTCAGTCAATCTACTGCAGTATTTCCTCTCTTAATCAGTAGAAAATGTGGTTAAAAATACCGTCATATACCGTGAAACTGGTAGCCTGGAAATCCAGACCTAAATCTAAAAGATTAATGGTCTGGCGTCGACTAATGAAAATCGGCCAGCTCGAGGGGTGGCACCAAGCATGCATTTGAAAATCTCACTGCACGCAATAGGATAACACTACGACCAATCACAACAATAAACCCCATACACTTAGCTACCAGCGGAGCTAACTGGTAGATTAGACTCTTACCGTATCCGGTCGGCAAAACAGCAAAAACGTCCTTCTTGCAAAGGAACGATTCGAGCGGCTTCTTCTGTTCCTGTTTTAGATAAAAAGCCAAGTCTAACTCATTCATTGTAGCGGCCAAAGCCGTTTCAAACAACTGGTGTTCATCCATAGCCATCTTGCAATGTTTACTAATGACTTCGGCGTCACAGCGCTGTCGTCATCTGTTTAGCTCACCTCTGGCCCGCCTATATCAGATAACCCGATGTGATTGGTGCAGCTCAGACCGAGGGGCATATTTAATGAGCATTGTTACTCGACACCAGAGTAAGTCGCTGAGCAAATTCAACTTGTGCTCTCGCGAGAACTCTGGATTACCAGGGTATGAAACTGGTATAATTTTTAAAAAATACCGTGATATACATTTTTGGTCATTACGCCCAGCACTAGTTACACTACACAGCACTGTTTTACTTGGTCAAAACAATCCTATTAAAATACGTTTGAGTGTGTTGAAAGTTATGTTATAACGTTACTCTGAGTTCGCTCGGTGGCTGGTATGAGACACTTGTTGCCCATTGCAGTAAGCTAGATCGATATTAGAATATCGTGTTAATAAAAGCTGGATGACTTGTGTTGCTAAATGGCATACAATTCATTTTAAAATGTATTGTATGATGGAGAAAATGCTTTATTACTGTTACTTCAAACAAAGCTCTTTTTATGATTATGCTATGTTAACCACTTGACAAAATGGTGTTGTCTGATTTACTTTTTGGGTATAAACATGTTACTCACGGTCAAGAAAACAAGAGATTCAAACTAACGGTGTTGATATCTTTGGGTATATGAACCCCTAAATATTTCAAAGAATTCTCTCCATTTAAACTAAATAATTTTGCCTCAAATAAATAGATATAGATGTTTGGCAATTAAAAGTTTAGACCTGAGTTTTTGTGTACAATTAATTTATAGCCTGATAAATCTCAGAAAAACTTGAAAGTTTCAAGGACTTCTGATGATTTTATGCCGAACTTGTAATGCGAAGCGTTAGACAACATTTAATAACATGCTTTTGTTTGAAGCGCTTATAAATATAAAGCAACAACTTGGATCATATACCTTTCTCGCAGCGGCACACTCTGTGTCCTCCAATATTTTCCATATCCATTTTGTCCATAGAAATGGGATATTCACTACTGTAAAGCGATGTGACTGGCTGATAGTTTCAGAGCACTTTCTGTTCCTGCTTCTATTATAACCCTTTATTTTTCTATTTCTCTTTCCCAGGCGTCTGAAAGATGGTGGACCGCTTGGCAAACAGTGAGGCCAACTCTAAGCGCATCGGGTTTGTGGAAGCATGCTTTGGCACTGCAGGTCAACCGCTGGCCATCCCAGGTCGAGTGCTCATCGGGGAGGGTGTTCTCACAAAGCTGTGCCGCAAAAAGCCCAAAGCTCGGCAGTTCTTCCTCTTCAATGACATCCTGGTGTACGGCAACATCGTCATCCTGAAGAAGAAATACAATAAGCAGCACATCATCCCTCTGGAGAGCGTCACCATAGACACTGTGGAGGACGAGGGCGAACTGCGCAATGGCTGGCTCATTAAAACGCCCACCAAATCCTTCGCCGTCTACGCTGCAACAGCAACAGAGAAGTCCGAGTGGATGAGCCACATCAGCAAGTGTGTTTCGGACCTGCTGGAAAAAAGCGGGAAATCTCCCACCGGCGAGCACGCAGCGGTCTGGGTGCCCGACTCGGAAGCGACCGTGTGCATGCGTTGCCAGAAGATGAAGTTCACCCCCGTCAACCGCCGCCACCACTGCCGGAAGTGCGGCTTCGTCGTGTGCGGCCCCTGTTCAGAGAAGAAGTTCCTGCTGCCCAGTCAGTCGTCCAAACCAGTGCGTGTGTGCGAGTTCTGTTACAAGCAGCTCTCCACGGGCGCCACCCTTCCCTCCCACTCGGACAGCCGGCTTGGTTCGGAGTTTTCCAGCAACATGTCGGACGACGACGACGAAGACGACAGCAGTGACTAAGGGTCCCCTTTAGGAATACTGACAATTTACAGATCATATCTTGATATTTTAGTTTCGCTAATTTTCATTCAGGGTTTGCAAAGGTTCCTGTGGCAATAACACTTACCCAAAACAATTAAAGGCCCTGCGCAAATGAACAAAAGGTTTGATGGGAAATGTTCCTGCGTATTCATGAACACTACTTGCCTGCTCGCTCTACTTTTTCACATTTATTTCACTCTATAGACCATTTTTCATATCGATGTATTTCTTGGATATGGTGCTCTTTCATCAACTTTATTTGAGCTCGTTTCTACCTTTTTGCTACTTTATTCTCTCTGCTACTGTGCTGCTATCCCCTGGAACAGAGAATGTTGGGTAATGTGATTGCGGGCTGTTACTAGGCATACATTCCCTCAGGTGAAACTATGTGTAGTGCATTATAACTAGGTTTTAAACAAGGAGCTGCATTTAATGCTTTGAACAACTAACCACTAACAAACCATGAAAGTATGTGTTTGGGTGAAGGTCTTTGTTTCTCACTTTAGTCAGTTTCTAGTAATTGCAAATGACAAATCATAGATGCTACTAAGCTTGTAAATGTGTATATAATGCTGTGGTGTAGAAGTCTATTGCATAATTCATCATCTGACAAGCTCGTCACTGCCTCAGTGCCTTATTTATCCTCAGGAAGTAGATCCTGGAAGCGAGAAAATATTTAGACTACAGTTTGACTTGGGTAAAAAAATTGTTTTTACTTTCAGACACCTGCCTTCTTTTGATACCACACCACATGACATATCCTGTTTAGAGGCACACAGGGTACCATTCAATGACCATATGACTAGTTACTAGACCGTCAGTTTCAGTTGAGAACAGTCCAAATCATTATATTATCTCAGTCCTAATAGCTTTTAAACCCATGATTCCAGTATCTTGCATCTGTACTCCATGTCCTGAACTACGCTGGTGTCTCTCTCCAGCCCTGACTTCAACTCTATAGAAATATACACGCTAACATGCAGCTCGCAGGGATCGCACTTCACTAAGGCGAAGGACGCGCTATCCAAGCCCTCTCTAATTGGGGTCTTTATGTTAGCAAGGTCACATGTCAGGCCATTACGGTCAATCCTACAGATTTTGAACGGGAATCGAAAGCATTATGAGGAAGTGACAGCTACACAGCCACCTTTTGTTTTTTTTAAAATGGCTATTCAACATAATAAAAACTGCACTAACATCTTTCCAAAGTGGTGTTTTATACAGTGGTATAGTGGTGTTGGACTCTTAAAGAAATGCAGTAGTATATGTCATTAACGATCTACCAGGTTTACAGTAATTTTTCCTCTTACACAAGTCAAGCTTGTGGGAGAATTAGCTGAACTTCTTGACTGTCTCAGTGCTGAATACTTGATCACCTGTGTCAGAATAACAAAACTGACATTGAAAAGGGAACCTAACTCTGGCTAAAGAGTCCGCTCAGACCGCCTAGTTTATATGCAACGAGATACACTTGAGTGAAACGTTTTTTTTTGTTGCTTTTACACATTTGTGTGTCTTATTTGAGATTTAGAAATAGGTTTACAGTGATTGACTTAGGATAATCTAATCTTGCTTTTGGAATATAACAGTAGAATCCAGGTTAGCTATATATGGCGTAATGTTGGATTTAATGAATTGTTTTAACCGGAGATGGTTTCTTTGTTTTAATTCTACTTATATGTTGTAATATTCTGCTTCAGTTGTAATATCCTGAGATGATTGTTTTGATTTTTCCATGTTGTAAACTTTGTACAGTTTTTTGATATATATTTACTCTTACTTGGGTTTGCAGCTGTTTTTTTTTTCTTCATAGCGTTTCCGTGTGGTTCATGAGTGCATTTCCTGAACACCTCTGGATCAGCTACCAGCACTTTACTCTCTCTGTAAACCACAAGAGAGGGGTGGGGCCTGTGTAGGATGTGGGCGGGATTACACATCTTATCATATGGCCTGCAAATACAAGATCTTAATAATTTGAGCAAAACATCAGAGTAGAGTATAAACAGGATTGGCATTTACTTTCAATTTATTTTCTTTTGCAATTTCTTGAACATGTAATTTATAATTCTCTGTTCTTAAATGGATTTTTGGGATTTCATGTTTTCTTGTACATTTTTGCCATTTTTAATTATCATTTAAAATTCTGAAAGGGCTGAAAACTGAATGTAATCCGTCATATCATCATTATTAGATACTAATTTTGAGGAAATATATGCATTGCTTAAACTCTTGTGCCTTGTCTTGTGTAATACTGGCCAAATCCAAGTAACGGTTCTAGAACGAATTAGACCTGTCATAACGGTTCAGATCCGAATCATGTCCAGTAGCTCTCTTTCATTTGACCTAATATCTGCATTGGTTTCTATGACAATCACGTTGAGTTGGTGTATGACTATGCAAAAAAAACACACACACAAAAAAAAAAAACACAACAGCAACAGCAACAAAGTTTGCAATACAGACGTTGACTAATACAACAACATGCTGCCTTGGCGCTGGATTATTTATGTTTTATGAAGCAGTGGCAGAAACGTAGTAAACTGGAATGCGCGGCTTTATTCTATCATCGTTCTCAAAACTCAAAGAGGTGTGTAGACCAGGTGTATATTGTAATTTTCTGCTCAACTCGCACTTCGCAACAACACAACCGTGCTTCTACAAAGATGTTCAGCACGTTTTCTACAAACATAGTCTGGCGTGAAGTGAAAATACGCAAGCGGTCAGACAAACGGATTTCCAGAGAAGTGATTTGAATAAAATCTCAAACCACTACATATGAATGTAGGTTTAAATGGAATAAAAATCAGATTTTATGTGATTCTTTTTTTTTTTTTTTTTTTTGCTGTTTCACTTGATAAATAGGCTATGATCGGATTCCAATCGGATATGCACAAAAATCAGATTTGGGCTGACATTCTGAACAAAGCTTGCATGTCACCAGAAGTTATACTTACATTTACATTTATTCATTTAGCTGACGCTTTTATCCAAAGCGACTTACAATTGCTATATATGTCAGAGGTCGCACGCCTCTGGAGCAACTAGGGGTTAAGTGTCTTGCTCAGGCCAGGGACACATTGGTGTCTCACAGTGGATTCGAACCCGGGTCTCTCACACCCCATCCCCTTCCCCATCCCCATCCCCATCCCCATCCCCATCCCCATCCCCATCCCCATCCCCATCCCCATCTACTTCCTGTGATCACAACCAAACTGAACTCCTAGCTACGTTCAGACTGCAGGCAAATCAGATTTTTTTTCTCAAATCTGATCTTTTCAGGCAGACTGTCCACACTATTAATTGCAAGTGATCAAATATGATTTGTGTCCAGACCATAGAGCCAACCACCTAATATGCATGGCGACGTAGGTGTGCGTGACGAGGCTTTCAAAACGGATGCAGGAAAAATGCAGGTGCATCATCTCGCGCCCTGTGGAGTTACGGTGCAGAAATTCTCCGTTACACAGCAAAATGCTGAAATCTTTGGACATATAATTTGTATATAACACTGTATGAATACTTTAGGAATTTCTGTCACTAGTTTTGAAGTGATTGTTGTGTGACGCAAAAGACAGTTTGAAATCCGATTTGAGCAGCCAGAGCGTCCAGACTTGAGACACATCTGTTAATCGCATTTCAAACTATGATTTCAAACCAACTCCATGTGGGGTTTGAATCAGATTTGTTTAAATCCATGTTTTTTTTGTTTGTTTTTTTGTCACACTTTCAAACACCCATCTGGATAAAATATGGATTTGCAAAAAAATCTATTTTTTTGCTGGCAGTCTGAACAGGGCCTGCAGCCTGTCATTGCGATGGATAATCGGTCTGTACAGTCTATTTGTGTCAACCTTTTTATGGTAATCCGTGCCACGTGATGTCACGAGGTAATATGGTATAAAGGGATTACAACATTACTTGTCACTGGGGTTAATGTGTTTTAATTCCTTATTTGACACAGTTTCTTGTTTTATGTTTGATCATCATTTGTTCTTCAACTTTTTTTCCAACAAAAATCACACATTTCCATGCAGCTGATTGACTAGCAAGGAAATAAATTGGTTGTTAAATCAAGAGTGCTGTGACATGACTGTCAACAATATTCGGTCATTTTCCACTCAATGCCTTCATCGAATTGACCGTCTGTATTCTTAATAGAGGTGAGGATGCACTTAATCCCAGAACTGCCGTGAGATGATTTGTGGGACATTTTAACTAACCCTGACCACCAGACCATGAAGAATATTCGGGCGTGTCTATACTTATAACAGGTTTCACTGTGGATCATTTTGGTGTATCATGATAACCTGTTGGGACTGTTTGTTTCCCACAGGGTTCTCAGCTGCAGATCTTGAACCCTTCTGCTCTGCCCATGGGGATTATGCTGCTGATATAAGCGATTATATATCACGTGCATGTTGCGACAAGACAAATCTTCATAATTCAAACCGTTATCAGTGTGTGGAAAGATAGATTTAAAACAAGTTCAAGGATTGTACATGCTAATATGACCTATGAACTTTTGGAAAGTGGAAATCAATTACCAACTGACCATAACCAGAGTGATCTCTGGTCTCCTGTGCTAATACTAAAGTTTACCACATTATACATGTGGGCAAGCATATTTAAGACTCCAGAAACAAGATATGCACTGGTGTTGTATGCATTTTAAATCATTATTAAGATTATTAAAGGGTTAGTTCACCCAAAAATGAAAATTGTCATCATTTACTCTCCTTAAAGGGATGATCTTCTCACCCTCAAGTTGTTCCAAACCTGTATGAATTTCTTTCTTCTGAACACAAAATATGTTTTTAAAGAATATGGGTAACCAAACAGTTGGTGGGCTCCATTGACTTCCATAGTATGAAAAAAAAAAAAAAAAACTATGGAAGTCAATGGAGCCCATCAACTGTTTGGTTACTGACATTCTTCAAAATATCTTCTTTTGTGTTCATGAGTTGATGTAGGCTAAATGATCATTAATTTTCATTTGTAGGTGAACTATACCTTTCTGCGCTCTGTGGTTATCATGAGTAGGCTAGTCTGTGGTGTGGAGACTGGAAATCCTGTCTGTTGGTCACATGGTTTTCTCTCATAAATCATTTGCCCTTTGCCTCACCAGTCACGGTGATTAAAATGTTCTGCCTTGGTCTCAGAGACAGTGGCATTTTGAAGAGATAAAGCGAACAAAAGGAAAGACAAGTGCTTAGTTTTTGTGAATAAAAGAAGTTGGTGTGTTAAAGTAAAGTTAATTTAAAAGAAGTTGGTGTGTTAAGTAAAGTTAATTTAACTCATTCTTTGAAACGTTTTACATCGAGACTAGCTCAAAGAAGTACTTCGCCACAAATAGAGTAAAATGTCTCTTTTTTTTATCCATTCAATGGCTAAGTCAATGGTCTCTGAAACGGTATTATTTCCTAGAAGAATGAAAGTCATATATGTTTGAAGTTTGGAGCGACATGATGATGCAAATTAAGACATAATTTTTTGTTTGTGGCAACTATAGCCTACCTTTAAACGAAAAGTTTACCGTAAAATCAAGCCAAGAAAACAAAAAAATATTATAATAAAAAAAGAGTTAATCGCAGAAAAAGGTGATACGGATTTTAATTGACATGAATGGTGTTTTTTTTATTAACTCACTTTAAGGATTGAATGCACTGATTAAAAAATATGTATGCAATTCACGCAGTTTTCAAATGACAAGTTACTGAGAGAAAAAAAATGCAGTGATCTTTTTTTCTCTCTTCTTCTTTTTTTTTGATACGCCTTCATTATCAAGCATCAGTTATTGAGTTTGACTTCCGGTATCAGATGCATTTCAATGAGGTTGAGTTCTGTCTTTTTGTAGGTGTTGGATGGAAGGAAGAAACTAACAGAATGTAAGAGATTCACCATGACGGTTTTACAGTGTGCGTCATAATGATAGCTAAAGTGCGACCCCTGCTGGCAGCAAAAAGTTGTGTAGGCGACTCTTTTTTTTTTTTTTTTTTACAAACTTTGACATTGTCAAGATTTTTTTTAGCTTCATTCTGTCGAGTCCATGAACGACCTAAACAGAAAAAGATTGTATGACAAACATGTTACGTGAGAAACTACAATAATAGCCTGGTGAGGAACATTTTACCTCAGTAATGATGTTGTGGCTGTCTCCACCAGCAATTGCACAGAACAAATATTGTAGGCTCTCTGCATGTAATCAGAATTTCTGCACGTCCAAAAGTAGTAAGTAAAGACTAAGTCACATAAATAACTTACAAATCTTGCTCATGGATATCTAGTGTTGTTGGGATTCAGGTTTTATGCTTATCCACTGGTATGACAGAAAAAATTGCTCATTTTAGTTTACCTACTTCCATATTTACTTGAATGTGTTACTTGGTAGTAGCCAATTGACTGTCCAGATCAGATGTAGGTGCATTTTAAAGGGTTAGTTCACCCAAAAATGAAAATTCTGTCATTATTTACTTACCCTCATGTCAAACCCGTAAGACTTTCGTTCATCTTCGGAATACAAATGAAGATATTTTTAATGAAATCTGAGAGCTTTCTTTCCCTCTATTGACAGCTACGCAACTATCACTTTGACACTTCAAAAAGTTCATAAAGAGATTGTAAAACTAATCCATATGAATTGAGCGGTTTAGTCCAAATTTTCTGAAGAGACACGATCGCTTTATATGATGAACAGATTTAATTTAGGCTTTTATTCACATATAAACATTGATCAGCGAACATAAACAGAAGCTCAAATGTGCTGCGTAACAAGAGAATGAACTTCATTGGTTTTCGCACGTCAAGCGAACATGCTTGAGCTTTCGTTTACCACACCTGATGTGTCGAATATGTGAATAAAAGACTAAATTAAATCGGTTCATCATATAAAGTGATCGAGTCTCTTCAGAAAGTTTTGACTAAACCGCTCAATTCATATGGATTAGTTTTACGATCTCTTTATGAACTTCTTGAGGTGTCAAAGAAGTGTCAGTTGCGTAGCTGCAACTGAGGGACAGAAAGCTCTCATTTCATTAAAAAGATCTTCATTGTTCAGAAGATGAACGAAAGTCTTAAAGGTTTGGAATGACACGAGGGGGAGGGGGAATGACGCAATTTTCATTTTGGGGTGAACTAACCAGGCAGCATCAGTCCTTTACTGTTCCTTTAACCATAATGATCAAAGTAGTGCACACGCACACACTGCAGGATATGAGGCTTTCATCTCTCTGTGTTCATCTTTTAAAAATGCTGGATGTGCTTTTGCCCTTTGTGTCTGATAGATAATGCTTGAGAGTAGGAGGAAGATATTTCTCCGTTCCTTAACACCCATCATTACTATGCAATAGTCTGCTCTGTGACCGGACAATTACGAGCTGGCTGGGCTTTCTGATGTTACTTTGCTTTGTGTAACACGTCACGCAACCCCCAACAACACTGCACAAAAGGCTTCATTTTCGATCTCTGATTGTGCTTTTATAGTAGTTTTTTTGTCCTTTTTTTTCACTGTCCAGCTTGACAGTGCTGTGAGCCATTAAATGGCAAAAGCGGTGTAATGATTCTTCCAAAATGTCTACTTTTGTGTTCCACAGAAAATAACACACGGCCTTGAAACAACCATTTACATTTTTAGCTTTACTACTGCTTGTATTGAAGGACACCAGTCAGCACAAGAAATATGGTTGACTGGATCTGGATGTAATTGAACATTTTCTAGCAGATAATGTTAATTGGATGTGAAAATGACAAATTATTTCTCTTCTCTAGAAATGTTGTGGTAATTTTACAACAGATTTATAAATTTTCTAAAAAAATAAAAATAAAAAAAAAGCTTGAATTTGCTAAACTCACCAACAATGCTAAGGTATTGTCAGTGTTTGCCATGGGGTTGATGGGGTCACCGTGATTTTGCCAAGTGACATATTTTGTTGATCCTGGAACAACATTCCTGTCTGTAAATTGAGTCATAACCAACCCTATCCCTACCCCTAAACATAACCCTATACCCATATGTTATCCCTAAAATCAGAGGAAAATGATAGGTGAATAACTCTGATGTAGAAGCTACTAACCCTGGTTGTAAGCCTGAACTTGACATTTAAACTGTAAACTTGTCCCTCAAATTTGATTGGTTGATTGGAATGTTGTTCCAGGATCAACAAAGATGTTGATCCAGGAACATGTTGTACTTGGTGAAATCACATTCACCATTGATATGGGATATTAATGTGTTGTGGCAGGTTGCTATATTGCTAGGTGGTTGCTAGGGTGGACTGGATGGTTTCTACTGAGTTGCTAAGCTAAGCTAAGCTTACAGTTGCTATAGCTAAGCTCACAGTCTATTCTACTGTGATAGTGTTTTGTTATTTCAATGTAGTATTCATATATTTATTAATATACAAAACCTTAAAAATTAAGTAAATAGTAAATAAGTAAATAAACATACTTGATTTTGAAGTATTTGAATTCTTGAACCATGCACATATGTTATAAACAATGTCCATATTCAGTGCAGTACACAAAACAATAATCTTAATATAGCCATGTTCTCTCCTTCACCATCCACCACAGTAATCACTCAAGTTATTCTGTTTCCCAAAACCAAATTGCGATATTTTGAATGAACACAATTTTAAAGCAATTAACTTACATGTAAAGTGGAACCTTTGGATAATGGTTTGGAAATTGCTTTTCCTCAAGGAAATGTGATTGACTGTCACTACGTGGCAGTCTGGCAGAGCCATGGTGTGTGGCTTTATTTAGATTCTGCAGAAGGAATCGATGGGGGAAAATAGCTCCACAGCTGCGGCTTGATGAATGCCATCTTATCAAAGGCAACACGGCTTGTGTAAGAGAAAAAGTATTTACAGATATCTAAGCTTTGAGAAGTGTTGTATTGGCGTGATTCTCATGCGTTACGCTTCCCGACTTTGCCTTCGCATTCATGCACCTAGATTTCCTTTCCTTTCTGATTTATACCTCTCTATACTTTGAACCAATAAATGAATAAAGCATTTATTGTGTGGTCCTTGAATTTGAAGGACACGTGTGTGGTCCAGATCTTAACATTACTCATCCTCTTGTTTTGTCATGTTGTACTGTTCAAACTGGCACAATGCATGGTAATTTATTTTGTAAAGACAATGTCTGCCTTAGACAGGGTTAGATGAAGAATCCCCTCTAAGAGTCCAAATCAAACTCACTGGATGAGATGTTGACAAAAGGTTTTCGCAGCACTTGTCAGTTCACCAAATCCATGTTAACGTTAACAACTAATAGACTTGTATAGTAATTAGTAGGTCAGGAATGTGCTGTTATGTGGCAGGCAGAAGATGAGTGCGTGACTGGTATAATTGTGCGCGTTTCTGAAAGAGTGCAAAGGATGTACTTCACATCAGCTCGAACGATGTCAGGCGGTGGGTGGAATAATCTCGCTCTCTGTCTAAAAGCTGTGAGATAACACCTAATTAGTGGTTACAACATTAACACACACCCTCTATAGGCTACACAGAGCAACTGGGGATATTCATCATGTTTACACACTGTACACTTGCACAAACAGTTCAGTTGGTAAGATATCTTCAAGAAAAAAAACTCTCTCCCTGTTACAATTCATCTAGTGTTATAGAAATTAATAGGAGCTACTTTAAAATAATATCGGAATGTTTGGAATTTTTAGAATCTTTTATCTTTAGAAAGAAAACTTCTTCTACAGCACATAAACAACAACTTTGACATGTTTAACATTTAACATAAACTTTAGCATCCAAAAGAAAAAGAAAAAATACATATGCTTTTACATCACCGGGCATATGTATGTCCATCCATCCATCCGTCCGTCAATCCATCCATCGCAGAGTTAGGCTAGATGTTCCTTGGTCAACATGTGTTCCTGGGTCCACGATTCTGGATCAACATTCCTGTCCGAAGATTTAATCCTAAACCCTACCCATAAATTATCCCTAAAATCAGAGAGAAATGATAGATGAATAACACCTAAACCCTGGTTGTAAGCCTAAACTTGACAAACTAAACTTGTCCCTCAAATCTGATCAAGTCATTATATCAATATCACATCAGATTGATATGAAAACTGCATTAAAGTAGCATGTTTACTTTTAAAGGTATTTCTTGTGATATTCTACAAAAAAAAAAAGCCATAAAGGGCCCATTGCTAAAGCGGGTTACATCTGGGAATCTGTTCTTTCGGAAGTAAGATTTTTAAGGTTTGCCACTGAAACCTCAAAGTAGTACCAATTTCACACTCACAGGTCTTGTTTGATTACCTGAAAGCTGTGTGAAAATACCCATAAACTGCATGCTCTGAAATTTGAAATTTCATTACAAGTGCACTGCACATTTACCTTTACACACAATCATGCTCTTATATAGAGGCGTTCTTTCTTCAGCAACTTTACAATAAAGGTCACAATTCTCACGGAACGTGCAAAAGCTTTCAGCAGATGCCGAAGTGCAGCGAACAGCCTGGCCATTTGAGAGAAAATATTTACTATTTGTCCTACATTCTGTGGTCTAACGTCACTTTGAAGCCTTGGATAATAAACAGAATTCTGAGGTTTTCATTCTGTTTCTTTACTTACTTTTCACTTCTGATCTCTTTAAAACTCTAGACTCAAGGTTTTATAACAAAAGTCACTAATGGATGCTCTTATTCAGCTGCACTTTGAAGCCTGTGATATTCTGCTTCATTGTTCAGACACCATAAAAGCAAAACTGCTCTTATCATGAACCTAATGAAATCTGCGTCGAATACCCCATATTTTATCCGTACAGAGCATGAGGTTATTATCATAATCAGCCATGCATAAGTTAGTGTGTTTTATCTGTTTGCAGGTTGTCATTTAGATGAAGCTAAAGAGATGCTGAAGGTTAAATCTTCTTTGGTTATTTAACATGTCTTTGGACAGTGTTCAGCTCTATACCACATTCATTTGTTTTCCAAATCTCTTTGCAATTGAAGGTGAGGAAAATCACTAGGATGTGAGCCTGTCCAAGAAGATAATAGATAAATGATCAATGCTCTGAAACACTGGGAGAGTCTGCATCAGAACAACCACAGAACCTGTTCATTTTGAGACCTGTTGCAAAGACTTGAAGAAGGCTTTTAAGGAGTTTTTAAGGAGTAAAGAAGCTGACATGAAAGACTGTTCTGTTTATTTCAACTCCCTTGTCCTTGTAAGTTTTGCATTTATTTTCTATTTAAAAAGTCCATTAACAATTACCATTGCACACCTGCGGGTAATAGATAAGTGCGTAGGAGAGAAGACCAAAAAAAGTCAAAAATCGAAATGCCTAATGATGGTTATGAGACCAAAACTTTGCTAATAAATACTTTTTTGCAAGTATTGATTGTGTTTTTTAGATTTAAAAGTCCAAATTATTTAGTCACCTTTCTTTGCTGTGGAGAGGTTTGTGGTTGGGAAGGTTTTGAATGTCGTATGCTCACCAAGGCTGCATTTATTTTATCAATAAAAATACAGCAAATACAATAATATTGTGAAATATTTCATTTTAAAATGCAGTTTAAAAATGTTTTCTATTTGTCATTTATTCATGTGATGGCAAAACTGAATTTTCAGTATCATTACAGAAATCATTCTAATATGCCGATTTAGCGCTCAAGAAACATTTCTGATTGTCATCAATGTTGAAAGCAGTTGTGCTGCTTAACAGTTTTGTGTAAACTTATATGATACATTTTCTTAAGGATTGTTGGGTTACTATAAAGTTCAAAAGGACAGAATTTCTATTAAATAGATTTCTTCCTTTCATGTTGCCAAGGAAACTGAACTAGAACATGTGCAAACCCCACCAAAAACCAAAAGAAATACAGATGAACCCTGAGAGTAGACCAGTGCTCGAGGTGGGGGGAAAAGTGCCTGTACTCCTGAGGGTTGAAATTGGGGTTGTTAGAGTACAGGCTCATGTTTTAGTTCAGTTTCCTTGATTTTCATCTGCTACTATGATTTTTCATTGTTTGATTAATCTTCACACTTGTTATCCATTTTGTTGATTGGTTTGGTCTGTCTTTTTAAGCTTTGTTTCATTCAGTTCATTGTCAGTTTTCGTTACACTTTTACCTGGATATTTTGTTCCTGTTTTCTTAAGTACAGTGTGTTTTATTTCAACCGGCTGTGACGATACAGAGTTGCCAGGGGAACTGTGTCGTACATAAAGGATTTACTGAACATGTTAATAGCATTTGTTTGAAATCTGGAAGTGGGACTTAGAAATGCTATGTAGTTGACATCAAGTGCCCTCGAAAAAACATCACACAATTACTGTTGTACAATTCATCTTCATCTCCTTGAGACACCAGGAGGAATAAAACATCAATTACAGCCTAAATTGAACACATTTGCAACAAAATCAGAAAAGGAAGTTAATTAAATGATTGTGAAAGGAGTCTGTTGTGCTTCTTTCTAGTTTGGTTATAATTATTGCTTCCAGTATTTAATAGAAGAAAGCTTTTTCTCAAACCATGACTTTGAATAGCCTACATTAAAACACAAAGAAGTCAAAAGTGTAACTTTTATGCATTTGACAGATTTCCAACTAGCTTTTTCTGACACTGGTGCCAAATTTATCCTCCATCTTACAAGGTCATTCAGTTTTAATTTTTAATTGCTGTGCCTTAGCATATGTCCGTTCCGATGTTATGATTTGACCTTTTTGAGAGTCATTCTCATTTGCAATGCTGTTGAGCATAGTGAATTAAATTCTCTTGCTAACTTGGCCTTCTAAATTGCAGGCAAAGTTGGATACATTTTTTGTTTTGTTCTTTTTTTGCAGAACCATGCAACGCTTAACAACCTCAAAGACCATGGCAGCTGTCAGCACTGTGAATATAGTAGCATCAAGATACTGAAGTAAACTACAAATAAAAGATCAATACAGAGCAAAGAGGAAATGGACAGTGCAATGTTCTTGTAGCCTGATGGTGATGATTGTGAGTGTGAGAATGAGTGCATGATGGGATGGGAAGTTCTACAGAACACACAGTTGTTCAATCTGACAACATTCAGAAACACACAGTTCTATTTCCTCAGCCTTTTTGATAGAGCTCACCAATAGGGATATACACAGATCTGAGAAATTGTCCAACGTAATTTATTTGCACATGCCACTTTTTGATATTTTGTGAATACAATTGTTAAAAAACTTCGTGTTCACTGTACTCATAAAGACAGTCACTTGTCACCACCTACTGGCGTAATGGTTTAACCTGCAGAAAGAGTCACAGAACCGGAACTAACCGGTTTGAGTTTGTAGACTGAATTCGGAATAGTGTAATATTATTCTAGTGTAGTATTCTTACTATTTGTGCCATATACACATTTTACAGAAATAGTTAACATAGAATTTATGTTAGTTCAGAGATATATTTATTTACCGATTCGTTCAAGAACGAAACACGTGGTACAGTGAGGTATTGAATGAATCATTCCCTCAACCGATTCATTCACTCTGATGATGGTTATGAGACTGAATCTTTTCTAATAAATACTTTTTTAATACTTTTTTTGCAAGTATTGATAGTATTTTTTAGATAAAAAAAAAAGTCCAAATTATTTAGTCACCTTTTTTTTTTTTTTTTTTTTTTTTTTGTTGCCGTGCAGAGGTTTGTGGTTGGGAAGGTTTTGAATATCGTATGCTCACCAAGGCTGCATTTATTTGATCAATAAAAATACAGCAAATACAATAATATTGTGAAATATTTCATTTTAAAATGCAGTTTAAAATGTTTTGTATTTGTCATTTATTGTGATGGCAAAACTGAATTTTCAGCATCATTAAAATATCATTACAAAATAATTCGAATAGGCTATGCCAATTTGGCGCTCAAGAAACATTTCTGATTGTTATCAATGTTGAAAGCAGTTGTGCTGCTTAATATTATTGTCTAAACTTGTGATACATTTTCTTAAGGTTTGTTGGATTACTAGAGAGTTCAAAACTACTGAATTTCTATTAAATATATTTTTTCCTCTCATATTGCCAAGGAAACTGAACAAGTAAATTGCATTAGTTTGAAATCTGGAAGTGGGGCTTAGAAATGCCATGTAGTTGACATCAAGTGCCCTCGAAAAAACAGCACACAATTACTGTTGTACAATTCATCTTCATCTCCTTGAGACACCAGGAGGAATAAAACATCAATTACAGCCTAAATTGAACACATTTGCAACAAAATCAGAAAAGGAAGTTAATTAAATGATTGTGAAAGGAGTCTGTTGTGCTTCTTTCTAGTTTGGTTGTAATTATTGCTTCCAGTATTTAATAGAAGAAAGCTTTTTCTCAAACCATGACTTTGAATAGCCTACATTAAAACACAAAGAAGTCAAAAGTGTAATTTCTATAGTAATTAAATAGTTGGCCAACAATGCTTTTGGGAAACACAGCCCTGGCCCTGATTCGTTCAAGAACGAAACACAGAACAGAACAGTGAGGTATTGAATCATTCCCTCAACCGATTCATTCACTCTGATTCATTCATTAACGGTGAACCTGCTTTGTGTTGCTTCGAGACGGAAGTGATACTATTGTGGCTTCGTTTGGAATTAAATGGACAATGAAATGGACAATATAGCGTCTAAAACGTAAGTTGTTAAATATTAACTTATTGCTTATCTTGTATAAAGCAATATTTGCTCGCAATCGCACTAGCCTTGATTGATATCAGTGTATAGTGTAAACTGCTGACATTTACACAGAGCTCACAAGCGAGCTCCATGGCACCATTTTTGGAAGGTAAACACACAAAAGGGAGCTTGTCAGCCAATTATTGAAAGAATGCTTGATTAAGACGTCAGTAAACACTTGTTTCTGTGCAAGCTCAAACTTCATTTCTTGCCTTTCTACCTAGTGTAACTAGTAGGGGCAGCTGGGCAATAGAGGGCGCTAGCATGAGCCAGACCACAGTTTATGAGCCACATGCAATAAATATGTAAGTAAATACATACATAAATCATGTGTACAAATTGTCAATATTTGTGTATTTGAAATATTAAATGCACCCAGTATATGTGAAAAATATGATACAAATATAATAAAAATAATCACAAAATAAAAGGAAAATTCAAGCAGTTATTTAAAAGCTTTGAAAGGAATTATAATAATCACACTATAGCAATTCATAGAGCTTTGCATAGAAAATAGACACTAAATAAAAGGGGAAATTAAAACAGTTACAAAAGGAATTAAAAGAGATAAATGAAACAGTTATAAAATGAATTAGAATAAAATGAATTAAAATAGTAAATAAACTTCTCATCTGGCAAAACACCGGTGTATCTTAATTTGACTGAGATTTCCCCATGACGGTCAGTATTCTTCTGTGGATTTTCATATACCGTGGATTATCTGAGCCTACCAGATTAGTAATCTGTACCAATCCAGACCACCAGTAATCTGTACTAGTCACCACAGTGTTCTCTTGACCGTCATGAGTCAATCCCTCTCAAACTCCACTCACAAATTTGGTCATCATCAGGACCATTGGGGTTTCCCCCACTATACACCCTTCACAAAACACCGGTTATCAATCAGTGCCATTTGAGTTCAGTTTAGAATCAAAAGGAGAATGCAGAGATAAAATACAGTGTAATCAGTCGGACGAACAGCGGCACATTGCTCATTCAGTAAATGCACAGCTAAACAGAAGTGTTTTGAGTCTGGATTTGAATGTGACTACTGTAGGAGCACATCTGATCTCTTCTGGAAGCTGGTTCCAGCTGTGGCTGGCATAATAGCTAAAAGCAGACTCGCCATGCTTAGAGTGAACCCTTGGTATTTTTAGTTGATGTGATCCTAGTGATCTGTTGGGTTTATATTCAGTGAGCATATCTGCAATGTATTATTGAGGTCCTAGGCCATTGAATGATTTATATACCAGTAATAATACTTTAAAATCAATCCTAAATGTAACTGGGAGCCAGTGTAAAGACCTGAGGACTGGTTTCTGGTTCTGCTCAGAATCCTGGCATTCTGTATGAGCTGCAACTGTCTTATGGTCTTTTTGGGAAGGCCAGTGAGGAGTCCATTACAATAATCCACCCTGCTGGTGATGAAAGCATGCACAAGTTTCTCTAAGTATTGTCTAGAAACAAAGCATCTAATTCTTGCAATATTTTGAGATGATAGTATGCTGATTTAGTTATTTTTTTGACATGACTACTGAAGCTAAGGTCTGACACCAGAAACGCCGAGATTCCTGACTTGATTTTTTGTTGTTTGACCCCTAGCGTCAAAGTATGCGTTCACCTTGAGAACTTCATCTTTTTTTCCAAACAATGACTTCAGTTTTGTCTTTGTTTAACTGAAGAAAGTTTTGGCACATCCAACTGTTGACTTCATCAATGCATCGGCACAGGGAGTCAATGGGGCTGTAATCGTTAGGCGATAGGGCTAAGTAGATCTGTGTGTCGTCGGCATAGCTGTGGTAAGAGATTTGGTTCTTTCTCATTATTTGGCTCATTGGGAGCATATACAGGTTGAACAGGAGTGGCGCAAGAATTGAGCCCTGAGGGACTCCGCATGTCATGGATGTCCACTCAGACTTATGTTCTGCTATACTTACATAATAACCTCTCCCATCCAAGTATGACCTGAAGCACTTTAGGACTATCCCAGAAAGCCCGACCCAGTTTTCCACCCTGTCAAGAAGCATGTTGTGATCGACAGTGTCAAATGCAACACTAAGGTCGAGTAGTACCAGCACTGATAATTTGCCTGAATCAGTATTTAAGCGAATATCGTTTAAGCGTTGTCTCTGTGCTGTGATGCGGTCGGAAAAAAGATTGAAAATTGTCAAAAGCCGCGTTTCCACCGAAATTACCCGGAACAATTTGTCCCAGGAACTTTTTTCCCAGGAACTTTTTTTGCCCCAGACCGGTTGCTTTCTGCGTTTACACCGCGGTCTAAAGTACCGGGAAGGTAAACTGCGCGCAACTGCTCCTCCCAGTCTGCGACGGACAGTAATCAGTTTTGAGCGCCACATTTATAATAAGTATGGAGGAGATTCAAACTGTGCTGCAGTTATGTATTGGTTTACTAACAAGGTAATAAACAAAACAAAATACGAGCACTGATACTAAAGCGTGTTCAGAAAGCTCGTATGCGTATAAAATTAGACATTAACGTATCAGTTATTGTGAGATGCCTGGGACGAACGCGCAAAAATGTCCTCTTTCGCAAATAGGCTACGCTTAAAAAAAAGCCTTAACCCCGTCTATCAATCATAAATAGTGACAGTCTTGTAAATAGTTGTTTGTTACTAACCTCAATTTACTAACTATTTCAATCCTGTTATAGTAAATTTGTAACATGGTTTGGAGTGCCTTGCAATAGATGACAATGTGTAAACATATGACTTAATAATAAAAGCTGTGGCAGAAAAGAGACGAGCACTGATAAAGCGTGTTCAGTAAGCTCGTAATGCTAACGTTAGATATAAAATGTGTATGTAAACAGCTATTGCGGACATTGACCGTGAGATGGCTGGGACGAACGCGCAGAAAGTTTCCTCTTCCACAAATACCCTTAATAAAGCCTGAAACTCGTCGCCAGTCCACCAGTTTTTTTAATAAAATTCCATATTTGCAGACAGACAACTCTTACTGCATGAAGCCACGACACGAACCACAATAGATTTTTTTAAAAGGGAGGTTAAAAATAAATAAATGCTGCGTGGAGTCATCCAACCAAAATGCGGCGTGAACACAACCAATCAGCTTGTGCAGCGCACAGGTCCCACCCCTGAAAGTTCCTGAACTTTGAAAAAGTAGGGGAGCGCGGGGCACAACCTAACGCGGGGCTAGTTGTAACACCCTTGTTTTAAATACTTCCGCACATGCTTGGAGGACGAAACTTTGTGTATTTACTAGTTGCCATATCAACACTATAAATTATAGAAAAAAAAATTCCGCCAAAATTTTTTTTTTTTTTGGAAGATATCAGACATTTATTAAACCATAGCAAAAGTACATTTCTTAAGTTAATTTTTCATCTCTATTTTTTGTGTTTATTTAAAATAAGACAAATCTGATATTATTTTAATCTCCAAGATGTTATTTAACAGTTGAGATAGTTATTTAATGCTTCGCTAACTAGCAGAAGACACTAGCAGGGTTTAAATCCCAGTTGTGCAGGCGGGGGCATGTTGTAACACTGCGTTACAATGTGCCCCTATTAGAAATATGCTATTATATTCTATACTTTTATTAATTTTATTGGGAAAACGTGAGAAAAAGGTGAATAAAAACTGAGAGTCAATGTTCAGAAATGACTAATTATTTATTTGTTTTCAACTATGTTGTATAGCTGTGTTTTCATGTGTTCGTAGTCAAAACTCAAAAATTTGTTTATATTTAATTATAAAAAATTGCCATTATTTTATATGAAAAAGTTTTTTAATTGTAATTTATTTAGAAAATATTTTAGTTTGTTTTGTATATATTTTTTATTAGATCAGATAACATTTTAAGCTGTCATAACTTTCTCAGTAAGACAAAGTAAAAAATGCACTGGAAAAATCGATTTAAGGGGGCAAATATTGTCCCTTACTGAAAAAGGTGTGACTGCAGAGAAGGGGGTGTTAAAAGCAATACACATACCAAGGGCAGAAAGTAATATACAGAGGTCACTTGGAAAGTTAGATTAAAGATACATACAAAGAGGGATTCAAGCAAATGGCATCAATAAAAAGGTATGTTTTTAAGAGGTTTTTGAAGGAGAGAAGGGAGGATGCTTGACAGATGTCTTGAGGAAGAGCATGCCACAACTCTAAAAGACCTGGCTCCCATGGTTACCAAATATTGAAACTGACTGAATATGGCACAGTCCTACGATATTTTTCACCAGCCGCCACTACCTAGGCTGTTCATTTTGGTGGTACTTATATAGCCTACCTTGTCATTATTGGAATGATGATGTGGGACTTTTTATATATTTATTGAAGGATCAACTCCGGTACTTATTTTCTATGCTTTATTTGAGGCTTGTTTTTTTAAATTGAGCAGAAGCGTTGAACAGTCTGGTTTCGTGGGGTTAGCTATTTGTCAGTAAACAATGAGTTGCCAAAATCAGAAAAACCTGCTAGCTCTGGACACCGTTCAGTGAAATGGGAAAAAAAGGTTTGATGTCTCATCCTTCAAATAACGGTCAGGGACCTTCTCCCTATACACTAGCGTATGAATAATTATTAAATGATACATTTTTAATGAATGCTTTTTGGTAGTCTGCTCTTTGCGATCTCAGGGTTGGAGGAATGCTTGAAGAATCTCAAGAGCCTTTTATGTTCACACTGTGTCTTCTTTTAATTCCTGTGTGACAAATAAGCCAATTGTCATGGTAATTAAGAATAAAGCATTTGCATTCGCCGTGGACAGTCCATGAAAGGACAGTCATCACCATGACAATAAAGTCTTTAGAGGCCAATTCACTTGGACAGACCAGGAACACAATAATATATCCCACAGGACCATTGGCTAATTATACAGTGTTTGTGTTTTGTTTGTTTACATTTAGAGGTTTAATAATTAATAAGCTGGTTGACTCATATATTTTACCATTTGATCTGACTCAATTTTACTCCTATAGCACAGTAAACACAGATCATATTTAAAATACAGAAGATTCATTACTTTGACAATGCTCAGGCTGAAGGTCTTTTAATTTTTTTGGTTTTCAGAAACAAGCTTTCAGTTAGTTTAGCTAAATATGTATAATAAAAGGGTGTCAGTTCATATCCCTTTTTCCAATAAATATTTTACTTTTAGATATTATCTGTTTACTAGCTTTTGAACAGCTGTCTGTATCACACAGACACTTGCAAACACAAAAATCTAGCTTGAACCAGCCACAACTCTAGTGGAGCTTT
Source organism: Leuciscus leuciscus (assembly GCF_965113295.1). Classification (NCBI taxonomy): domain Eukaryota; kingdom Metazoa; phylum Chordata; class Actinopteri; order Cypriniformes; family Leuciscidae; genus Leuciscus; species Leuciscus leuciscus. Next base: position 7,412,122 of record NC_138744.1, read on the forward strand.
GGGGTTTTTCATAGAAATATAAAATCTAGTAATAATAAGGGTCAAGGTGTGTTTCCTGACTCACTCGGGTCTCAGGAAATAAGTATTTGCAAGACTATAGCGGTTGCCTGTGAAAAGAGATGTGACTGAACCCAGCATTAGATGTCTTAATTGAGGTCAGAGAACTCCTCACTGAATAGCATAATATGAGTCTTTATGGATTATTATGAATTTGCTTGTTCTGTGAGGGGGTCTGAGTAAAAATAATAGTCTATGCTTAATAATGAAATGTCACCTGGATGACCTGAGCTGTAGGTGTATTTGATTAAAAAAAAATACAATCACTGCCATTGGTCTTCACATAGTTTGATGGAAAGAAAGGTTTTTCTGAACTGCAGGATTTCATTAAAACCAGATCAACTCTTGAGAATAATAGGTTACACACAACATTGTTTAGCTTTTCCTGGTGTGATGTGCAGCATGTGAATATGTTTGTTTTATTAAAATCAATTATAGAGGGACGTTCCAGATATTGCTTTTGATTTTTTTCGACCTTTTATAAAAGAGATTCATGTGTTGTTGGTCAAATCACTTGCCTGTCAGCCATTCACCTCTGATCCTCAATTTGTTGATGAAAGTAACCTGTAATTTTAGCTCATTGACTGTGACAGTAAATCGGTTTCATGTCCTGACAGTAATTTGTTGTTTGGTGGCCATACTGAGTGTTCAGGTTTGTGTTCTCTGATGTCTTTAATGAATTAAACAATGCAAAAAGACCTTATTCACAGCAGCGGCGTCTTTGATTTTTAATGGGAATAAAAGCGAGGCTGAGAGGGATAGACATACTGTACATTCTGCTGACCAAACACTGCAAAAATATCTTTCCAAGAAATTTCAGTAGATTAAAAACTCCCGACAACATGAGCTGTGGATAATTAAATGTGATCTAGGAGTTTTATACAGCTTTATACAGCAGATTCCCATGAAAACACTGTACTATCCTTCACAGCCTTGCTTTCATCATGGCTCTGCTTTGAGTAAGGTCTATAGAAGTGGCATGACCTCCAGTGAGTGGAATTATTGAAGATGTCTCTTGGAAAATAAGGTCCAGAAGAGGTCTGTCATCTCTGATATGCACTAAACATGTTTGTAGTTTGCTTTATCTGTAGAGCAAGATTTGTCATTTTATCTAACTGAATTATTAAAGATGTGTTTTTGTTATGCCAGGGACACACCTATGACTAGCTGAAACATTCTAAGACTGAACTGAACACACTTACAGACTGTTTCCAACGACTGGAGCAGATTTTAAACACGGACTGTGTGAACACCGACCGAAGCAACTCAGTCTCTGACTCGGCGCTTTTGGACATGATCAGTCGTAAGTATCAAATTACATTCATAATTGGCCTTACAGTCGTTAAGTGTGTCCATTTGAGGTAACACTTTTAAACACAGGTCTCTGGAAAACTTGATTTTTATTGGTCATTCAGAAACACCAATCAGAAACGTTGGGGCGGGCTTTACACAATGACGATCGCTCTGATTGGTTTTAGGTCTATCCAATTGCGCCCAGAGGTATTTGAGCGACGTCCGTTGGTGAAGCGCACCAACTTTTAAATGCATTATTATATTCAAATTGCAAACACATGAGGACAGTCTCCATGAAAGACCCACTGGCAGATGAACATGCTACTACATTTCTCTCCGAAACGGTAGGAAATGAAATTAGATTTAATAGAGGATTTTATTGTGCCATTGAGCTACCCTGGAAATCCAGTGTTCTCGCGAGAGCACAAGTTGAATTTGCTCAGCGAGTTACTCTGGCGTCGAGTAATGATGCTCATTAAATATGCCCTTGTGTCCGAGCTGCACCAATCATATCAGGTTATCTGATATAGGCGGGCCAGAGGCGAGCTAAACAGATGACGACAGCGCTGTGACGTCGAAGTCATTAATAAACATTGCAAGATGGCTATGGATGAACACCAGTTGTTTGAAACGGCTTTGGTCGCTACAGTGAACGAGTTAGACTTGGCTTTTTATCTAAAAGAGGAACAGAAGACGGCGCTCGAATCGTTCCTTTGCAAGAAGGACGTTTTTGCTGTTTTGCTGACCGGATACGGTAAGAGTCTAATCTACCAGTTAGCTCCGCTGGTAGCTAAGCGTATGGGGCTTGTTGTGATTGGTCGTAGTGTTATCCAATTGCGTGCAGTGAGATTTTCAAATGCATGCTTGGTGCCGCCCCTTTAGCTGGCTGATTTTCATTAGTCGACGCCAGACCATTAATCTTTTAGATTTAGGTCTGGATTTCCAGGCTACCATTGAGCGTTAAACTGGATATCTGAACGTTGGCCATTGCAACATACCGATCTACTGTTATATCTTTCTTATAATGCCTTTCAGGCCAAAGTAAATTAGAATAGCTCAATGATGCCATCTTGTGGCTCTAAATGGGTAGCTATCAACTGCAGTAAAATGGCATTGGAGCGCATTAGTATTAATTTGAATTTATATGGTGAGCATACATTCTTTGGGAGATGGCTAGACACAAAGAACAGGATGAAAGATATATTTAAATATTACTTTGTAATGATAGCCCATCTCATAGTAAAAAGTAATTTGTCTTGCAAATTAAATTATATAGGAAATAGCCTATTTAATGGTAAACATACATCATCCTGTTAAGGTTTATTAAAGAAAAAAATCCATTATAGATCATATGTTACAAAGAGAATAACATGCCATCTTGTTTTGAGTCAGTGCTTTTTTTAAGCATTAATTGGAATTAGGAATAAATTGTTAAAAAGTGACAGGAAAGACATTTTTAATATTATGAAATATTTCAGTTTCAAATAAATGCTGTTCTTCTGAACTTTAGATTCATCAAAGAATCCTGAAGAAAATGTATCACGATTTCAACAAAAATATTAGGCAGCAAAACTGTTTTCACTTTTAATAATACAAATCACCAGATTTTCAGCTTTGCCATCACATAAAAAAAATAAAAAAAAATAAAAAAAAATTCCATGTGTAAATTTTAAATATATATATATAAAAAAGAAAATGGTTATTTTACATTAATATTAATAATAATAATATTTCACAATATTTCTGTTTTTACTTCATTTTCGATTACATAAATGCAGCCTTGGTGAGCCTAAAAGTCTTATTTTCAAAAGCATGAAAAAATTTTACAGGCCCCAAACTTTTGAACAGTAATGTATATATTACATTATATAAAAATGTGAGGTAACTAGTTAGCCTGATAACAGCAAACTGCCTACAGGTTAATAGTTTAAAGAAAATATTTTTGGTTCTTTTTGTTCAGGCTTTACACAACTAGCCTACTCATTGGGGACTAAGAGTGGTAACATTTGACACGATAACAGAGTAATGACTGGCTGGCTGTAAATTTTCCCTTTAAATCTGAAAGCACAACCTGGCAAGGGGAAAACCTGATTGTACCATTTGCACAAAGACAGAGAGGACAGAGACTTAAGTGTTGTCCTTGAACAACTTTGCTTTTAGGACTGTGTACTGTTAGCATGAAGGTTTCCTGAGAGGGCCATAATGCTGAGAAAACCATACCTTGTTTTGTCTTCTATTAGCAGAGACGAGAGAGAGAGATCTCAGTGCATTTGTACTGTGGAGACACAAATCTTTTTTACTCAGCAGTGTTTTGACCAGCAAATAATATTTCCTGTGGCTACTGCAGTCGACCTGAAATCACATACCAACAGGAAACGGGAGTTGAAATACACAATACAAAATTAAAGGTGATAGATAATGAATGGTGGATATTTTTCACATCTCAGCAGTACTTCAAGAAAATCAAATAACATTAGAGCTTCCCTCTTGTGGTTATGCACAGATATGCAGCTAAAGAGAATACGAGAGGAACTTTTACATTTTTACAGTGTTTACATTTTACCCCAAAAAAAAGAAAGAAAAAAAGAGTTGTGCTTGACCATCCAAAAGTTGCTGCCACAATGACATGGTGTTGTTGGTGGTTGTCAGGCTGCTGTTGTTGTAGGGGGTTTGTTTTTCGGGGTTACTTATTGTCCCAAGTGAAAAGAGTCTCTGTGATTGGCCCAAGTTCCTTCTTGAATGAGATTCGATTTCATGACTTCACATCAAGTCGCCCATGTTAAGGTACAACCCTTAGAGGTTCATATTTTGTGGGGTCAAACATGCGACCTTACAGTAACCAGCCCAGGGCTGCATTTCCCAAAAACATCAAAAGCCTAATCGTACAACCATTGCCAACAATGGTCTCTATGATCAACTTAGCTCATGATGCTTTTGAGAAACGCATCTCCCAGGTCTTTAACCACTAAGCCACACCATCCCATAATGATCAGTTCATTATGTGGGTAGAAACACTCAAAGCTGCATTAGATCTGCAACGTTTCTGTGAGTCTCAGTTTGAGTAATCCCCAAAAGTTCCCGAAAATTTTCAGTTTGAGTAATCCCCACAAATCTGGTTACATCACCAGACTTAAAAGTCTACATGAAATAAAGGTAAAGTTATTCTTTATTTTCATTTCATAGAGAAAATTTGCTTCAGTTTTCCGGTATAGCAGTCAGAAATTCAATTAAATTCACATTTAATTGCATAGCGCTTTTCACTATACATATCGTTTCAAATCGCGAAACGGCATCCCGAGGTAGAATCAGAAAAGCAGCAATAATTAGCGTAGCTGCTGTTCATAAAATTTCAAGCAAAATATAATCGTGTGTGTTTGATCTGATATAACTGGAGTACAAGGTTATGTGATGCATTATATGAATGCTTGGCTAAAGAGATGCATCTTTAAAGGGATACTTCAGGATTTAGCATTAAGCTTTGTATTAGTAGAGAACCTGTAGTATTTTCGAATTACCGTGCTTTCCACCCTCATATCCCCCTGACGAGAGATTTATGTATTTTTTGTCTGGAAAAAATCCTCCGATGACGCAAAAATCGTCATTTTGCGTCATCGGAGGATTTTTTGGCCAGAGGCTAAAGACTACAGCCAGTAGTAGGGGCTGTTCTGCATGTTTTAAACCCGCCCATAGAGGGTGGGATCTCACTCACAGAATGTACACATAGTATCAGCCGTCTTTCTTTGGAAGCTAAGCTAACAGGCTCTTGTTCTGTGGAGAAAGCTGAGTAGTAGGAGAAAGCTGAGTAGTAGGGGTTACCATACTCTTTTTTTTTCCCGGACATGTCCGGCCGTTGAGATCGTCCAAAATATCCGGGATTCGGCTTTTGCTTTCTGCAGTCGCCATTCATTGTTTACATGCACACCTTTTGTTCTCACTAGTAACTAGTGAGACACTAGGAGACTCACTAGTAGCCTAGCCTTGTTGTTTTAAACTGCGCTCTCTTACCGGTAGGTGTGGCTTGGGAGTGGCCTCCTAGGGCAGCGAAGCAAGTGCTTTCTGGGAGTTGTTGTCTTTCATCCACATAAGCCCAAAAAACATTTTCTGGCTTTTCTCAGTCTAGAAAGCTCCAAATTCAAAAATAATTTCACATTTCTTCTACATAAATGACCCATTTTAAATACACATTCATCTTTCCAGAGTTGAAGTATCCCTTTAATCTAGATTGGAGAGTGAGCCTGAGCTCCGAACATTATCAGGAAGGCTATTCCACAGTTTAAGAGCCAAATGCGAAAACTCTCCCCCTCATTTACTGGACTTAGAACATTAAAGAGCATGTTGGATTATAGGGCGATAGAAGATTAGTTAAATACACTGGAGCTAAACCACTAAGGGCCTAATAGGTCAGTAGCAATACTTTGTAATCGATACGGAACTTAATAGGAAACTAGTGTAGAGATGATAAAATTGGTGTTAAATGATCATATTTTCTTGACCTCTTGCAGCTTGTTTATTGAGGATGCAGGACAACAAGCTAGTAATGCATTACAGTAATCTAGTCTAGAGGTCATGAAAGCATAGCTTTTCTGCATCAGAAACAGATAGCATGTTCCGTAGTTTAGCAATGTTTCTGAGGTGGGAGGCGGCTGTTTTTGTAACATATGATGTTGAAGACAGTTGCTGTCTAATAATATTCTCATATAACTGTGGTTCTAAAATGCTTTTACATTGGAAAAGTAAAAACGTTAAGTTGGAAAGACAAGTAATGACACAAACACAACAGTACTATTGTTTCAACTTAATTTTTTGGCTTCTACATGATTGAAACTTCAATTTCGATGTTATCTATCATGCCAATAATTCACCACAAAACACATTGCGGTTGGCACAGACATGGTATTTTCACTAGGGATGTCCCGATACCACTTTTTCACTTCCGATACCGATGCCGCAGCTTTCCAACCGTCTCCATTGACTTTGCATTGCGAGAGGCTGCCTCCTTGTCATTTCTGACTTATAACAAAACAAGCTGCTATGTGACAAGGTGTATAGCAAACAAAAAAACCCAGAAATAAGTTTTTATAATCTGTCGACCCCAAAAAACAAGCATTTAAGGACACAAAAGTGGATACAGGCAATTGAAACAGAGAGCAAGGTGTTTTATTACTCTGAGAACTACGTCCACTGGAGCAGGGAACGTAATCGGCGACAGTATAGCTTAGCTTACAAAAATTTTATATATAAAACTGACATTTGACTTACCAGTGACAAAATGTTTACTGCATTTTTTAGTGCATACTGAGTGTCAGGATCCCAATTTACCCATTCGTTCCAGCCTGTATCCACTTTTGTGTCCTTAAACGCTAGTTTTTTGGGGTCGACAGATTATAAAAACGTATTTCTGTTTTTTTTTTAGCTTGTTTGCTGTACACCTTGTCACACAGCAGCTTTTAGGCATTTGACAAGGAAGCAGCCTCTCGCAATGCAAAGTCAATGGAGATGGTTGGATTGTCCCCCCCGGTGGGCGTGGTCTTCAGATTATGATGCGTTGCGCTCTGTCTCTATGGGGTCGCTGTGTCCATTTCTTTTACTGTCTATGTAAATAACCCGCTTATACAGTGCATAAGTTTAGACACCCATGCTAAAGTTGACTAAAAAGAGGACAAAAATATCATCTTTTGGAAATTGAACTTAATGCCTTAATTAAAAAAATTAGGAAAAATCCAACCTTTAAGGACACCAATTTTCTTTGTGAATGAATAATGTATCGTAAATAAATAAATGTTCTTCCTTAAAATACAGGGTGCATAAGTCTGGACACCCCTATGTTAAATTCCCATAGAGGCAGGCAGATTTGTATTTTTAAAGGCCAGTTACTTCATGGATCCAGGATACTATGCATCCTGATAAAGTTCCCTTGGCCTTTGGATTTAAAATAGCCCCACATCATCACATAGCCTTCACCATACCTAGAGATTGGCATGGAGTACTTTCCATAAGATCATCTCTCAATGCAAATCAAACCAGCTATTAGGCTAACTGAAATAAAACCATGCCAATCTCTAGGTATGGTGAAGGCTATGTGATGATGTGGGGCTATTTTAATTCCAAAGGCCAAGGGAACTTTATCATAGCACTGTATCTATGCGCGTATCTAACAGTAGCTCCGCATTACATTAAGTAATGTGCACGCGAGTTTTACTTATTTTTATACCGTGTATTCTCCGTGTAAATCCATGCATCGAACCGTGACGCACGTACCGTTTCGGTTCAATACGAATACATGTACCGTTCCACCCCTAATAGGTATCGGATCATATTTTTTTCTCCCCTCCGATATCCGATCTAGCGTTCTGGGCCAGTATCGGCACGATACCGATGACGTGGATCGGATCGGGACATCCCTAATTTTCACTGCAAGTGAACCTGTATTTAATGCACCCTAAATATACCAAAATGTATTTGAAATACATTTATTTTATACTAAGTAAATACATTTACATATGTATTTACTTAATAGCCCATAGGCTAAATACCCTACAATTGTACTTTTGGTATACTTTGGTACTTTTACTTAAAGTCTGCTAAATTGGAACAACTTATTTTGTACTTAATGCACTTTAATTACCCGGAAATAGTGCTGAGGTCCAACGAAAGATATGCTTAAGTATATTTGATTGAGCTGAAGTTAAACTATTGCAAGAATACTTTAGGTACACTTAAAATCTCTTCAAAGACCGATGTTATACAGAGATCATACTATCCTTACTAATAGTGATATTAAAACACATTTTAGGCTTAATATTAATAAATGTGCAATGCATGCATTGTGCAATAAAGAAGTACTCCAAAAAAGTTGAATAATAGTATTTATATTAGTAAGTCTCAAGCGATATGTCATAATATATTAATGGATTTGTAGTATAGTTAGTATGAAATAAAAATATTTTAAAACATTTTGGGTTAGTTTTTTTTTCACTAGGGCAGTCTAGGTCATATTTTCTTTTTACCTTGCACAATTTCATCCTGTCCATATTGACATCTGCCCAATTTGGCTGGCTTGGTCCAAATGACAGATGAATTTACATCAAAAAAATATTTGATTGGACACATGGCCTTTGATGTCAACAGCAAAAGAAATGGGAAACCTTTTCTCCTCCATTCTAAAAGCTTGTTTATTTTGTTCAATGAATTTTATTATTTGCTTTTAGCTATTTTCCTTGCTCTCATATCAGAAAAAAACTAAACATTTTTGGGCCATGACCATCAGTTTCTCTGTAATGCAGTAGAAATCCAATAGGATAAGGTAATGGACATCTTGCTTGAAGTCCAGGACAATGGGCACAAGTATAGGAGGGTCTACTTTGAAGTCTTAGATGCAAACACTGTTTGCAATTTAGGCTTGACGATAATAACAGACTATTAAACATACAGCTATTCATTGTCCCTTCAGTTCATTAATTGCATGCTCATGAACGCTTGATCGATTCTTCCTAGCTTGAGTCTTTTGTTTAAATACTCAAAGGAACTCAATACAAGTCTTTTAATGAACTGGAGGGAAATGAAAGGGGAAGAAAGCTTAGTTATAAAACTAATGCTAGAATTGAAACCACTCCATTATCCACAGAAACATATTTTAAAGCAGTGAAATATGAAGTGAAAGTTTATCGGTTTAACACCGCAAACATGTGCACTTGACCTGTGACGGTAGCAAAATAGGGTGTGTGTTTGTGGTAGTGAGTGTATGTGTGAGGCAAAATGCTCGAATTCGCCCCGTAGTGGAAACCACATGCAGCAACTGCACACCAAAGGCTGAATGTGCAGGGTCACGTTCATCAGTCAGAGTAACGCAGAGTTACGGGACGAACACAAATCTTTGGCTGTTAGGCTGACTGACTGAGAGATGCCGATTCTGCTGCTGTGTGTTGTTCTCCAGGCTTTGTCCTTGTCTCAAGGTAAAATGGTTCTGATGTATGGTTGTGTAGGCAGACTGGGTCTTTCATCTAAAAAGCTTGTGTTCAACTGCGATATTATATTCTATAATCTAACATTTCTGTTTTACATATTCTAATGTTTAATTAAAGTCTATTAAGTTGATGATACTTGAGTAGAGAGGTTGTACAAATCTCAAAGACTGTTGCACAATCCATCTAAATAGCTCTTGAGAAACAATCACTATCATAGATGGAAAATCAAATGTGCACTTTCAACAAAAGACTTCTTGTAAGACATGCTTTGTGGTTAAAACAAAGCTCAGTTTAACTAATGCAGCACAATGCAATCGGAAGGCTTTTTTTTTTTAAAAGTGATAAAAGAAAGTTCATCGATGCCTCGGCTCATTACGACGCTTTTCCAAAGAGCTGTTTGCACAAAGTGCAACCAGGTTCATTTATGCACTTCAGTGTACTGTGACACATTGGTGAATAAATAAGCTGAACTTCACAGGAGATTGAATGAAGAAAGATGACTTACCGGTAATTTGAAAGTCAAATGCATAAGATGGCTAAAAATAAAAAACAAATCATATCGCTGAATTTTCCTTATAGCCAGTTTTAGTTTTTGTTTCCAACAAGCTGCAGATGTTATTAACTTTACAAGTAGACATTTTACAAGGCCTTACATTTATAGAAAAGTGTTTCAAAAATAGAATAAGACCAATGTTATATTTTTCTTCAGTGTTTTGCTTTGATGAATGCATAGCACAGATGGGATCCGGACAGAAATAGTGCATTATAATACAAATACAAACTGTGTTTTGATGAATAAGATTGGTCTGTATAAAATAACTGTTAATCTGAGAAAAAGTTTGCAAATAATCTCAGTATACATCAAATTCTCTCAAATAAATTTTTTCATTTGTCAATTTTTATTTAATAATTAATTCTCTCATTTTGTATTACAACAAATATAGTGTTCTAAAGCATATTCAATTATTAATTATAAACCTATAGGCTACATTTATTTGATTCCGTGAGAATACATTTTTTTAAGTGCCAAAAGCGGACATAGACATCATGGCATTTTTTTTTTTTTTTTTTTTAAGTATTTTTATTAAGATTTTACATTTTACAAAAAAGAAAACAAAATACATTAAGATGTATACAACTCAATGAATGATGATATTAGCAGAAACAACATATATAATTATTAATATCATCCACTATTAATAATGACAATATATATAATGATAAATAAAAAATAAATAAATAATACAAAAATAATAATAAGGCAATCAGGGCGTATATCGTTTCAGTAAGAAAACAAGCACAAATTCAGTAGAGGGCAGAACAGACAGCATACAATGTCCTACATTACTGGTCAGGTTTAGCGTTAAGTTGGGCAAGATGATCCAGAAATGGTTGCCATATATTGTAAAATTTATCAAGGTTACCAATAACACCATACCGCACTCTCTCCATGTGGAGTACATCATGGCATTTTTGTAATCATTTTGTTTTTAGATTCCCTGAGAACATTTAAATAGTGTCACAAATGCATTTTTCACACAGAACTAGTCCTATAGTTATAAATCACTACAATGACTTAACTTTATTATTAGGTAGCTTGTACGTCATCTTACAGTCTCGTTCATATTGTGTAAAACTGCCAAATATCTACATGTTTACTTCACACCACAGGACATTGTAGGCCTATATTTAATTTTTTTTCCACCATGACAAAATCTTCAAATGCGAACTTTGTAGACAACTTTGTAACCAAACATTACCGTAGTTTTGCAGAGTATCATTTTTGTTGTTTTTATGTTGAGCTGAGCACTTTTAATGCGTCTTGTTCAACAGTGTCTCATTGCTGTTGTCTTTGATGAATATTGTCTTTGTAGACCGAGAAGAATTACAGCAGATTAGAAGATGTTAGATTTGAGCGCTCTGTTCTACTTTTACACTTAATTGACAGTTTTTGCCCTCTGGCTCCAAGCAATATGTTCTCAGCAAAACTCATGATGTTCATCTTGTCATATTCAGGGCTCAATAGTACAGATGACCTTCCTTCCAAGAGTGCTGATGATTCAGACAAACAGAGTAAGTTGAATGATTTTTTTCTTAAGAGAACTTTTGCCTTTCCTTTGAAAATATGATGTCTAGATCAGTGTTATCAGTGCAGTTAGCAGCAATCTCATGATGATAAAAAAAAAAAGCTCACTTATTTAAAAGTGGGCCACAGAGGAATCAAGCAGTTAATCAAGATGTTAATGAACAATGTGCATGAGAACAGTGTTTGGGGTAGGCCTGCTGAGACCAACCCGCTGTCATCAAACAGAGCAGAGAAAAGAGATCAGCAAGATTGCACAAAACTGTGAGAGCAATCTACCACCCCGGAGACAGCCGCTTCATTTTTTTTTGCGCAGTATAATTAATTTTAAAATCATTAAGAACTGTTTAATATGTGCAAGTAAATGCCCTACACAATCACACAGACATCAGACATGAAGAAGGTAAAGAAAAGCTGGTGTCCCACAGAAATGTCCTTGCACTTAATTGGAAGACCCTTGTCTCTCGACTATATCCAACAATTAAACATCGTCGTAATTTTGACAATCTATTGTTGAATTGATATTCTATTGACAGTCCGTTAAAATTATGTAATTACTAAATAATTTTAACTATTCAAAATTACATTTTACATAATAATATTGAACAATTCTGACCCTTTCTACAGTATCGTGAGAAGACGAGTAAATAATCTCATTCTATTTTCCCAATTTGTAATAATATTGCTTTGTTTATAGTATTCATCAACCCTGTTATTCAAATTATTGTGAAAAATTACATTTGATTAAAATATAAGTTATGTTCATGAAAGTGTAATTTTATTGACTTTATTATTATTTTATTGACTTTATTATTATTTTATTGACTTTATTAATTTGCATCCAAACTAGCAAGTTCCTATTAAGTGATATGTTTTATTATTTATTTTACACATTTTGATGGTTATTTAATGTTTAAATAAATAATGGTTTGATTAGTATTATAAAACGGATAGTTTCTGTCCTTGATTCCGATTGGTTGAGCCGTGTTCAAAGCCGTGACCTCATTACATCAGTATTACTTTATACACTTTTATTCCACTCACAACTATTTTTAACACCACAGATTGTTAACAGGGTTGTAAAAGTTGCAAACATTGGAGAAAATTAAAAGACTCTCATATCATGTTTAATATGACCTCCTGAGGTTGATAAATAACATTTTCGACAGATTTCGGCACCTCCTGTCATCGACCATTTGGTAACCTTTTTTGAGTGTCAGAACCTATTTTATACTATTTTGTGTGAGATATCTATGATTCTGCATCAACTGCTACACTACCAAAAGTGGGTCTGTAAGATTTAGTTTTGTTTTGTTGAAATCCATCTTTTATGCTGACCAAGGCTGCATTTATTTGATCAAAAGCACAGCAAAAAATAAATGCAATGCTGTAAAATATTATTACAAATTTAAAAGAATGTTTTCTATTGTAATATATTTTAAAATGTTATTTATTCCTGTGATGGCAAATAACTCCAGTCTTCAGTTTCACATGATCCTTCAATCATTCTTACATGCTGATTTGGTGCTCCAGAAGCATGTCGTATTAATAACCATGTTGAAATCAGTTTGTGGAAACCTTGATAAATTTTTTTTCCGAATTCTTGGATGAATAGAAAGAACGGCATTCATTTGAAATAGACGTTTTTTTACAACAATGTAAATGTCTTAACTGTCACTTTTGATCAATTTTAAAAGAAAAAATCTGAATAAAAGGAAAAAAAACGTACTAACGCCAAACCTTTGAACCGTAGTGTATTTCACCACCAACAGTGGAACACCAGACCAGTGACCCCTGACCCTATTTAAAAGTCACTCTAAAGAAAGACCTTCAGAATGAATCATAATTCCACAAACAGTATACACAGACACAATCTGCATCCTGTAGTCATAAATCAGGAGAACTTCATATGCTCAAACCACACTGTGGAGGCAATGTCATAAACTTTCTAAAAAAAAAGTTCTTTCCCCAGTGTCCTCCATGCTACAATATGACATTTCCACAGGAAGTGACTCACGGGATGTGGCTGTGTTGCAGTGTACTGCTACAACGTTTTGCAACACAAAACAATGCCCCACGGTTTACATATTCACTTTGCTGTTTGGATCTAAATAAAAGTCTAGCGCTAGAAATACACACAGAATTAACACCCAGATAAGATCAGTGCCAGGATGCGATGCTGGAAAAGTTTCTGACTCAACCCAGCATGCTGTGAAGATATAAATGTGAACCATCTACCCTAACTGTTCCTATCATTCTCATGAATTTAGTCAATGAAATAATTTATGTCCCTTTTCCCCTTCTGAACTAGTTGAGCTCTCCACACTGAGTCTGTCCAAGGGCTGCTCTGGTGTGCTCAGGGCTCTTCACCAGAACACTACAGTCCATGTGACCCTCAAACTTCTGGATGCGGAGGCTGAGGAAGAGTTTGCTCTCCAAATCTGTGAACTTTTTGGTTGTGGCCGCGTTTTTGAGATCGGCACGACTGCAACGGTGCACAATGGCACTTGTCTTGCAGACTGCATCTTGAAAGACTCAAAACTGCACAACTGCACTACAGCCGCAGAAGGCGACTGCACAAATGCAACTGAAGTCATTTGCGGTGAGTCATCTGAGATCTTCTCAGATATGTTTTGATAAGTGCTCTACTTTTGTCTCAATGCTTTAATTGTGATTTGATCGGCCTAACCTCTGTCTTCCAGAGCACCAGGCTGTGAAATTGATCGGAGGACGTGATCGCTGTGCTGGACGGGTGGAGCTGGTGCATTCTGGGCAATGGGGAACGGTGTGTGATGATGATTTTGACATCAAAAGTGGACAAGTAGTATGTGCCCAGCTGAGATGTGGCAGTGCAATAAGAAACGCCTTTTTTGAGGCCGGCAGCGGAGCCATCCACATCAGCAAAATGAAATGCAACGGCACAGAGAGCAACTTATGGGAGTGCGGCCCCGTCAACAACACTTTCAACTACTGTGGACATAAGGAAGACGCTGGCATTGTGTGTTCAGGTACTATACACATGTACACTTAATTGGCAAGTGCTTAATAACATAAAACACCACTCTTTTCTACACAAAGAAAGAACATTGAAGTCAAGGTGAATTCAAGTTTGCAACCCATTTTACTTCTGTTAAAAAGGATTTTCAATTAGAAAATATGTAGGGTGGGATTTGATTGGTTGGTAAAACGTGGACATAGCAGAATGGTAATTTGTTTAAACAGTATTAAAGGTGCTATAAGCGATGTTGGGTGACGTCACTTCTTGTTGACGTTCAAAGTATTGTCAAACAAAACGGAGGCTAGCTCGACCCTCCCTCCTCCTCATCCCGTCCCCTCCCCCTCCCTTCCGTGCTTCCTGAAACAGTTATGAACCATTTAGAAAAACCAAACTGGATTTGAAAAACCCGCCTGTCCAGCAAAAACAGAGCCACATGAATGTCGGATTGGGAGCCCTTCTGCCGGCGGAGTTCTCGCCACCTTCTGAACGCTTTTCCTATGTAAATTCGGGACTTTGCGCATTCCTTCTCCTTTTCCCTATTCTTTGTTATTCGTTCATCGGAACGTCATCTCTTTGGTCGTGTGTCGGCCATATCAAAATTCTCAAGAATATACATTTTTAACGTTAGTCGTTGTCGTTGTCTAGGACATCTCTCCTCTAGCTAACTTCCCTCTTCATGCTTCTCTCTCCTCCACTCCCCACACCCCCCTCATGTGCACGCGCACTAACCCCCCATCCCCACCCCCAAATCATTCTTGCTGGTTATTGGCTGGAACACTGTTTGTTATGTTTCGTTGCCAAGGCTGGGCCAGTTTGTTTTTCTTGCCGTTTGTGGAGCCTGGGCTGTCTACAGAGACCGCGTTTTTTTTACAGTGTGTTCAGGGGACAGGCAGCTAGCGGATAGTGAGGAGATGTTTCCTGTATGTGACAAAAAATGTTTGGGCCTAAAAAACACGTGACATCGCTTGGAGCACCTTTAAATAGGCATTTGGCAATTGTTTAACATTATCCAAGCAGTCCACAAGGCCTGAATGATGTCAACTGAAAGGAAAGCAAGTTATTATATTTAGATTAAAGATTACAAAGACATTTTATTTGGAATAACATGCACTGATGAATCGTGCAGTAGGAAAGTAAAAAGGTGCAATTTCATCTTCATGTTGACAATTGATGTGTAGACATTCACTGCTTCCCAATTCGCCTACTTATACTATGCCCTAAAAGTATACTGTTTTTGTGAAGGAAAAAGTACATACTTTTGAGTGTGTAACAGTCAAATAGGCAAGCTTTTGGACATACTACTTAGTCATAATTAATTTAACTGACAGCTCTGTTGCTTAGTTACGTGCATCCTGTCACCGTTTAAACTGAGTTCAAATCCTCCACATTCCATTTAATAAAATTTCTGCAACAGAAATTCTTTTGGAGAGAATATAGAAGCACGTTGATCTGCCAGGCATGTGTCTTTCATGTGGAGAACAGTCCACATGTGTTTGCATAATGATGCAAAGTTGAGAATCACAATGCTATTGCAGATGAAATATATGGTGGACAACAATGAATAAATATTTTTTCACTAGGTTAGATACTGATTATTAATCGCTCAAATCCTTTATCTAAACCTCTCTACTTAACCGTCGGACTCGCACATCCACCACATTTGTAGTTTTTAACACTTTTTATTTGTGTTTGTAGTTCTAGTCGAATTTTCATCTAATGCACAGTGGGTTGAGGGCAATATGAGCCATTAGAGTGTGCATGGATCTGCACTTTGAATTCTAACTTGAAAGAGCAAACCATCCGGGTATCTTTGGAATACAAATTTTTAACATACTACGATTTGGGACACGCTAATTCTAATTTCGATACTAATACTAATACTAATACTATTTAGGATGGATAGTATGCGAATAGGGATGCTGGAACTAACTTTTTGAGCCTAATGTTACATTTCCTGTGTGTATTTGAGGTTGTAGTATGTGACCTCTTGAGGTGGAACATTAACATAATTTGTTTCAGCTCTTAGTCTCAGTTGTAGGTCAGATTTAACTTTTTGGGGTGGATAGACATAATTTCCACGTTGGTCTGAAAATGGGTAAAAAGTAGGGCAGGCTTACAACAGTATTTCTGAAATGTCAAAGCACACATATATAAGCTTCAGCTTGTTAGTGTTTTGTTGTGAAATACAGAGTGACAAGTCTTGAATTTCTTTGATGTATCCAGTGGATTAAATGTCTTTCATACAGAAAGTGTTGAGTTCACACCCAACTGCAGCACAACCGAGCCGGAGTTAACAATACTGGTGGCAGGTGATGCTTCAGTTTCTTCTTTTTCAAAAGAGAAAATTAATGGAAAAAAAAGGTCTGCATGATTTCTGTCAATAAAACCTTCTCTGTTTATTTTAGCGTCAACCGCAGTGGCAGTAACAGAACGCCGCCGTGGAGTTTCAGCAGCAGCGATTGGCTGCACCATCTTATCTATTGTTTTACTTATGTTTATTATTATAAATGCTGCTGCCTGTGTGCATTTCAAAAGAACAAAAGGCAAGTAGATTATAATCACTTTTTATATTCAAAAGCAGTCATCACAAAATCAAAAAAATATATTTTTTTGCTTTAGATGACAAAATATCAAAGTGGTATTGGAAAAGAAGTAACAAACAAGTTTTCTTAGAACTAAATGAAATAGATTTTCTAACTCCAAGAACATCTCTGAGTAGTAGTACAACACTTTAGTTTTTAAAAATATTTGATTGTTATAAACCTCAAACAAACTCACTTACTCACTTCTTTGCCAATTTCTGTGTGCACTTAGAGCATTTCTTTCAAAAATCAGGGAAGGCTTTTTCATAGAATATGAAGAGATTCAAACCTTTTGTGAACTATTTCTTTTGACATTAGTTACCACAGCAATACAAAAGCTTTAGGCAGAGGCTTAGTGCTGCATGGGGAAGTTTAAGTAATTCTTTTTCATCCTCTTTGCCAACAGCATGTGTGATTCATCAACATCAAAGTAATTCCCACACCAGCCTGGAGGACCAGTCCAATGTACAGATAGGAGTCTATAACACACAAATTGTCCCGGATGCCAGGGTGCAGCAGTATGGTTTGTATTGCAATATATTTGATTTCTACATCCTCATAACTGATTGTTTCTTTTTTTTAGTATTTAGTTACCTACATTTCGATCTGTCGATTTTAATCGATTCTCATTTCGAATTTTAATTACAAAATGCAATCAATAAATACCGATTTGGCGCTCTTTAATGTGGCATGACAGATCGCTTTTTTAGAGAAGCACAGAGAGCTTGTGAATTGATCATCTCTTCCTTTTTACTGCTAATTATAGCACGAAATCAACATCAGAAGGTATGTTGAAAAATACAGTACAAATCTGTTTCATGTCTCGAGCTCAATCAGTGTTTCAACCATGGAAAGATGTCAATAAACCGCTAATTTCAATGTTTGTATATAAATCAGTTAATTTTAACCTTTAATAGTATAGTAATGTACCAACTGACGGGGTTCTTTGATTAGTTTACAGCATTTGAGCGTTTTTTTCCCTTGAGAAAATTTAGGTATGTAAATTTATCAAATATGTAAATTAATCAAAATCAAATTAAATCGAAATCAGAATTGAATCAAATCACAAGTTTTTTTAATAGAAATTGAAGCGTGAAATTTGTCACCAATGGAAGCCCTTAACCAATATTTTGTGATTTTTCTAATTTATTTCACAAAAAAGGGGTTAAACCACATTATTTTTCAATTTCTGTAAACAAGTGATTCAGTGTTTATGCATTGGATCTGTAATGATTAACATATATACAATGAGATTGTATTTGTCATAAACATTAAATGTTTTGTCATTTCTGTAATGGTCAAACTTTAAATTTGACGTAAATGTGCACTTTCTGTTTTTCATTCCTCAGAAAGCCTTGGCCCGAGAATGAGCTCAAACTATGGCCGTAAATTCAGCAGGAGATTAAATCAACCCACTCACAACTCTGACTCTGATTCAGACTATGAACATCACAACAGCATTCGACCGCAAAGACTGCATCTAAACAACTCACCAAGTATGCTGCTTTAGCAGACAACACTTCTACTGCAAATGACCACAAATACATAATCAGTCCTTATTTAAAATGACACGCATCAAGAAAAGTTGCGACAGAGAATCAGTCGACAGAGACTGGCATAAGCCATTTTTAGATTAAAAAAATGGTCGGTGTGGGTCAGTGGAGAAATTTTTTGTTTCCCTCTGTACTTAAGTTCACATTAAACTAAACCACTATCAGTGCAACTACTGAGCACTTCAGCTCCAGCTTCTGACATCTCCCTTATGAAACAAGTCAGAGTATATTTTGTTATGAAAGCAGATGTACAAAAGTGCCATCAACAGCCTTTCTAAATTGCAAGTGGTCCGGCCTCTATATTTCCTTCCCAGCAGAGGTAATACTTTTTTTGGATTAGTTATAAACTTGCATCTGGCCAGCAGTACTTTGTTTAAAAAAAAAAAAAAAAAAAAAAACCTAAATAGTCATCATAGATGAGTATATTGGGCCCACGGAGCCAAAGCAGTGGAGTCTGAGAATTTCTCAAAAAAATCAAATAAATACTCATCAGCCCATTTGGATATGAATATTAAAATGTAGGATCCAATGTTTTATCAGGGTATTATTATTTTTTACATTTAGATGTATGGCAGAAGGCCATGTGACAGAAAATATACTGTATGGGGTGTTTCCTCTTGAAAATATTTTTATATATATATTTTATATCTACTAAAAACAAACAAATCAACAATGTACATGATAATCAAAACGCTCTCATCTTGAGCAGAAAACAAAGTTGTTTCAAGGTTTTAGTTGTCTTTCCTTGCCATCTACAAACAATTTCCCTAATTATAACATTGTTTTTTATTAAATGCTCTTAACATGCTGATTAATAATGCTAAATATATATAGATGAAAAAATTACTAAAACTTGCTTATTTGAATTGTCAAAGTCATATACATTATGTGTTTTTTTATTATTATTTTTTTTTTTTGAATTTGCTGCATTTTGCATTTTAGCAGAAGTATCAATCTATTTAGCTGTTCACTGTGTTTTTGCTGTTGTTTGAATAACCGTTTTGGCTTCAGCTCTTAATCTGGTGCTTCTTTAGCGGGAGAGAGAAGCATCGCGAACTGAATGGTTGAATGAAGCGTGTTTGGCTCTAGATAAAAATATTAGAGGATAAAGCGCAGAAAAATCATTACCTTGAGCGACCATGAGCGCTTGTGTTGTGCACTGTTTTCCGTTGTTTTGACGCACTGCTCACTTTAAACTGTAGAAACGGTAATATTTTTATACCGTTGTCATCATGTCTCGGGGTCCGGTTGTAACAAGCCAGGGTCCGGAACCAGAGCGTGGTCCTCTATTTGAGGACCCGTGCTTTATGGTATCAGAAATATGCTTTTGTTTTTCTTTTTCACACATAAAAAATTCAATATTCAAGATAATATTCAATTCAGTGCAACACTGGCATTTGATTCTTGTCTGAGATCTTTCATAACACTCATGTCAGGATGTGATGGGTCCTACCTTTTCACTTATATAAAGAGACGAAACAGGAAATACTTTAGCCGACATGGGTAGGTTCTATATCAATAGAAATAGAAATAATAAAGTTCCGTAAAAAATTGCATTTCAAAATAGTTCACTAGTTTTTCTGTTTTACATATTCTTTTTAAAGTCAAAGGCTCTGCATTAAAGGATAAGCAGTGACTTGTGAAGAACCACATTTGATATGTACGAATTCTTCTTCACTCTGTCTAACAGGAGATATGAATGATGTAGACAGTACATGCTGTGGAGAAAGATATGCACACAACGTGGAAATCAACATGGACACCCTCAAGTCAGGTATGAACAAATAAATCAATCGGATACATGGGATATTTTACTCTTACCAAGGATTACCTATATTTTATCTACCTATATTTAATTTTTTCTTTGTTTTGAAGGTGATAAACCCTCACTGACACCACTGTTTTTTGGTATCCCTGACACCCACAGTCAAGGTACACTGATCTAATGTGACCGTATTTATACAACTTTTAGTAAGAAATAAATCAGTATATCTATATTTTTTTTGCTCTATACACCGCAGTAGATGTGAATGATTCAAGCAGTACATCTTCTGGAGAGTTCTATCAAAACACAGAGGACAACATTCCCAAGTCACGTATGCACAAATAAATCATATTTCGGGTTCATTTAATATTTTGATGCACCTTCATTTGATTAATCCAGAGAGAGGATGTCTAGATGTATGCATGTCTTGATGTATGCATCATAATATTAATAAAATAGTATGATTATTTTTATTACTGTGAATATTCATAAAATACTAACAATCAAATGTTTTTCCTTAATGAAGGTGCGGAAACACCATCACTTCATGAAAAGTCACCATTGACACACCTGTCTTATGGTGACCATAACTCACCAGGTAACGGTAAAGCTGTTTACCGTTTCAAATATTTCCTCTCTGAGAAGTTGCATTTTTGGTAGGGAAATACATTTCAAATTTATGAACCCTGTTTTGTCTCTTGCAGTAGATGTGAATGATTCAAGCAGTACATCATCTGGAGAGTTCTATCAAAACACAGAGACCGACACAGACAACAATTTCAAGTCACGTATGCACAAATAAATCATACATTAGGTTCATTTGAGTAATTTAATCCAGAGGGAACATGTGTAGGTGTATTTACTAATATTTTATCTTTTTTCCGCCCTCATGAAGGTGAGGAAGCGGCGTCGATGCATGAAAATTCCCAGTTTGCACCCCTGTCTTATGGTGACACTGTGTTATTAGCAGACACTGACAGTCAAGGTAAAGCTCTGATTATCACTCTGTTTTGAAATATTTATCTCGCCTTAAACCGTATCTTGTAGTAGGGAAACACATAACAGATTCATGAATTCTTTGTCTTCAGCAGTAGATGTGAATGATTCAGACAGTACATCTTCATTCGAGTGCTATCAAAACACAGAGATGGACATGGACAAGAATCTCCACTGTGGTAGGCTCATATCAAGCGATTTAAAGGGATAGTTCACCCAAAAATTAAAATTCACAATTTTCTCACCCTCAAGTTGTTTCAAACCTGTATGAATTTCTTTCTTCTGCTGAACACAAAGAAATATATTTTGAAGAATGCTTGTAACCAGACAGTTGATGGACCCCATTGACTTCCATAGTAGGAAAAAAATACTATGGAAATCAATGGGGTACATCAACTGTTTGGTTACCGACATTCTTCAAAATATCTTCTTTGAAATTCATACAGGTTTGAAACAACTTGAGGGTGAGTAAATTATGACAGAATTTTCATTTTGAAATGAACTATTCCTTTAAATTGAAGTTTGATGGGTATTGTCAATGAGCATTCTGAGGATTCATTCTCTCAGCTAAACCTCAGGCATCTGTCTTCTGCAGAAGACGAGGAAAGCCCATCACTTCTTGAGAAGTCACTACAGACACCCCACAGCACTCAGATGACAGGAAACACTGCTGGTTACGGCGGCTGTCATGTTCCTCGTGCCCACAGTCGAGGTACCTTTTTGTTTTAACAATGCAACAATATTGACAACTGTGTATTTTGACAAGGAAGCGTGTGAATTCTTCTCTGCTTTACAGATGAGAATGATTCAGACAGTACTTCATCAGAAGAGTGCTATCAGAACACAGAGATTGATGAAAACGGCTGTCTCCGTTATGGTATGAATGAACCATCACAATAAATAAACAGACCGCAAGTGAAAAATCCTTTGGTTTTTCATTTTTCTTATTTAATATAAATATCTTAATTATAATTGTATTATCAGCAAAATACTTTGAGAGAAATTCAAAACATGAACTCTATTTGACCTAGAAATAGTGCAGAATTTTTTATATTTTATTGTAATTTTGTCGTGTTTCTTTGTTTTAAATACAATTATAAATATCCTAAAAACCTTATTTCCCAACTATTTTCAACATTGATAATAAGAAATGTTTCTTGAGCAGCAAATCAGCATATTAGAATGACTTCTGAAGGATCGTGTGACACTGAAGACTGGAGTAATTTGCTATCACAGGAATAAATTATATTTTTAGATATATTCAAATAGAAAACAGTTCATTTAAATTGTAATACATTTTTTTTTATTACTGTCTTCTGTATTTTTCATCAAACATAAGAGACTTTCAAAAACATGTAAAAACTGACCCCCAACTATATTTAAAAAAAACCTTTTTAACCTAAATTTGGTTTCAAATCTGTAAACAGCTGCATATTTGACTCATCTGCATAATGCTAGTCGCACCTTTTAAACAGCTTGATAGTTAAAAATAGTTACAATTGGTCTCTCTTGTTTTTGGAAGGTGAGGAAAGCCCATCACTTCCTGAGATGTCTTTTCAGAATCCCCACATTGCACAGACGACAGAAAGTACTGACGGTTACGACGAACAGCATGTATCTAGAAACCTCAGTCAAGGTACCTCTTGTACTTAACCACGTGACGATATTTCTTTGCACAGAGAGCTTCCTTTCTGAAATCACACAGCTCTTTTGAACCTTGGTCTTTTGTACAGCAACCTTGAACCTTAAAGCAAGCAGGATCAATTTGAAGGTAAAATAATTCACTGGCACTTACTTTTTTTTTTTTTACATTTATTTTAGAAACAGATAATAGTAGTACAACATCAGAAGCATCGTACGTGAATGTACCATCTATAAAAGAGAAGGAGGACAATTCTGCTGCATCTTCCGATAGTGACTACGCTAACATTGAAACCTGGTGAAATCAGCATGATAACTGCTAGAGATTTCACTCAGCAGGTAAGCTATAATTTTTTTTTAGAAAAGCACACATAATTATTTTTACTTTATTCTGTGGACCATGTTTTGCATTTAATATTTTGAACAGATGATTCACAACAACACATCCCTGAAAACTGTGGAATGTAATGCAAATGGGCCCTTGCAATACCTGAGTGTCTCTTAATATACCGGAAGAACACAAAGATAAATCAACATCGTTCATCTGTATTATAATAAACATTCTAAACAATGATCAAGCATCCTATTATTTATTAATTGTGAAAATGTCTAAAAATTAGCATGTGTATTTACAATATTTGAACACATTACGTCCTTTAATTAAAAAAAAAGAAAAAAGAGTCTATAATATAAACCATCCACTGAGCTTCATCATTCTAAGGGAGAATGTAGTATAGACAAAGAGACTTCACACAAAACAAAAAACGGAAAATAATTCTTTGCTATCCAGCCATAAATTCTTTGCTATCCATAAATTGCACAAAATATATCTATTTTGAAAATGACCAGCATTCTCTTTTGTGAGGAGGGGAGCACACAACACTTGCTGGGAGACACAGATAAGATTTCAGAGGGAGAACTGAGGGAGTTCATGCTTTGTGTTTTCCGCAAACCCACTTCAGCTGCTGTTGCTCCCTCAGGTCTGAGAGGGACAGGGCAGAGTGCCAGCTACACTGGCAGGCATACGCACGCACACCCTTTCTCCTCCTCAGTTTGGCTTTTAGTTTGTTATAGTCTGGCATGTTGTTCCTAAAGAAAGGGAAAAGAGCAGAAGCCTTGTGAGGATTTGAATATATTACTGTAATTGTAGTTCACAAATCTCCAATTTCAATCAAGAGCGCTCAGTTACACAACTCGGCTTATCTTTGGAAATGTATCACCGACTGCAATCAGACTTTTAAGAACTAATATATTGAATGTGGGTCTGCTTCATCGCTTCAAATTGGGGCTGGCTGTTTTGAACAAGAGCAAAAAAAGCTGTAAAGTCGAGTGGTTACCCCAGACTTTTTGTCCAGGTCTCATTTCACCCCAGTAACATGAAAAATAAAAGCAATATTATAAATAAAAATATAATTAAAACAAACAAAAAAGTTGTATTATTATTTATTGCACAAAAAAATGGAAGCTTTTCTGCAACACTAGTGGCACCTAGTAGCCTGGGAAAACCCAGACAACTTCCGGCAAATTTAGATTTGCTCTGCAAGTAGTCTGGCAAAGAGCTCATTCAAGCCCATTTCTAATCCCTCGAAATCGCGGCACCAATCAGAAACGTTGAGGCGGGCTTTACACGATGACGATCGCTCTGATTGGTTTTAGGTCTATCCAATTGCGCCCAGAGGTATTTGAGCGACGTCCGTTGGTGAAGCGCAGCAACTTTTAAATGCATTATTATATTCAAATTGCAAACACATGAGGACAGTCTCCATGAAAGACCCACTGGCAGATGAACGTGCTACTACATTTCTCTCCGAAACGGTAGGAAATTAAATTAGATTTAATAGAGGATTTTAACTGTGACAAGATGATTGACAGGGCAGTTTACGTGACAGGATGCACGCGACAGATCCGTCCGATAAAGATGACGAAGTAGTATGTCCCAAAGCTTGCCTACTTTTTTGCTACACATTCAAAAGTAAATACCTTTTCTTCACAAAAAGAGTACATACTTTTATGGCGTAGTGTAACTTAGGCGAATTGGGACGCAGCATATGGCTTTACACGATGACGATCGCTCTGATTGGTTGAGCGACGTCCGTTGTTGACGCCCCTTTGGAAATGATTTGTCTATGGAGCTTTGCCAGACCATAACTCAGTTACTACTGAGAATGGTCTGGTTTTAACCAGGCTAGGCACCTAGCGGAATTACAAAAATGAAGCATATTCGTTTCCGGCAGTTAAAATGTGGCTAATAGATCTCAAAAATATTGCACTGTTAGAATGCACAACAGCAAGAATTAATAAAGCCAAACCAAAAACACTTAAGGCATGGGCAGAATTTATTGGGAAGTTCTCCTATATTATATCTCGAAAGGGCAGCTGTACTGTTTGCTCTACAAAGCAAGGAAGTAGCACTGGTGCTGTTGAAAACCCTGGTTTTGTACATAGTTATTTTGTGTCATACATGTTGACCATGTTCTGTTCTGACGTGTTCGTGGCCTGTATAATCTTTGAAGGTTTAAATGCAGTGAATTTTAGCTTGCACTTCTGTAACCGAAGCTGAAGGTCTTTTCCTGTGCAAGGCCAGCCATGTTCCCACACCAACTCCACCTGGGGTTCCCCGCAGATAAACAAGTTCATGCACAAGTGATGCGGTCTCTTTCTCCACATAGTTCATTAAAGAAGGTGTGAGAGAGAGAGAGAGAGAGAGAGAGAGAGAGAGAGAGAGAGAGAGAGAGAGAGAGAGAGAGAGAGAGAGAGAGAGAGAATTTCCACCTCATTTTCTGCGTAATTGAAATGCAGTTTTGAAGAGAAATATGACCTTGGGTAGAATTCTTCAATATACCTGAATATTAAATACAAGAACCATTCGTATTAAGACAATTATAAACACAAGGTTCCAAGAAAATTTTCCAAGCTATTCAAATATCCTCAGATATTAACCACTGTTTACGTGGTTTAAAAACTCCTGATATGGACTATTTTTAAGAGATTATACTTTAGAAGTATAAAGGGTTCTTTTCAACCTATTCTATCTTTTATTTTAAACTACAGCATGTAATCTCAGCAATGGAAACTGTAAAATAGAGCAACCATCCTGAAAAAGTGGTCTCTTGATGAGCTCTTATTTTACCTGTTTAAAGGGCAAGCCTGAAGTTAAAGTTTTTAAAGATTCATTGACAAATTCCAACCACATGCTCTCCTAATTAAAGATACAAGCTTGAACATCTTGAAAAAGTAGATAATTAAAACACAAAGGCCCTTAGAGCTCGACTGTGTCTGAGCAAGCAGCAAAGTGCATCGTGGCCTAAATATGGAAGATAACTACATAAAAGACATGGTGCGAATGATTCACTGTCTGTTTGATGCTAAAGTTGAGTGAGACGCTGCAAGACAACTGTGCTGAAGATAATAAGGAAATGACGTGTCCGGCGGAAAACAGGGTTTGCACAAAAAAAGGTGGTGTGTTGCGTTGTCGAACGCTTGTGTTGAAAAGTATTTCTTTATCAGTCCGTCCAAACATTTCATAAAGCATATCTGCAAGCGGATGACATGATGACTTCAACAAAGGCATCATTAACTGACAAGCTGATGCTGTGCAAAAACAAGGGCTTAGTGAGCCTCTAAGAATGCCTCATCTGCTACAGTGGGAGACATGGATCAATGCTGCCCCCTCCTGATGAGATTATGTTCCCTCCTGACATTTTTGCAGATACCTTACCTGAAAAATAAATAGTTGCAGGACGAGTCCCACTCGTGATCGTCAAACATGAGTACGCTGAAGTCACAAGAGGTACATCTTAATCGGTTGCAGGCCCTTCAAAAACAAGAGTTCTTGTTACAGACTACAGTCAGAATACATCTAATTAAATCTGTCATGACTGAATTACTTGGTCAGAAGTGCTTTCTCAATGGGGAAAATTTCTATATGCATTGTGATACTGGTTGTTGTTATTAATGTGTGCATTAAAATATGCATGTGGCCCTCAAGACCAGGCAAGACGGATTCTGATGTAATTTCCACCTTTGAGAAACGCTGGTTCCAATACCATGTAGTGTAGAGCTTCCACCAAGAAACACAGGGCAACATCTGTTTGAGGGAAAAGTGACAAGAGTTAATCATTGACAACACATCTTACATCTTAAATCGAATTATGTTTCGCATTTAAAATGCTCTTTTTCTCCTGTATAACTTCTACATGCATGTGAAACCAAAAACTTACTTCTTGGACATAGTCTGAGAAAAGGAATCACTTGTGGATGTCTTTCCTGAAATGGGTTCCTGTTCAGATCATAAGAGATTGTTTTCAGATGATGAATGTGCACTGTCAACAACAACTAGCAATATTAATGCTAGTGTTGTTTGAAAAATTAAAAGTATTGCTTTGTTCACTTACATCATGTGTGCTGATGGGTTGATAATCATCATCCAGAATTTCCTGCAGCATAGCGTCAACATCATCATTCTCGTGCTCAGCTCTTTTACCGCCTTGTTTTCTGGAAAACGTGGAAATAAAAATCAAACTATTACAAATCTGACTTGGAAGAATCTGGTTTTGTATAGATGTTAGAGACGTTGTTTTGTTAGCCTCCTAGCAAACATATATATATATTTTTTTTTTTACATTTTAGTCCGATTGCTAATATAAAATATCGCACATCTACAACGTATTAAAGGTGTTTGGCTATATTGTATACATCAAGGTTTTAGTTTGACTTTATTTGGATTCATTTTGGCTACGTTAGCTCGGGTGCTAATCCCGCTAGCTTACCACCTTGACTGTTTCTTGTCCTTGGGATTCACACACTTTTGGTCCGTTTGTTTTGAAACATAACTTGACTGTTTGGACGCCGAGGTGCTACAACAAAACTTTGATTCGACTTCATCAAGTAAATCGTCCAAATCATCCGCCATTACTATTCGGTGGAGAACGCCACGTTTGTTACTATAGAAACGTGTGGATCATTTATTTGTTATCCGCTCAGAAAGGCTTCACTGGTTATATTTTCACAAAATCAACTTTAATGTCCTGTAAACATCCCATTCACGTGTTCTCCATGAGGACATGACGCTTCCGACTTCCTTTAAAACGGAAAACATTTCGTTGTCGGCAGGATTCGAACCTGCGCGGGGAGACCCCAATGGATTTCTAGTCCATCGCCTTAACCACTCGGCCACGACAACTCATACCTCAGAGCGTATATGCGGTCGGTCACTGTTTTACAAATCAGAGGAAAAACCCACATACATTTGGAAGTACAAAAATATAAATAAATAACCAACATCTTTCCAGCGATCAGACAGCCTAACTATTCCTAACCATTTGTTACAAGTCCTAACACAGTCCTAACACAATCTAAATAAGTCCTAACAATTCCTAACGCATTCCTAACAATCCTAAATTACGTCCTAACAGTTCCGAACAGCACTCAACGGGGCAAAACAGCCATTGGCACACACACAGATTTACATTTGCATCATTAACCTGTTAAACAATATAATAAATAACATAATATAATTGTCTTTGGCCGAACTCATACCTTAGACTAGAGTGTATATGCGGTCGGTCACTGTTTTACAAATCAGAGGAAAAAACCCACATAAATTAGGAAGTAGGCCAACCAAAATATTCCAACATCTTTTCTTGTACTATTGACACAAAAATGTTCAAAAAGGCTGTTCAAAAGTGTTTCTTTAATATTTAATTTCCTTTGTGTCTTTTTTTATTCAATCAAACATACTGTGTTTGAGAGTATAACTAATTATTTTGTAATTTAAAAAAACAAAGATTGCAAAAAAGTCTCAAAAATAAAGAAGTTGATCAAATTATTTGCAGTGCATGTAAATCTTTGAAAACCTTTATTTTTCTTTGTGCATTTCGAACACTTTTCATCCCAAACGCACAAATTTTGCTCTCTTTTCTGCGGGTCTAAATCTTTTGCTTGCAAGTTGAACAGTTTTGCTTGCGAATGATGAAGCTGTGTCTCAGTGGGCGGTCTCTACCAACCAGGATGAGTGAACTTGTAATATGGAGAGCAACATGTCCTTTACTGATTTAATATCATAAACTCAGTGACAAGTGAACTGAATTATTCTCTTGTTATGCTCTCCCACGTTGGCTAAACCAGTGAAGTCGGGCCAAATGGGCCAAAATAGGTAATCATGTAATCTGCCATAACTTCCGGATCAACGTTACCCGGAACCGTGATTGTGCTAGCAGCAGAAGAGACGTTAGTCACGTTACATTGACTTTTAACAATATTAGGCTTAAAAATTATAATGATAATATAGGTTCGTAAAATACATAATATAAATTCTACTTCACACGTTTTCTTTCCATGTTTTTATTGCTCGCCATGTTACAGGTTCGCTCGCTCTTCTCAGAGACACTCCGCGGCAGCAGCGGGAAAACGTAGTGGGCGTGGTCAACCTGCCACTTCGATTCAGGGTGACCAATAGAAAAGGGTCTTCCATCCTGATTGGTAAAAACCGCCCACTGAGACACGGCTTCATTTGCAAGCAAAACTTTTCAACTCGCAAGCAAAATATTTAGACCCGCAAAAAAGACAGCAGAAAAGAAAGCAAAATTTGTGTTTGTGATGAAAAGTGTTCGAAATGCACAAAGAAAAATAAATAATAAAACTTAAATAAAACTTCAATACTTTAGCTCATCCATGAACATGATTTCTGCCCGAGTCCGTCTGATTCCTTTCCGTCGGCTGAGGAAGTAGAGATGACAACTCCCACGGAGTTATCAAGATATGCCTTTGTTTTGAAAAAGTGACCTGTAGCAGCGAAAATTTCATATTGTGCATTTAACATGCTCTCAATGTGGACATGACGCTTGGTTTAGCATGTTTCATTATTTAACATAAGGTGTAAGTTGTAAAACGGAAAACATTTCGTTGTCGGCAGGATTCGAACCTGCGCGGGGAGACCCCAATGGATTTCTAGTCCATCGCCTTAACCACTCGGCCACGACAACTTGATGACGATACTAGGTTGGACACTCTTTTCATCAGAGGGAACGCGCGCGTGTCTATGTATTTAGGTACGGTCATTTATGCAGATGGACAGATAAAAATAAGTACATTACAAATCTGTTCTTCTCAACTTGTTTCAGTGTGATTCCAATGTGTTTTCTTGTACGCATCTTAGTTCTTTAACTAACACAATGACTGTTGCCGACTGGGGTGAGGTGATCAGGGAAAACAGGGTTTGCACAAAAAAGGTGGCATGTTGCACCTAACAAAGCTTGGTGCGTTCAAGTAATCTCGTATATCGTATTTACAAGTTGAACGCACTTGAACGCCACCACAATGTCGTAAATACCAGTGGGGAGCTCGGGATTTTCTCTAAGTCCCGTCTTTACGAGTTGTGGGCGTCACTGAGAAACATGGCGGAATACCACAAGACTTAAGGTATTTACAGTGATATTGTCAGGCTTTTCTAATTACAGCGCAGTAAGCTAATTGCCTGCACAGAATATGATGGCATTATAACAATGCAACATGTAACGATACAGTTGGCAGTGGCTTCATAAATTAATTTGATGAATAATAATAATAAAAAAACATAAAAAATAAAATAGTAACGTTACACCTGATGCACATTTCTTTGTTCTTCATTTTTTAGAACAAGAGTTTAAGAACCTTACTGTAAATGAAAATGTTTCCATTCCCTGACCGGGAATCGAACCCGGGCCGCGGCGGTGAGAGCGCCGAATCCTAACCACTAGACCACCAGGGAGGTTGCAACATAATTATGTAAAATCCAGAATCTTCCCAGAACACCATACACTATCTTTGTATATTACACCAACATACACATAATATTCAACAATATTATTGATCTGACTGTACTGACACTATGAGAACTGAACGGGACGATGTTACTGTTCACCGTTTTCTACAGCGCTGCTTTATAGTTGAATTGAACTGATTTCAAATTTGATGATCTTTACAGTTATTGAACTGAACTGACCTCATCAGAACAATGACACTATTTTCTTTTTAGAGCAGCTTTACAGCAAAATTGAACTCACATGTTTGCATCACATATACTTTTATTTTCCTGTTTATTACTGTGAAGCTGCTTTGAAACAATCTGTTTTGTATATAAAGCTCTCTATATAAATAAAGGTGACTTGACTTGACAATACCCAAGTATGAGATGAAGAATTCCAAATAACTGAAAAATCTGCCATTTTATTTCATTATGAGATAGTAAAAACATTTGCGGCAGAAAGTCAATAAATTACTGCACAATACTTTGGGAATTTTTTTTTTTTTTTTTACAAAAATGTAACTTATTTATGCTAGTCATTATGAGGAAAAAGGTTTGCAAAATTTACTCTGCAGGAACACTCGGGGAACACACAGACCCTCTTTTTTATTCACAGTTTCTCTCAGCACATACTCGTTCACAAGAGTCTCAAATCCTGCCTGTTGGAACAAACCAGCCAAGTACTCTATAAGAAAGAAAAAAGAAACAATACATTAACTTCAATGCAGTAACACACAGATGATCAAAAACAAGCAGTCCACACTGACCTCTTGAGAAGAAAAAGGAACGGGTCCCATCCTGTCTTACATAGAAATTCTCCCCCAGCTTATTGCCTGACTTAAACCTCAACATGGCATGATCGTACAGTCCATAGTCCCTGAAGAGGACAATACCTCCTGGTCTTAATACCTGAGAGTTTGTTTAGGAAGCAGAAATTACTTCAGAAGGCAAAGAAACTGAGTTATGCAAAGACAGTTATAAGTTTACTTGTTTTAAATTAAAAGTTGATGCAGTATGATACCTTAAACCACAGATTGACCACAGCAGTACCTTAAAAATTTGTTCTAGGGCTTTCTGCATCTTTTCAGGATGAATTGCAGACAGAACAAATATCAATGTGGCTACATCCACTGTTTCCACTTGTATGGTGGCCTGAAGATCATCCTTAGTGAGGTCACACTGAAATGCAAGGCATCGCTCAGTGCAATACAAGGCATTTTGCTGCAATAATAATGAATAATAATCAATAAAGACAGATTACATACAAAACAATTAGCGTATGAATGTGCAACGTTATATGGCGGGAAAAAGTTTGACCAGATGTGGGTTTTAAAGGTTAGTTCACCCAAAAATGAAAATTATCCCATAATTCACGTTCAAGCCATCCTAGGTGTATATCATGACTTTCTTTTTCAGCCAAAAGTAATCAGAGTTATATTTAAAAAGATATCCTGGCTCTTCCAAGCTTTATAATGGGAGTGAATAGTACCTTGTAGCTAAAAAAAAAGGAGCATCCATTCATCATAAAAGTAATCCATACGACTCCAGGGGGTTAACAAAGGCCTTCTGAAGCGAAGCGATGCGTTTTTGTAAGAAAAATATGAATAATTATAACTTTATAAACTGTAATCACAAGCTTCTGGTAATGTCCGTTCACGTGTTCATGAGAGTATCTAGTTCTGGCGTTTGACGTAGGATGTAGACGCCTCTCGCGGTTCAAACAAATAGGACTGGGCAACAAACTCAAGCTAAATATCGAAATTCTCTGACATTTCTCTTTTCAAATTCTCGTTTTAGACTTCTAATTCGTGACCGGTGTTTTGTTTTGCTCTATCCTCTGCGCTTCCGAGTTCGTCAATATGTCAGGTCAGAGGTCACTCTTCCGCCAGAACTAGATTAGTGTACAGCAGTTACCGCAAGCCAGTGATTATAGTTTATAAAGTTATAAATATGGATCTTTTTCTTACAAAAACGCATCACTTCGCTTCAGAAGGCATTTATTAACCCCCTGGAGCCGTGTGGAGCACTTTTATGATGGATAAGTGCGTTTTTTTTTTTTTTTTGCTTCAAAAAACAAGGTACCATTCACTCCCAGTATATATACGAAAGCTTGGAAGAGCCGGGATATTTTTTAACGTTACTTCAGATTGCGTTTGGCTGGGAAAAAAAAAGTGATATAAAGTCAAATTACTGAGTAAATTATGGGATCATTTTTAAATGTTGGGGTGAACTAACCCTTTACATTGAAAGGAAACGCAATTCCATCACTTTTACCTTCACAAACTCAACAGCTCGTGGAGAGAAGTCACAAGCATAGATGAAGATACTGAGATCCTCTTCCAGAAGGGGGAAAATACAGTTTCCAACCCCACAGCCAGCCTCCAACAACACCAGCTTCTGTCCTTGAGACTGAAAGAACAGAGTTACAATCATCCATACAAACTCAAACATTTTACAGCAAATGCTCGCAAAATCTTTTACCTCTCTGCAGTTTTTCAGTTCATCAAACTCTCTGGTGGTCCAGTGTCTGTCTTTGAAAAAGTTCGTTGTGTTTCTTTTATAAAATAAGTCCCAGTTTTTCTGCGCATCCGTTTCGAGTTTCTGCTGCTTGAAGTCTGTGACTAAGACCCGGTCACTTCTGAGTTTCTCCGTCTCTTCTGGTGTCAGTGTCCTTTCACTCAGATCAGCGGGCTGATGATGGGGGGAAACATCTATCTTACCCGTCACTGACATGACTGTTTAAGCTCTGGATCTTTACGATTAAAACTGACGACGACTTAAAATCGGATGCTGTGAAGTTATATCATAAAAGTCACAGCACGTTAATAAAGAAAGTTACACACACATCTCATTGAAAAGACGCCCACAATAGTTTCAGAAACTTACATGTACTTTAACTACCGATATATTAGGCGAGCAAAATGATTAAGAATAACAAATATTGGTATGTTTATCTGCGTAATACGAAAGCTCAAAGATTGAAAAGATCGCATGTTGCCATCATCTACTAGACATCTGTCTTACTCACTCGGGGAAATGCTACAGCGCTGGTGAAGGACCACGATCATCACCGCCACCGCCACCGCCACCGCCACCTACTGGACTGGATGAGACGCGCACAACGACCTGGTTAACCTTTCAGACCAATCTTTGCGAAAAGGACAAAAACACTGTTTTTATTGGTATTAACTACTATGCTGGGCCAGATTTCAACACTTATACTGTATGATGAGTATTTCAAAACATTTCAAACGTCTTATGATAACATCATTTTAACCTTCTAAATAAAACAACGAGGACATTAGAAAACTTTATAAGAACAGAAATTTATAACACAAAATTGTAAAAAAACAAAACAAACAAAACACACACACAAAAAAACGTAAAAGTATTAATTTCTCCCCTAATTACATTTTATATATGTGTGTGTGTGTGTGTTTGTGAATTTATTTATGTATACAATTGGAACTCTTACAAACTAATTTATCCTTGAACATTATTCTTAAAGGCCTATTGTTATTTTTAAAGTAATTTTGTAGCATCCTATAGCAAAGTCGTGTATATTTTTTATGTGAACAGTATAAACATAAATCATATTTTTATTTATTACTTTTGTAAATTACTATCAACACTTAAAAACTATCAATCAATCAATCAATCAATCAATCAATCTATCTATCTATCTATCTATCTATCTATCTATCTATCTATCTATCTATCTATCTATCTATCTATCTATCTATCTATCTATCCACCCATCCATCCATCCATCCATCCATCCATCCATCCATCCATCCATCCATCCATCCATCTA
Source organism: Leuciscus leuciscus (assembly GCF_965113295.1). Classification (NCBI taxonomy): domain Eukaryota; kingdom Metazoa; phylum Chordata; class Actinopteri; order Cypriniformes; family Leuciscidae; genus Leuciscus; species Leuciscus leuciscus. The sequence continues at coordinate 7,446,651 of NC_138744.1, forward strand.
TCCATCCATCTGCCTATCCATCCATCTATCTATCTATCTATCTATCTATCTATCTATCTATCTATCTATCTATCTATCTATCTATCTATCTATCTATCTATCTGTCTATCTATCTATCTGCCTATCCATCCAACCATCCATCCATCCATCCATCTATCTATCCATCTATCTGTCTATCTATCTATCTATCTATCTATCTATCTATCTATCTATCTATCTATCTATCTGCCTATCCATCCATCCATCTCATCTATCTGTCTGTGTATTAATGTTCACAGAGAAAATTAAATGTGGATATATAATAAATGAGGAAGAAATCACATATTTGTATCTTTAAATGGTGTTATGCATCACCAAACATTTATAGCTAAGCTACTGTTGTGTTTGATGTATATTTATGTTTGTTGAGACAATAAATAAATTACAAACGAATACAAACTCAGTATTGTTTATTTGACATACAGGTGCTTTTGATTTCTGGTCAGATGGCTTCAATGGAAAGCTCAGATCCTGTTTATACAGACAGGCAAATCAACACTTTGTTCGGAGAAAACTGAAGTTAAAACGTTGCAGCGAGAGTGTTGTTGCTCATCCAGTATGAAGAAAGCCAGTTCATCAGCCATTTACACCAATCAACATGCAGTCTCAGCCTCTGGCGGCAGGCAATGTCCACGGTGGCAGTAAGCATGCTCATTTTTAATTTACTCAGCCCCCCAAAAAATAAAAAAAACAGACGTTTATACAACAACTCTACTTTAATGTCTCAAAAACCTACATTCAAACCATGATACAGTGCTGTACCTGGACCCCCTTAAAAAAAAAAAAAAAATTCCACGGATCATCGGACATGCCCAGCCCCACGATACACAGTTCAGCCTCAATCCAGCACCAGACCGGGCCCAGGGGGTGAAGGGTGCCCTCTGAAGGAGAAGTTCGAGGGGCGTCCTGACTGTCTGCAACTGTGTGGATGACGAGCGTCCCCTCTCTCATGTGCATATACAGTATACGTTTAAATTATACAGGTAGCAGCAACACCCCCTCGGCGAGGGGTTAAGAGAGTGAGGGGGTGACACGGACTGATAGGGGAAAGAAGAGCAGCAGCAGAGGAGCAGCGAGGAGCCGCCTCTCTCTATACTGTTCCAGCGTCCCTGCTCTGGTCCCTCCTGCGACGGTGCTCTGTTTTGTTCCGGCTTTCCGAGTCCTCTCGGTCGATCGTCTCCTTCTCTCGTTCTCTCTTCCTCTCTCGACGGGCCTCGACGTTGTCTTTCTCCTGCAGGTTGAAGCGTTTTTTCTTCTCTCCCCGCCGCTGGCCTTTCGCTGGCTTACCTGCAAGGACAATTGGTGACAGTGTGAGACACTTTTTTAACATTAAAATATAGTATAAATCTGTGTTTTTTGTCTATTTTATCGTCTGCCAGGTGAAAATTTGATCACTTAGAGAAGTAATAGTACACCTCTTCTAAAAATAAAATAAAGTATGCATCAAATTGAGTAAAGTTGACAGTATAAGACATTTATAACATTACAAAAGATTTCTATTTAATACATGTTGTTACTTAAAGCTACACTGTGTAATTTTTTTTAGTTGATTCTTAGCAAAAAACACTTAGTTCTTTCAAAAATATATGTGCTCATTAATGTATATTTACTTCTTTCAAGTAATAAAGTATTCTCGTAAGTTTATAATCTGCCATTGAAAGTACATACGGGTGAGGGGTTCGAATGCCGGTCGCCATGTTGCCCCTCCATCTTGAAACTACATTAGCCAAAGAGGGACATACCTGTAAAGTCAAGCTTCGCTTTTCGCGCTTTACACTCAGTGACACCGTGACGAATGCGAGGGGGAGATTACTCGCGACTGCCGGCAGATTTGAAAGATGGAGGATCACGCCTATTTTTGAGGACATGTAGCAGAGTCGCCAAGGAAGCGAAAGAGAGAATTAAAACGTCAACGCGACAAGCAAATCAGCAAGACCAAAGTCAATACTGGAGTAACTTTTCCCAGATGGAAAGAGCTCATGAGGAGCATAGATTTTAAAACGGACGGCGAAGATGCCTGCTTACTTCTCGGCAGGTAATTCAGCCTATTTGTGTAAATTCGAAGTTTTATAGTTGCTTGTCTAACCAAAGCATGGTTGTGCATAACGCCAGAACGACCTCTAGTATAACTTGCGTTACTTTTCCTCACGTCAATTGTGAAAAAGTATTGTTTACCTTGTAACATAAATCTGTTCTGGGACGGATCACAGGTGATAGTTTTAAAGGCGCAATTGGACGAAGTCGAACTGGAAGCCATGTTAATCTTGGAATAATACGGCCACCGTAGGAGTTAAAACGCCCTCGAAATTGAAAGGAACAGAAACTAATATTCACTGGGTAGTCATATACAATTTCACCGCTAGATGGGGGAAAATATCACACAGTGTAGCTTTAAAAAATTCTATTCATCAAAAAATCATGAAAAAAAGTATGCTTTCCACATAAAAAAACAGCTGTTTCTTGAGCACTAAATCAGCATATGAGAATGATTTCTTTAGGATCATGTGACACTGAAGACTAGAGTAATGATGCTAAAAAAAACTCAGCTTTCCTATCAAAGGAACAAAATACATTTAAAAATATGGTCTATTAAAATTTAAATTCTATTTAAAAATCTATTAAATGAATAAGTTACACGTTTACATTTACAGTTTGGGGTGTGTTCAAAAGTAACAAATCGCAATGTTTTTAATCACCACAATGTTTACACTTTACAGGAAAATGACTTGCAATGTTTTTGCTCATTAATCTGGAATAAAAGAAAGTATTGGAACCAGAAAAAGTGCACACACAATATGACCAGTCAGAGTTTGGCCGGCATCTGAGCTGATTTATTTCCCATACAGGCATGTTGAATCATTCTATCATTCTATTAATCAGGCTTTAGTGATTTTCCCATCATCCCTCATTTCTCTCCCGCTCCAGATGGAATTACTCATTCAACCTAAGATGACCATTGTTCTTAATTTTGGACTGTTTTGGTTGGGAGACATCCCTTCAGCAATCATCACTTCTATTTAAAAGTATTTTTCATAGATTATTAAGAGTTTGATGGAATCCAGTTTGAAGACCCATTTATAAAGTTGTGAAACAGCAGAACCATCTGGTGGGGTGTGCGATTGGTTGCGTCTGGTCTACCACAAGATGACAGTCTTGTACAACAACCTTTTCCATTTCATTTGTCTTTCTTTAACACTGTCAAAGAATGGCTGATCAGTGTTTTAAAGGGATAGTTTACTGAAAAATGTAAATCCTGTCATTATTTTCTAACCTTCATTTCATTTATGAGGTATGAGTTGTTTTTTTTTTGGTGAACTTTAAATCTAAAAATTAAATAAAACAAAAATAAAATTATTAAAGCTTTTCTAAATATGAATAAATACTATAATGGTATATAAATAATATTAAGAATGAATATGACATCAATCCTGGTGTTGAGTCTTGATATAAACGATCATAAATTTCAGTTTCTCACACAGCTACTTATTCCTTCAGAAAGAATATAGTGCAAATGTTGGACGCTGTGAAGGGAGGGTGGGATCTTATGATTTCAAAGCTAGCTCGCTATTGCTAGCCTCTCTGAAATTGCCTACCCTACCTTTAACAAAAAGTAACAGCATATTGTTTAAGAACAACATGAGGGTGAGTAAATATGACAGCTTTTTCATTTTCAGATTAATTATACACTGGAAATGCAAAAGGTAGGCGGCGACCCATCAATTGCAGAGTCAGATAACTTTATCTCCATTGTGCTCTTGAGCAACCAGTCCGGTTTCTTCCAGGAACATGATTCCTGCAATTAGTGCACAGTACGTCTCTTTGGAATAAAACTGTCAAGATGAGCAACCACGGTGAAGCCGCCCAGCTGAATGTTTGACAGCAGAATAAGCTAACAACCGATTAGCACATCAAAAATAGAACGACTCAAAATACAAATTCTGTTAATATTACTTTATCTCGCCGTTGCTCAACGCTCACGGCTAGCCAATTTCCATTATTGTCAGAGGCTTATCGGTGGGGCACAGATGAGGATTGGAAAAGTGCTGAGGTGGACAGCCACCTCTCCCCCGCTTCTGCTCCCCCCACCCCCCAAAGCAGGCTCTATTAATCAGCCGGACTCTCTCCGGACTCCCTGCCCACTGCAACCCACACTGACCCACACATTCCTGGGGTCTAGCCAGGGCGATAGGGGGCCACTGACGACTCTTGTTTTGTGACTGAAAGTAGTTCAGGAGGATGAAGTGAAATCCCCCTCCTCGACCTCTCGTGGGCTCGAGGATGTTGTGATTGTACTGTGCATTCTGAACGGGCTGACTCATGTACGGTGTCTGACCGATCAAAACATACACACGCGCGCACACACATTTCACTCGCTGTCGTCACCTCCCCTCTCGCCGTCTCTTTAAACACAGGAAGTTCCCCTTCACGCACACTGTTGTCTTTGTCGTGACGATTTGGAGATCAGTGGATTAGGCGTAATCCTCTGCCTTTCCCATAAACCAAGGCGTAACATGACCAGAGCGCTGTGCCAATTATTATGGAGATGTTTACTGCCACTCTTTCGGAGATGGAAGGCTGTCACGTTTTTCAGTAAACAGTCAAGCGACGAAATGAATACAAGTGATTTCCTCAGCGATGGAGCATGTTCTTGAGCAGCTGGTCACCACTGCAGTAGCAGAGGCAATCCCAGAGGAAAATGTCATGGTTCAGAGGTTGCTTGTTCAAAGCTCATGCAAAGAGACCTACTGGAGTTATGTTACATTTACGTATCAATTTTGACACGAATAAGACAATTTATGTCATGCAGTATAAAATACAGTGTCATAAAATTAAAATGGATAGCACAGCAGATCAAGTGGGCTTAAAGGAATTTGATGAGAAATCAGAAAATAGGAGACCCATGCGAGAATACTAGTGTCTTTTTCTCTGAAAAAACAGGAAAGTTCCACTGGAAAAGTCACCATTTGTTCTCCATGTAATCTCATTTCTATAGGAGAAACAATTGAGAAATAGATTATTTTGTGAATTCTTCTTTTGGGATACTCCTTTAGTTTTAGAAGCCTGTTTCTGCCTTAGACAAGTGCATTTAAAAATGTAAAAAAGGAGATAAAGTGCAAAATAAGAATTAAAAGTAAGATTAACTCCAGTCTTCAGTGTCACATGATCCTTGAGAAATCATTCTAATATGCTGAGAGCTCTAGCTGAATAAAAGTATTAAATCTTACTGCTCACTGACCCCGAACTTTTGAAAGGTAGAATAAAGTGCAAGTGAAATATTATGAGAAATTAAGTGTTTTCTAAAAGTTTTGTATTACTCTTTGATGGCACACGGCTTCCATTTAAAGTTGAATCTGAGCATAAGTTTACAGGTGCTCTATCAACAGCTGAAAATAGCCACATGATAATGGGTCTATTCATCATTTCTGGACGAATCAATGGATTGCAGTTCCATCCTCCTCTAGGATATGTTGCAAGCTAGGAATGGTTTGGAACAAGTTTGTCTCATAGTTGTGTCTATCTAGATGTTTCAACATAGGTGAAATGAGGAGTCATCTGGCTCTGATTATACATTATTCTTGAAAGAGTGATTGAGAGGGGAGAAAAGAAGGAGATCTTAAAGGAGGAGGGAGATGAGAGGGTGAAAAGTGTGTCAGGACAGATGGAAGATTGAAAATGTGAAACGCTCTAAAATCAACCCTGACAACCCAAATCATCCCAGTCTGCTGCTGTTAAGGGCACAGAGGCAGAGGTGGTTGAAATAGGATATGATGTCGGGTGCAGTGGGGCACATTTTCATTAATGAACCCTGGGGGTGGGATGGGGTGGAGGGAGGGAGGCGTGCTGTCGTCCGGGGGCTTTTGGCAGGAGCCAGGCGGGGATTAAGGGCTCTGGCTCGTCCCACAGGAGGAATGCCCGGGCTTTGAAGGCCCAGTATAGCTGCTCTCCCTTAGGGAGGTTGGTGCTAGTGTGGACGGCAGAGGCGTGCAGGGCTACATACAGAGTTCAGTGGACGATTGAGATACACACACAAACTCAAACAAAAATCTATCTATCTATCTATCTATCTATCTATCTATCTATCTATCTATCTATCTATCTATCTATCTATCTATCTATCTATCTATCTATCTATCTATCTATCTATCTATCTATCTATCTATCTATCTATCTATCTATCTCCGTCAGTCAGTCTGTCTCTATCTCAATATTAAAAACCTAAATGAGCACATGTTGACATCAGGAGTTGAGTTTTTAGAAAGTCTGAAAGGGAAAGGACAGGGGCCAGACAGGTTGCGTTTGGACAAGATGTTTAAGAAAAAGGTCAGGATTAGTCAGAGGGAGAACACGAAAGAAAAACAAATGACAAGTAACGGGAGAAGAATGAATTTGGCTAGGGCAACAACAAGTAAAGCAGTTGCATGTGTGTGTGTATCGGGAGTGGGGGGCGGACAAGGAGGATGTATCAGTGTCAGAGGGCGGCTTGGGATTACTTTGAGCTGGCGGGGGTCGGACCACTGACCCTGCTGGTGTATGTGGAACATAAACACGGACAGGACAGAACCCCGGCAGATAATTAGCGCGCAGTTGATGTTCTAGGAGTTGGGGCAGCTGGGTAATCACAAGCGGGGGCGAGGTCGATAACCGAGCCTGAAACGCACCCCTCAGCTGTGGCCCCCGGCGGATCAACATTGCACTGACTCCTTTGATTTAACATGGAACAAAAAGTCTTTCTGTGCACAAGCAAAGAGGTTCTGATGTAAGAGAGAACACACTTCTAAGATGAGATGGAAGCTCTGTTCCTACATAAAAAGGAACCTCATAAGTGACTGATTTGGAACTCACAAATATATATATATATATTTATATATATATCTTAACTATAACAATAACTATATTAGTGTCCACAGAAGCAGACGATATCGTTTATTTTTATTCTAAGCAAACACTGCAGTTATGTCATCTAGCGCTTTAAATGCAGGTGGTCTTTTTTATCGTTCATCAGCTAGAAAAAAAATCATTCTGAAAGTGATTCCAACGATATAGTTTCTCTGTGTCGTTACCGTAATAGTTGTGGTGTGGACTCTATTCTTTTATATTTAGAACCATTTTAGAACTGATATTTATTGTTATAATTATAGTTATCATCCTAGGTATGAACGGGCCTTTAAAGCAGCGCTATGCAGTTTGGGCAATTTCTTCGCTGTTTTCTCACTTTTTGCTCGTGGGTTTCTCTATAGAGCTCCCCCTACAGCTTCGGAATAGATATTTGACAACACTGTCGTCAAAACTCGTTGGCGACTCACCCGCCTCCCATCTTCTCCCTCCTGTCATGTGCATTTGTTTTCAAAGAAGCCGGCGAACGCACGGAGCCATGTCCACTGAGGTATGTATGATACACAGAAGGCTAGCATATAAATGTTTATATAGGCGGCCCGCCGGCCCAAAGTTGCAAGGGTGGTTTTTCTGCTCAAAGGTGCTAGGGGGGTGCGAGAAGACCACCATTCAACCTGAAAACAGTCATATAACCATTCCAATGACTCCGAAGCTGTTCAGTTAAGGTAAAAAAAACTGCAAAGTTCACCTTTAATTGTGACGTGTTTTTTGTGTTTTTCTGTTGCATTTTTGTGCGTGATCAAGCGATATCATTGTTCTTTGGAGTCAGAGAAGTTCACATTTAAATCTCCACCTCCTTTATTTTCCTCTCTTCCCTCTCTCTGCGCTGAGGCCCTGACTGTTTATGAGGTGGAGAGCGATGGAGCATCGAGTTGGCCTGCTGTCTGTCATAAAGCAGTAATGTCCCACAAATACCATTACACAAATAAACATTCAAAACATAACAGGCCAAATATGGTTAAGATTACAACTGCACAGATCTTTGAATCTGCTCCATGTATTTGTTTTGCATCGGTTGGGAAATAATTCTGGCTCTTACATTTAGAATTACAATCCAGACGATACAAAACAAGCATTTATATGATAATAAAATGAGCAGAGTCAATGTTTTTTGTAGATGTGGAAAATGGATAACAGCCTACTAGCAATTCCATTCGCTATGTCAGGCATCGCTATTATTACTTCTTATACATAGGGTTAAGGGCTTGTTCTTAATATTACAGCTCGGTGTAAACCTCATCCCACACTGTTCTACAAACATGAATGATACATCAGGATGCAGCTTTTTACTTTTCTAAGTGATCAGACTTACAATTTTCAGGGACGATTGGGCCTATTTATCAATAATTATACTGGCCACTTACATCTTCTTCTTTTGACAAAGCACTCCCTCTTTTCAGAAGTCTGTGGGCACGGGCTCCCCAATGGAGAGGGATTCTGTAGGACCCTCCTGGTCCTTGTTTCTTCACCCCATTTGAAGCCACATGTTTTTCCCAAGCGCGAGCAGGGGCTCCACTCACTCCATTCGCCCACTTCACAGTGCACTAAAACACAGTTAACAAGTCAGTGAACACACGCATACAGCACTGCAGGGGTTTTGACAGCAGATGTACAGTATGTCAGAGACTGACCTGTTGGGATGCACTCAATTGAGCCATTGGGCTCAAACTTGTCTGGGCAGATGTGATGACATTGCCCATGCAGGAGGTAGTGTCCCGGCACACACCTCGTACACGTGTCACTGTTCTGACAGGAGTCACAGTCCACAGGACATGCTGTAAAACCATCATACACACACAATTAAACTCACTAGAATTATAGGGGAGAAACTAACTAAATGTAGTAAGACTACTAACTGGACGATTTTTTTTTCTTTGTTTCTTTGTGAAATTTCTTTGTGAAATTTGCTCAATTTCTGAGAAAATGTTTCTACACCAATTTTTTTTTAACAAACTACAAGTAATGTTGTTGTGCATCTAAACTCCACATGGCTGTTTTTAGACGGCCCTCTCTCTTATATGTAGCAGTGGAAAGTCTAATTCATTCTAGTGAATCGATTCATTCAGGTGGTCCTCTCTTTAATATTATCGCTGTCGGGCAGAAACCTTGTATCTCCATATTTAGTCATTTTTCTATAATTTACTATTGTTCACACTTTATGTCTTTCTGTGGGTTTTGCACATATTAACCAATGAAAAGTATTAAAAAGAGCTTGTGATTAAACCTCGTAACTCCATTGGATCCTCAAACTGTCACTCAAACCTCATAACTCCACCCCGCCTCTACCGTGAATGAAGTGCCTTACACATTTTGGACCGGGTCTGCTTGTTTGCAATGCGAGGGTAAATAAAGAACTGGTTGTTTGAATAAGTGCATAATTTTCTTTAATTTTTATGAATTTGATGAGCAGAAAGAGTCTTAGTCTAGAATTTGTTTTTGAGTCATTAAATAGTCCCTGCGTAGCACTTTGTCTTTAATAATATGAGATTTTGGCCAAATGACAGTAAAAAGTCAGCACCCATATAGCTACATTAAACTTAAGAACCTGTAAGTTGATGAAAACATAATGCCTCAGATGCAGCCGTTCTAATGACATTTTCTAATGAAATTCTCCGAAATTTGCTGGTCAAAAACATCGTAACTCCATTTGAGCTTGATTTTGGGAAAATGTTAACAATATAATGGCACATGCAAGTCTCTGACCATATATATCCACAATATCAACTTTGACAATGTTTTGTTTCATTATTTTTTTCAATTTCCTGAAAGTAGCGTTTTTAGAGATATATAGAGGTTTCCACCCAACAGTGATATGTAGCGTGTAGTGTAGTTTTACTTCAAATTATGATTAGCTTGTAGCTTGGAAAGCTACAGTTTCAAGTATAGCTTACACAACACTGGTGGCCACAGAAAAAGGAAGCTAAAAACTAGTCTATTATATCTGTGGCACTAAATTGAGCACTCACCAGGGACACACTCTTTCTTGGTATCGCTGGGCACCAGCCCATCTGGACAGCTCTCCATGCACTTGCCCTTGTGCAAGTAGGATCCCGCTCTGCAGCGCAGGCAGAAGTTCCTGTTAAAGCACGAGTCGCACTCTGACCCACACTCTGGAAGACACGTTATGCACTCATTACCACATTGCCTGAACTGAGAAGAGAATGCTGTAGCATGCATATCAAAGCCCATAGTTTCATTATACCGTAACTAAGACAAAGCCGCCTGTAGTGTAAATATTTCAAGGAGAGGTTGAGGTGAAACATGCGTCTTACTTGTGCAGTCGTTCCTGTCGGGGGAACGGGTGCCGTAGAAACCATTGGGGCAGGAGGCCAGGCACACTCCGATCTGCCTCATCCCGTCCCTCTCCAGGTGAATAAAAAGCTTGGGTTTGCACGTCAGACAGCCATTGTAAACGGAGCAGGTCTGACAGCCTCCCTGGCATCCCTGGGTGCTCACCCCTGAACCCTCTGTGGTAGAAACATCATTTTCACATTAGGATCAAGTAACATGTGTGCTCAAAATGATGTATGAAAATGTAAAGATCTGAGAAGTGTAATGGATATACATAATTTATGTATTTTCTGGAGAGTGAAACCACTGGTGTCAGTCTAGGCCTTTTCTTTCATTTCCAAGTGTTCCACAGCTACAATATTACTTATATATTTTGTGAGGGATAATGTGCAGTCAGCTTGTCGTCGCAAAATAAAGCAAAAATTCTGGATGTGGGCAGATGCAAAAAAAAAAAGGCAAATGATATTATTCTAAAATCTAGCATATTTAGATCAAATGTAACATGTTTATTCTGTTACTGTATGTAATTTATATTTTGTTTGTCTGTTTTAAAGTTTTCTCTTATCAAGCAGTAGTTGCTGCATCATCACTGCTCATTTCCATAAAGTTAAACTTTGTTGCACCACCAACAGTTTTCATGTGTGTTAATAGTCTCACTACTCTTTGTTTTCTCATTCTGGCTATTTCTAACCTGATTGGCTGCTTTTACGCATCTTATCAAGAGTAAAGGGTTTTTTGATCCATCTGCCTGTAAATGAAGTCACTGATTCAATAAACACTTTTGAGGACTAAATAATCACTGTATTACTTCCATAGTTTGCAAGACTAGTGGCATTATATCTTTGAAAGCTATTTAAAGTTTAGTTTGAAGCTCTTAGTAGCATGTTACATCAATTCACATTTTATGCCAAGCAGGGCTTGACACTTTTTTGCTCACCAGCCAGCCACTGTGGCTAGTGGTTTACCAAAGTTATTAGCCACTCAGCATTTTCACTGACATTTATACCATGGGGAAAAACTGCCAGATAGATATTTTTAATGTCTCATAATTTGGCAGCACTAAGATTAGGCCTCTGTCACTTTAAGACCGAATGCACGGATCCATTATACTGTTACACATGCGTTTTCTTTCTCAACTGTTTACGTTCACTTAAAACAAAACTGACTGTTTACGTGAATACTTGCAGCAAAAAAGAACTCAATTTTGTACTGAGAGGCAGCTTTATGTGCGTGCACTTTGGGTGTGAGCACAAAATCTGCACGAACAAGTAAAATTATGCGCAATATGCACAATATGCCCTGTAACCAACAATATTCCTCCGGAGCAAATGAAACAAGTGAAATGATTAATAGCGCAGCTGGTATTGTGTATCTATTAAGTGGAAAATGAATACTGTAAGCGTTTCAGATATTTCAGCATCGATATGTATCGAAAAATCTATATTTTTGACAACACTACATTGCACTTAGTTTTTTTTTTTATTTCAGATGCCTTTTAAGAAGACTACAATTGAAAAATGTATACTATATATAAAATTCAACCCTCCAAAGTGGCTAGTAGGAGTGACTGCGTTGCACGCCACTGCTGAAATCCACCCGCATTTGGTGTTAATTTCAAGCCCTGATGCCATTGTTTAAAAGTTTGTGATGTGGTCAATCCGTTTTGTTTTTTAAAGAAAATAATACTTTTATTTAACAATGATGCATTAAATTGATCGAACGTGACAGGAAAGACATTTATAATGCAACCCTTCTGTCCACTTCCTCTAAAAAAGTGTCAAATTTACATGGAAAAAATGACACTTTAGTTAAACATTTTCCCATTTAAAAAAAGATATAATATGCATGAATCCAATATTTTTCTTTTTTTCCTGTCAGCACCTAGTTACAACAAAAAACATACTTGGCATTTACTTGGACATTCTCAACATTTATAGGAGCAAACAGGAATGGTGGGTACAACTAAATGGTTCCAGGTTCTCTGAGGAAAGAACAGAGCCATCAATTAAAGCTACAACAGTGACCATAATGTAGTGTAATAATAAACACGACAGGAAGCACAGTCATCTGTGGATTCTCCCGGCAGAGAAACTAATCAACATAGACACGTTGCATACCGGGGTTTGCACGCAAACGGCAGCACAGTAGCCTTTGTGTTCATAAGCCCGCAAACAGAGCGGCCACACTATGACAAAACCCCAGACAGAATCGACTCGTCTCCACCTGTGAATACATGCTGAAGCTGCCCACCTGACAAAGAGGTTTCTCAATGTCCTATAGTGACATATTTAAAAAACACTCTCACTCACAAATCCCTTAAGATAAGATACTCTTAAATTATAGAGCTGATCGCTGACCTGACAACCTTCTGGACAGAACAACTCTAAAACAAAAAGAGATGGTATTTCTGAGAAATAGTCCTCCTGACTGTTCAAGGGGATTAAGAGAACATTTTCTTCAGCTTTTTGCTCAAGGGATTGTGAATAATGTTTATGCACTATGGCCTCATTGTTTTGGCTCGGGAACTGAAGAAGTCAAAAGTGATTGAGTTCACAGTTACTGTGAGAAGAACAGACGTTCACTGATCTATTCGCATCATACTGTAAAGTACAGTGCAGTACCTTGTTGAATTCAGTAAGGTAAAAAGATGGAAGGTGCTTCAGAGAGCATCTCTGATTAAAGTCAATCGGTTCCAGGTGTCTCTCAAAGGTCAGTCTCAGATGGTTAAAGGCTCTGCATTTTAGAAGGGACTGACCCTGTCTCAGCATCTGGATGAGGGTGAGTTAGGGGCAAAGCGAAGATTGGTCTAGCTCAACTTAAGAGAAGCAAAAAAAAAAATTGCTTCTGCTTCTAGTTTCACTTATGTAATTTGAAATGATATGGCTTGAAAGAATGTTACATAGTGAGGATTTCTACAAGCATCAGTAAATCTAAACAATAAGGCAGCAGTTAAAGTATAGGAAATGAAGGACCCTAACATCACTGTAACAAGCAGACTCACAATGAGTCTGTGTGTTACAGACTCATTGTGACTTGTTCATTAAAAAAAAACAAAAAAAAAACAGTAAAATCAGTAATAATATTTAATAGTATTACAATTTAAAATAACTGTTTTCTAACTGAAAATATAATTTATTCCTGTGACAGCAAAGCTGAATTTTCAGCATCATTACTCCAGTCTTCAGTGTCACAAGATCCTTCACAAATAATTATAATATGCTGATTTGCTGCTCAAGTAACATTTCTTATTATCAAATTCAATACTGAAAACAGTTCCACTGGTTAAATTTTTTGTGTGGAAACTGATACAGTTTTTGTTCAAAATAACAGCATTTATTTGAAATAGAAATCTATTTTTAACATTAAAATGTTAATGGATGATTGATGGATAGATGATGGACGGATGGATGGACAGAAAGATGATAAGATAGATAATTTTTTTCATTTCTGTTTGTTTACATGTATTATTTTCTCTTTATAATAATACTAATACATATTATTTTTATATAATACAGTAAGATAAAAACATGCATCATTTATTTATCATATAAATATAATTACAATCATGGATGGATGGATGGATGATGGACGGACGGACGGACGGACGGACGATGGATGGATGGATGGATGGATAGATAGATAGATGGATGGACAGAAAGATGATAGATAGATAGATAGATAGATAGATAGATAGATAGATAGATGGATGGACAGAAAGATGATAGATAGATATATAGATAGATAGATAGATAGATAGATAGATAGATGGATGGACAGAAAGATGACAGATAGATAGATAGATAGATAGATAGATAGATAGATGGATGGATAGATAGATGGACAGAAAGATGATATAGATAGATAGATAGACAGACAGACAGACAGACAGACAGACAGACAGACAGACAGACAGACAGACAGACAGACAGATAGATAGATAGATAGATAGATAGATGGATAGATAGGTAGGTAGATAGATAGATGGATAGACAGATGGATGGATAGATAGAAAGATGATAGATAGATAGATAGATGGATAGATAGATGGATAGATAGATAGATGGATAGATATAGATAGATGGATAGATAGGTAGATGATAGATAGATAGATGGATAGATAGGTAGATGATAGATAGATAGATAGATAGATAGATAGATAGATAGATAGATAGATAGATAGATAGATAGATAGATAGATAGATAGATAGATAGATAGATAGATAGATACCTGCTCTTACATTCCATACTACTGAACTCGGGCTCAGGCATCGTTGTTTTGTTTTGTTTTTCTGTCCCCCTCCCCTGATTTGCAGAGTTCAGTCTTGGCCGCCAGATTGCCATAGATCAAGGATATTCTGTTTGACATATCTAAGCAATCTTTACAACTGCTGTCCATTTGCCCAAATGTGTTCCTGCCAAAGCTCTCTAATTCACAGAACCCTTTACACAGAGGAATTCTGCATGCCCTTGCACTGCCACAGCCCCTGGGTAGGCTTGCATAACAACCACACGAGCACTCCTGAAATCCGAACGTTCGAAATCGCTTCGCCACGGTTCAAACTCAACGACCACAAAAGCAAGCATTCCCAGAATCTATCGGTAAAGCGGCAGAGTTAAAACCTAATTAAATAACAAAATGTAAGACATCGACATTAAACAAAAGCATTTGCTTATTGCCCAAAGACTTGTGGTGTGAGTCGGTGAGGCAAGCCGACACAATTAATTTCCTGGGATATGTACAGCATGGGGAGGCCACACACAAGCAGAGATAATTTACTAAAAACACAGCCATGACTTTTTTCACAAGGAAATTAGTTACCACATATTGTCATTGACAAAGCTGTGTGGGACTTAAATGGTGACCTCACCTTTTATGTCCTCTGTGACCTAGTACACTCATATTAGACAAAAGTACCACAAATACACTCACATAAAAACAATAAATAAATAAAAACACTCTTGCAAAGCATTCATATGCAAGATAGACATTCTGATATAGATGTATAAGATGTTACAAAATCTTTGGCATTAAAAAGGTGTCCATTTTACATGCAAATCAAATCCTTGTGGTGTCTTGTCAACACAGAGACGCAGAAACTCACACACAGAACACAGGAAGTGTTTGAGGTCAGACGACCGTTTGGTCACTCGCTGTGAACTGATAAATTAGTCATGGTCATTCACCCAGGTTTCTGTCCATCACAGGCATTTCAAAGTCTCTTAATTAGCAGCCTCTGATGATGGCTGGTGCATTCAAGATCATCATGTTTGACACACTTCACTGTCAAAGTGTTAAACAGCAAAGATTTGACCATACATAAAAAAGATTCATCACCCTGCACACCTGTATCTATAAATAACATCACTTTGGAATGAGTCAAAATCTGCTAAGGGGTAATTAAATGTAACAAATCATGTAAAAATGTATAATCCTTTATTGGAATATTAAACAATATTTGAACAAACTTTGATAATTGCCTTCATCTTTGAAACAACTGAGAAGATAGTGCTCAAAGTAGGCTACATTTTATAAAAATCATCTGTCAAGTTTATAATATATTACAGCATATGGGAGTCAAATTGGACGACTACAGGGACTCATCTCAGGCTCACTCATTTAACAGTTCATATATTGGCAACATTTTGAAAAAAAGATCAGTCAAGAATATAATTTTTTTGAAAATATTCAAATCAAGAAAATCGTCCAACCAACAAATGTTGGACGATGTTTAGGCTACTAACCTGGCGAAGTTTTTCAATTGGATTGCCGTTTATTCTCTTTAACATGCAGTGTGAAGTATTTCACTCAGTTCCCTGATCATTCTGATTCAATTTAAGCGAGTGAAGAACAAATTTACCTATTATGTACATTATCATCTCTGACGGACAGCATGTTGAAGCCACTCAGGCCGCCATATTCTCAATCTTCTCGGAAAGCGATGAAATCACGTTATTTTTTGACAGACTTGATGTTGTGAGATTCAAATAATGTGGATTTGAATGTATGGATTGGTAATAATTACTTATTTCTTAGCCGGCAAGTCTCCAGAGAAGTGATTGATGCCCAATATTTTTGTTCTAATATTCCAACCGACATCCAGCCTAGAGTTTTTGACAGACGCGATAACGTGCATAAGGTGAAATATGTTTGATTTGTGGGTAAATATAAAACGTGCTGTAGACATTCAAAATGCTTTTTTGCATTGTTCATTACTTATTTTACGGAATGAAGTTTATTTCATGGTTTAAATATTTCATGTTACTCAGAGACCAACATGTTTGTCTTGACAAAAATGTTACAATCAGCTGTCGCAAATTCGTTGATTTTTGAAAACCAAGTTTTTTTTTTTTTTTACCAGTTTGCAGATTGCAAAAAAGTTGTTTTATCATCTCTTATAACAAAAACTATTTTATTTAAACCCATGAAAATTCAGATCTTGTTGTAAATAGTGAAAAATCACTTTTTAAAACTGTTGTTCCATTTTTATCAGATTTTGACTCGTCTATGAATTGATCAAAAATATGCTGAAATGAGCGAAACAATTCTGTTCTTTAAGGATAACCCAACATTGTTTTCTCTTTAAATTCAAAATAACAGCTGTGTGCTCAACTAGCTGTCAAAGTCAGATTAGATGTATTTTTCTCATATGCCACATGAGAGCACATACTTAGTATGCTGAAGACACTGTCCTAGCCACAGTCCACAATTCTGGCACCATCTCAGTTTTAAACAGAAAATATGGCTAAGGGTTTTGTATTTTGAATTCCATAATATAATTTTGTTCTATCAGACTTGAAATAACCCAGTGAGTGCCACATAGCCACGATGGCATTTTTGTGGCTCCCTGATACCAAAAGCTATTGCTCTAATTGGTTTTGTCACAACTAATTTGGACCACATGTTTATACATTCATACTAATCTAGCCTTTTAAATCATATTTGTAAATTACTTTGCTTATTAAAATAAAAATCATACTCAGTTCCACAGTTCTGGAGCCTGTCATGCATGCATTGCATCATGCAAATGTGTGTTTCTTTCTCCTATGTAAAACAAAAATAATCATATAAATACTTCATCCAGGGCCATAACCACCATAGACAGTGAGGGGGACATGACCTCCAAATTACACTTGGTCCCCCACAATCCTTAGTATTTGGTTACAACTTTGACTTGATGCTTCTGATTAAAATGGCCTTTTGAACGAAATGGGGAATTCCTTATGTTACCCTCAACAAGCTATTCAAATGTGTGCAATCAATTATAAAACATGTACTAGCAGGTATTTTATGTGCTCAACTATAAAGATGCCCCAATGGCCCTGTGCTGGCGTTAAGTGGGGTCCGGGTCAGAAAACGTGTGACCTACAACTAAATTTAAACATTTGTTTTTCAAGGATGTATTCAACATTGTTGCAAACTGAAAGAAAAGGGGAAACTGTACTTCTGTCAATACTGAACTTACTGAGGTGTCTTCCTATCCGTGAGCAGCAACAGCCAATAAATGCGTGAAACGGACCAAGCGCACGAGGGACCAAGGGTTTTCAGCGTAATGCAGTGGCCGCTAGAGAGCGATCCTAACAAGAAACTGGACTGGCCATAGACAGCCAGATACTAGACGAACAGTGCACACCGAAACTATAATAATGATGAACAAATTCATGCTCGCTCTGTTTACTAAAATGACTGAACGAGAGTAAAGCAAAACACAAGTAAAACTCGTCAATGAAAAGAAACATAAGAAATGCAACATAGCCATGATTTAAAACACATTATAAAACCAGCGAGATACGTGTCCGAATAAAACCACACAAGTGTCCACTAAAAACAAAACATCTGTCGTGACTTGCGCGTCTTCTTGCTCGACTTTTTAGGCTACCTCAGCGCAACATTTCCCAATAGAAGTTAAGTAGCTGTTTTTTTTCTCTCAGCAAAACTCACTGTGGCGAAACCTATGTAAAATATCCCTCAAATTAAGCCATCAGAACGAAACCAGGAGGTACACTGTCACTCTTTAGTGACAGGCGCAGTTTCACGGGCTCATTTCAGGCAACAGGCTATAGGCTACTGTTCAGGGTTGCCAGGTCTTTGAAACAAACTATCCCACAACCAGCCTAAATCACCAATAGGCTAAGACCAAACCCCTTAAAAACAAACCAAAGTATTCCACGCATTTTATAATCAATGTAACGCATTTTCAACTTGTATAAAGCATTAAGTTGTTAATCACTGAAAATGTTTAGGCTAACTGGACACAGGATTGCTTGGAAAATGTAGGCTACTTGTACCATGTAATGTTACTTGTAATGTAGGCTACTTGTATACCATTATCAATGTACTTGTAGGCTACTTAGATTACATTTTTACTGCTATTAGGCTACTTCATATATGGACCTCACTCAGCGTAGATACATTTTACTGAATTTTTCACAAATGAAAACGGCTGTATACAGACTGTTCAATGGTGCAATACTGAAAAAATACCCCATGACATATAGCCTAGGACTATTGAACATAGCAAACAGCATAAAGTAGGCTATATAGCATCTACCCTGAGTAAGGTCTACCATCGTTTATTTTTGTGTTGGCCTATCTTAACTCTAAACACTATTTGCTACATTCACTGTATTGTTTAACCACAGATAGTCAGCTTATCTAAAACAAATTTGAATAAATTGTACCTGTTGTTGGTTTGTTAAAAGAAAAAAAAGAAGGAAAAAAAAGAAGAAAAGAAAATCATTCCGCTGCCACAATTTAAAAGTAGCCTATTTCTTCGGGAAACAGCGCATTTGGCAACCCAGGCCGTTTGTCACAAAATATGAACGAAGAAAACAGTGATATAGGTCATAAGAACAAAAATAGCATATCTACTTCGATAACAATAACTCAATCACAGTTCTTCCAGCTGGGAAGAAATATTTAACTGCTTTAGTTGTCAGCTGCCTATATTGTCATATGCTGAACCACAGAAGAGATGTCGAGTCCGCTGGTTTTCTTTTTAGATTTTGAATTTTGAATTTTTAAAACTCATATTTTAATTGTTTTATTTATAGCAATGGCGCGTCTTCCTTGCCAAGTCATAAAATAAATAAAATGTTCCATTCTCAGGAAAATCTTTAGCCTATCTTAATCAGTTTCCTATCACCTGATCATTATCAATATTCTTCCCTAAGCGATTTATTTTTTATTTTTTATAAACATTAATTTTACTTTTTAAGTCTCTTAAAATGAGAAAAAGTTTTAAAACATCATGACCACTAAAAAAGCGACTCACACAAACAGCCAGTAGCCTACAAGTCACGGTGCAGGTGTGCGCAAAGCATCAGATCAGCAGCGCGCAGAACTTACGTTTGTGTTGCCGGTGCCTGGAGCCGTGTTGCTGACAGTTTGTGTATTCCATACAATGCAAGATCAAAACAATGGAGATCAGTTGTAATTGCATAGTAATCAGGGGAATGAGGCTTGTCTTGTCAATTTCAATGTCCCTTAGCGCACTCTGATCTGTGCAAAACTCAATATGTTATTCCTAAATCGGGCAGAAGCCCCAGCTCTGCTCACGCGCAAGAGAACCAGAATTGTCAATGGCCCAAATGCACCTGGGCCGATTCGGCAGTAACATATTGGAGGCAATCCACATATGTGCCACTGAGAGATATCCAAAGAGAGAGCCACTCATTCCATGGAAACAATGAAAGTGTTAGTTCTCCATCCAGCGCACTGTAAGCAAAATAGGGAGAAGGGAATCAAATTAAATTGGCATGGTGATCAATTTGGATTGTCTTCCTTAATGACTGTGCGTATTCCCCTCTGTGATCCTGTGATCCAACACAACACGTCCAGGTGTGAATGTTACTTTATTTATTGAGCCTGGCATGTAGGAGGTCCTCGCGTCATCCTCATCACAGCATCTCGAGAAACTTTCAGTGATTGGTAAATAGTCGCCGACACTTCGCTCTTCTCTGTTCAATCTCTATAGCTCCCAGTTTCACGGTTGAGCAATTCACTATCTCTCCCTTTCTCTCGCCTGCTCCCAGCTCGTATGCTCGTCTGGTAACTGATGACTTCAGCTCTCTGCAGTCTCTTTCCCCCCTCTGAACTCCAAAGTTTATTTAGAGGGCGAGCACCCCACGTCAGACACCCCACGGGCTACCAACACTCGCCTTTTTCATTATATCACGTTTTCCAAGACTCGAGAACTTGAATGGAAAAAGCAGACACACGCAGACAGACAGACAGACAGACAGACAGACAGACGATAGATTGATAGATAGATAGATAGATAAACACACATTTATCCAAGACATTAACCAATAAATTAATCAATAACAAATTCATTGCTGTTACCTTTGTATTTATTAAGTAGCCTAAGTTAAGCCTTTTTTAAAAACTTGTATTTATAATAAATTATAATATATAATTTTCTCAGGTTTCATATTTTTCAGATATTAATTCCAAATTCAAAAGCATCTTAGTAATATTAACTGGCCATACATATGGTTGCGATAATAGAGGAATTTCCATTGTGATCCTCTAGAGGGGGTCAGTGCTATAAGAGCCACATTGCTGAGCACAGACTGCGTCTGACTCTGAGATGCGTTTTCAGTTGTTATGCATGCAATGGCCACATAAAGACAAATCCTTGCATTTTTTTTTTTTTTATTTTTTTTTTGTGTGTGCGCCGTGGAGCATAAACAATGGTGGTGATTACTGGTGTATAGGCTACGTGAGAGCGCTGCACAGCGCAGTGGTTCCCTCTTCTCCCACAGGGAATCTTATTTACACGTCTGGCAGTGGGACGGGGAGGCCTGCTTTTCTTAACCAGCATGTTGATGTTTATAAGAATATGAGGTGGACCAATGTTTCCTCTGTTGTGGCTGCTCCATCAATCACAATGGGTGCAGAGGGGGAAAATGCCATAACTTTTGGAGGACTCCTTCTAGTAAAGTGCAGTTGTTCGTGCCCAGTACCACTGAAGAGGGTGGTCGCTTTTCAGATTAGAGGGATTTAACTGCCATTTTTTTGTTCTTGATTATTCATTAATGAGTAGTCTTTGGTAAATTCAGCTGTAAGGGATAAAACATGGTTTAGTCTGTGGTTGTCGATGTGGGGGGTGAACATTCCAAGGGAGTTGATCTTCATATGGGAAGGGGGGACAGAATAAAGCCCCTCTTTGTGCCCCCTACTCCTTTGATAAATTAGTCCCAGCGACAAGCTCTAACGGGGAGCGGGGAAGAGGAGGTGAGGTCATTTGGTCACTCTATGTGACGGCCGATGAGAGAAGCCGTCAGCAGCCTGAAATGAAGCCGGGCAGGTGCACCACGCCGACAAGGAGCAAAGGTAACTGAAAATGTGTGAGGCCTGCAATATCATACATGGAAGTAATCAGCGTAAATGGCTGTATGGATGATAACTGTGTCTAATCCTGACACTGGAGTATTTAAGAAGACCAGACACAGGATATTTTTATTACAGGAGCTTGTTGCTCCAAGAGGCATTACAGAGTGGACCACATGGCTCCATGCACTCTCATCCATCCTGATCCCATCACATTCTCCACCCATAAACCTCACAGATGAGAGATCCCAGTGCAGGGAATGGTGTGATGTGCTATTGTGCAGAGATGACCTATAGGCGTTTGCATCATGAAATACTCTTATTTGGAGTCGAGAGGATTAAAACAGTGCACAAGTTAGTGCACTGAAGCAGGAAGGAGACGGGAGAGGATGAAGATTCTGCCATGTTCTAAGGGCAGATAAACAAGGCTTGCAAAACATAAACACAGGGAAGTGGTGAGTGACGTGCAAACTCAGGTGTACACGTGCGCTGTGGTCTGCAAACTCACTTTCACCTGCTCCCCGAAATCCTCAGCAGAATTAAGGTCATCTGACAGAAGTTCCAAACAGCAGAGTTGTGCATATTTCAGAATTGAGAAGAAAGCCTTTTAAATTACAGGTCTGAATTTGATTTCAATTGAAGTAACAATAAGGATGCAGAATTGCAATTTGAATTTGAATTTGAATGTAAAGAACTGGAATGGAAATAAATTGGAAATAAATTTTTTTAACAAAAAAGAAGTAAAAAAAGAAGCAAAGACCAAGATAGATAGATTACATTAAATACAATTATAAATCAATATATTTAATAATTTAATGAATTCAATATTTTAATAATTTAATATAGACCTATAATATTAATATTATCTATCTATCTATCTATCTATCTATCTATCTATCTATCTATCTATCTATCTATCTATCTATCTATCTATCTATCTATCTATCTATCTATCTATCTATCTATCTATCTATCTATCTATCTATCTATCTATCTATCATTCAATATATACTTTTCAATTCATAAGAAAATTAATTCATATATTTAATAATTTAATGTTTAATGAATTCAATATTATTATTTTTTTTTTAAATAGGCCTCCATATATACAGTGCAAAAAAAATGCTTTTCTTACTTAGTATTTTTGTCTGGTTTCCAGTCCAAATATAAAAAAATTCTTAAATCAAGATGCATTTACTATAAGTAAAATTAGACAATATGTTATGTCTTGTTTTCTGGGGAATTAATTTTGATTAATTCCCCAGAAAACAAGACATAATATCTTATGGCATTTTACTACTTTAGTAAATGCATCTTGATTTAAGATTTTGTTGTTGTTGATATTTGGACTGGAAACAAGACAAAAATACTAGAAAAGCATTTTTTTTTGCATATATCAAACTTCCTTTGAGGTGTGGCCAATTCAATTTCACTCATATATATATATATATATGAGTGAAATTGAATTGGCCACAGAGTGAAATTGAATTGGCCACACCTCAAAGGAAGTTTATTAAAGGTTTATTAATATATTTTTTTTAATATATATTTTGATCTATATTGTCATTCCAATTAAAATTCAAGTTACTTCCTTAGAAGTGTGGACAATTCAATTTTACACTTATGAATAGAAAAGGACCCTGAATTTTCCACAACCTTGGCTTTCAGACATTTTAACTGGGCCAGAAGCGCCTAAAATCTAAATAAACAAAGAGTCTTGCTCATAGAATGGTGTGTGTTGCACTGCTTCTTTAGGCCCTGACCGCTGCCACATGAAACACATGTACCTAATAAAAGTGTGAAAGCTCTTCGAAATCGATCTAATCTGAGAGAACAGACTGAGCAAAGCCTACAACATACGCAGACTTGAGCGGGATTTGCAGGCTGCTGAATTCCTGTGGCGAGACAGCTGCTCGGTACAGAGGAGTCCAACCAACGGCGCTCTAGAGCTTTTCCAACACTTCATTCAGTCTCACTGTTGCTGAGCAACCCGTGAGCCAACCTGGGCCTTTCCGAGTGAGGGGATCGGCTGTCTATAAAGGGTCTGGTGGTTTATATTAATCAGCATGATGCCGTTAGATTCTTTCATTTTGATTAAGGTTCCTCCCCACCTCCTGACAGGTGGTCTGTCTGTCCCAGGCTGCCCTATTGTCCCGCAGTAATCACTCTCTGCCCTGGACATGTCAGGGAGGATTGGGGAACGGTCACCCTGGAGTGTGAACGTCTGCAGATTTTCTGCCAGGCCACTCCGGGTGTTGCGTTTCAGCTGCCCTTGAGCTCTCTCGCGTTTGTTTGTTTGCACTTAAACACTCATTATAGTGTGGATTTTATGATGCCACCCCCCAACTTTTTTTACAGGCTCTTAATGAGACGGAGTGAGAGAGAGCAGGGACACCTGGAGGCACAGCTGACATCCACTGAGTTTAAAAAGGAGTTAAAGAATCAGACAGCACACAAGTGGAGGGAGACAATAAGTCAAAACTTATCCACCAGCTCAACACAGACGTTCTTCTTGCTCGTCAGTAATTCAGCCTCGGTAGCTTTGAAATCCATTTGCCATTATACACATAATTCTGACTACTACTGAAGCTTTTTATTTATTTATTTTTAAATCAGCTGTAGATATAGGGTTAGTTCACCCAAAAATGAAAATTCTCTCATCATTTACCTTGCATGACTTTCTTTCTTCATGTGAAAAACAAAATAAGTTATTTAAATAAAAATAAATAAAAAAGAAAGAAAAAAAGTCAGTGTTTTTTGGCCATATGGTGCAGTTTTATCATACTAATTATATACTATAGTATTTATTAATTAATTAATATTTAGAATTATCTTATATTTTTATATTTTCAGTTTATTCCAGGCTTTATTCATTTTATGTGCTTTTGTCATTTTTAGTTCTAGTGTTTTTCTTAAATATTTCTATGTAGCATTTATTTGTTTTTAAGTTTTAGTAATTTAGTACTTCAACATCAACTTATTTTATTTCAGTTAGTAGCCAACACAACTTATTTTTCATCTAATATTAATATTTAATTTTAGTTCAGTTTTATTTCAATTAAACCATTATTAATAGTTTTAGTTAACAATAACTAAATGGTAATGTAAGTCAATGGGTTTCAATATCCAGTGACTTCAGCATTCTACAAAGTATCTTATTGTATGTTCCTTAAAACAAAGAAAGTCATACAAATTTGGAATGACATGAGGGAGAGTGAATGATGACAGAAGTTTCCTTTTTGGGTGAACTATCCCTAAACATTTTTGTTGGATGCATCAGCCAATAAAATTAAGGCAAATCCAGTTTTATTTTAATTATGTAACAAAATGGTTAAGATGGAATATATTGATATACTGTCTAAAAAGTAACAGCTTAAATGCACACAGACACATGTTGTGTGTATGCGCAGTTGTGGCGTTCCTCAGCCAGAAGTTTTATATTTTCCACTTTTTAAGCATGAAATTCAAACTGTGGAATGACTCTCTTTGGTGCTATTAAGCTTACTTTATTTTACTGGGAATCATTCTAGCACCAAGAAAACTGACAGGATACTTAAACACAGAACTCTACAGAGGACAGAACTTGAGAAAAGGTCATGGAGAAAAAAAAACAAAAAAACCCTGGCCCTGAGTTATCTGAAATATAACTATTTCATATATAGTAGTTTATCTGAAAATTAAACCTCTGTCATCATCTATTCAACCTTATGTTGTTCCAGATGCATGTGACTTTCTTTTATCTGTGAATCACAAAAGGATACATTTTGAATCACTCACTCACTCAGACCGGGTTTGAGAACCGGATCAACTGATTCATTGAGATTCAACTCAAAAGAACGATTCATGAATTGAATATTGCATCTCTTCTAAAGTACTCTCATGAATGTGCAGAGAATAAATGACAAAATTTTTGTTTTTGGGAGGCGAACTATTCCTTTAAAGAAGTCTGTGAAAGAAGAAAAACTGTTCTTCCAGCCTTAAAATGTTAAAGACATTATCAGCCTGGAAAACAATGGAACATGAACTTTATTCAGAAAAACAAAGCCTCCCTTTCCATTTGGTCTTTGCAATGGAAACTTGTGGAATGAAATACAGACTAATTTCACCTCTTTGAATGTGTTGTGGCAGAACCACCTTTAATAATACCACATGATTGAGTAGAATGGAAATTGTGTCCAAAAATGCCCATGACAGAGGAGGGTGCATTTGGGCACTTGCGCCTGTTCAGCCATTGGGATTTTTTCTATTTTTCCTTTCGCTTTCTCTCCCAGTTACTCACTCCTTCAACATCAGCCCTGGATGCCCAGTGAAAGCATGCTAATTAGGGTAAGTTGCACTGCTATGATTTTGACTGGGTCAGTTTTGGGTCAGTTACATCTTAAACCCTCCATCGCCACATTATAAACCCGCATTAGTCAAGGTATTTCACAAAACCATGCAACTAATTGTAGCCTGAAGCACCTTGTTAGAAAGACCATAAAGATACAAAAAAGGAATTACATAACTAAGAAGTTTAACTGAATAGCTTTGTAGACATAAAATCAATTTGAACACTGAACAACACAATATGTTATTACTACCTAACACGCTTGTTATTCATACCACTTAATACAACTTTAGGTGTTCAAATGTACATCATTAGCAACTTAAACTAAATAAAATATAACTCAATAGTTGTCCTCAAACAATGCTGGACCTGATGCCTGTTTTAAATTAAGTCAGGACATTTGGCCATTAAGTTACAAGATCTTTGCATTTCATAATTTGAAAGAAAACTAAAAGTGTTCAAACTTGTTAAAACTCAGTGGCGCTAATTACATTCTTAAAAGCCCATCATATAAAACTATACCAAAGACCTATAAAACAGTGTGATTCAAGGAATGTGTTTTTATTATCAAAACCTACCGAATAATTAAGAGCAAAATTGGTGGAAACTAATGGCCACAAGACTGGCCTCGCTAGGACTGACTGAAGTGACGGGATGCTGATCGATTGTGATGGCAAAAGGAAACACATGCGCGCCGTGTGTCAGGTACAAGAGGCCCGTAAAAAAGCCCCTGCCTGAGTGCTGGGGTGGAGAATGGCGACTTTTGGCTGTTTATGGCGAGTGATAATAGCCCCTTCATAAAACAAACCCTGTGCTAATTATGCTGGTGGTCGCTCAACAGCACCTCAGCAGTAGCTCTAATGAGTTACACTATGTCAATCCACTAGATTTGGATTACAAATTGTAAAATAGAGCAAAGAATAACAACATAAAAATGCTTAATGACGAGTAAATCTTTTTTGGTCCCTTTAAACAGTAACATTATCAGGTTTATTTTATGTACCGCATGTTGTTTTATATCAGCATATTGAGACTTGATATGACAGAAAATATTTATATTTATAATAGCTTTCCTGTAGCTCAGTGGTAAGAGCATTGCATTAACAATGCAAGGTTGTGGGTTTGATCCCAGGGGATTGCACATACCTATGTATAAATGTATAGGATAACGCAATGTAAGTCGCTTTGGATAAAAGTGTCTGCCAAATGCATAAATGTAAATGTATATATATATATATATATATATATATATATATATATAAATGTTTGCTTTTTTCTGACAGTATATATATATATATATATATATATATATATATATATACTGTCAGAAAAAAGCAAACATTTCAGCTTGTCACTGGGGCGGTGATCGAAAAAGTACACCCTTTTTAACCTTGTATATTCCTAAAGGGTGGACATGAGTATATGAAAATGAAAAATCTGTCATCATTTACTATAAATGCGTTTCAAATCTGTATGACTTTCTTCTGCAAAACACTAGAAAATAATAAGGTATGCCTAAAAGTACAGTTTTGAACATTCTTGTGAGCATTTTCTCAAAGTGCAGATCTTCCTCTCTGCATATTCTGCTGGAGAGAAACCAGTTCTGATGATCTAACAACATAATCTGGAAGAAGGGGCACTCTTTAAGCACGACCCGGAGATGAGCAATTTCCATTATAGATGACTCATGTTTGTCTTATATTTAAACTTACTGGAATTTTGTAATGACCAACAGGTGGAAAAGAAAGAATGTGAGAAAAAGGGAGAGAGAAATGCATCTTTCTGTGGGGGAGACCTATCCTCCAAATTACACTGAGAAAAGAAAGATTGTACTACAAGAAGAGTCAGTGTTGTTTCACTCAATGTTAATGGCTTCAAATAGTTCATGAGTAGTTGAAAAAATGATCCCAGTTCATTTGAGTTTAACGTGAGACCTAATATTCACTATAGGGTTTAAATCTGGACTCTGACCAGGCCAAAACATGAGCCTGATGGACTTGTTCTCAAGACACTTCTTGGTTGTCTTTGCAATTCGGGAAGGAGCATTGTCTTGTTTAAAAATAACATCTGATTATTCCTCTTTAGATATCAACTTTTCAATTGGAAGCAAGCCATTCTGCAATATTCAAAGCATTAAATGACTTTTCACTGTGGTAAAGATGCATATATTTCTTTCAGCAGATTTTCGAAGACAGGACTTTGGAGCATCACCATGTGACTCGTGTTTCATTGTGATTCATCACTCCACACACAACTTCCCATATTCTGCCAAAAAATTTCAACATTCTGTCTTTGATATTTTTCTGAGACAGAAATGGCTTTCCAAGTAGTGTATTTGCTTACATTTTTCTAATTTCCTGATCAATAATTTGTGTTTTTTTCAGTTAAAAGCTTAGTGTTTATTAACTCATTCATTGACCCATTTTTTACCCAAGAGTGCGAATATATAGTTTTGTTTAAATATAACAGAGTGATACTTGCATGTTTTTCGGAAGACAAATTAAATTTACCTTGATCTTCAAATTCAAAAAGATTTTACCCCCCAGCTTTTAATGCATCGTGTATGATCCCTTTTATTTAGTTAAAGTCCCCCTGTAGTCAATCATTTTATCCCTCAAAACTCATCTTTTGATCACCAAAATGACATATTTAAATGTCTTTTCCTGTGAATGTTTTCATTCATGCCTTTAAATAGCTTTAATGTAATTCTACACCCTTGCTTCATTTGTTTGTGAACCCATGAATATTAGCCCCGCCTCCATTTCCTTACACAGGCCGATGTCTCACAATGGGAATGCGTTTATATCACTAACGGTAATTAATATGATTAGCCTTTTGCTTGACTACGTTATCGAACAGCTAATAAAGTGTTGCTAATGTTACATAAACCATGTTCCTGTTCACCATCTCAGAGTCAGATAGTTGCCTTCTAAAAATTGGTATCCTTAGAAAAGTTTGGAACAACTTAGAAAGTCAGAGGAGAAATACATCATATACATGTAAATTCATATTGCTAAATGAACCCGATTTTTCATATCAACAGAAAAATATCCCAGGATGACATGGCTTCTCTTGAGACTCCCCTGCTTTGCAGCAGTTAATGATATTCTAAAGCCCACCGGCACATTGACTTGATTGGTTACAAAGTAATTTGTGACGTCAGAAACACCAGCGATTTCAAACCGTGTTTCTGAGTGTCTTTGAACTTTGTTTATATAGATTTTTTTTCCACTTAGAAGCATTGTTTACAACTTATAGCCTACGTATTAGCATATCTTTCAAATATATTTTAGCCAGGATTTTTTTTTTGTTGCCATATATCACTACCCTCAAGATTAATAGGAATGATAATGGATAGCTCTCTCTGGATATTATATATATATATACCTCCTTGGTTTAAAGTTCAGTGTCATATCGGTTGACAAATAAGAGCCAGGACAACATAAACTTGCAGATTCTTACTGTTATTTTGGACAAAGGCTCAGAAAGTTTATAGTGCAGGTGGTTCTCTCGTTTTATCAAAGACACAAATTAACCGTGCTTGCCAGACTTCTCTTGTTTCTGGTTTACTCATTTCAACTTCACCAACAATACAGTTCAGACATCACATATAGCCTTAATATGAAAGCCGTTCCTTATTTGGTTAGACAATCTGTTTTTCGATCCCTTATCCTGACAAGTGCTTGGAACTCAGGACTGGCCATAAAGACTTATTTATACTTTTTAGCATCAATAAAGTAATCATCCTCCAACTATTTAATCTACTAGATTTTAATGCGGCTGTGAGGAGAAAGAGATTTATGAGAGCTGCGAGGTGTTTCGTGAGAACGGAAAAACACAGCCTTAACAGCGACCTGGCACGCCGCTCGTCCAAACCCTTGACTAAAGTCCTTTCTCTCTTCACATTTACTGTGCACACAAAGCCCCAACTGGAATATTAGTCTATCCATCCATGATTCGCTCCTCCCAGGCGTCCTCTTACTGCCACGGTCGCTCGTTCTGAGTTGTAAAAGGCAGGCCTGTAAATATTAATGTCAACGGTTACAACCACAACAACACGAGAGCTTTTACAGCAATGGAATAAAATACTGATACACCATCCTGCCCTGTGTTTCACAATGCAAAAACATACACAAAACTCCCTTGATATGAAGACAAGTTTTTGTTCATCACTGTTGCACATAACCCCTGTACTATTTATACTATTTTCTGCATCGTTACACAAGCAGTAAAATCTTGCAAGAGAGATTAATACAGAATGCAAGTATTTAATTAAATGAGTTTAAAGTTAGTTATTTTAGAAATGTTGAATTCCCTTACATTTGCATGTGCTTCAGGTTGCTGACCCTTAGACAAAAGTTGTGTAGAGTTATTGGTGAGCTCAAGTATGGCATACTATGGCAATGTATTTTGTTGACGTACTGAGAACATGCATGCTTTGGGTGGCAGTACGCAAAGGTTTCTAAGTTGTGTCTGGGACAAGCTGCAGTTTGCCCTTGTGGGAGCTTGTATTTCATACACTGTTTGAAGAACTTTAGAGTGAAAACAAATCAACAAACACCACAGCCCTACTGAACGACCACAAACACACACATTCTCTTTGCTACCGCTCACCAACACCCCGCACAATGCTGTCTCAGAGCTCCCATTGAGAACTGTCATCAGTCAGAAGCTCTGGTGATGACATTTGCTCGGCATAGAGAGAAAACACACTGTTCCCCAGAGAAAGATGATAGAGAGAGAGAGAGAGAGAGGTTGAGAAAGTGAAAGATGCGGAGTGAGGAGAGGGTGAAAAGCAAGGGAACCAGAGAAGTGGATAGAACGGATAATGAAGGAGAAATCAAAAGGGGACAAATAGGGATCAGCTGCTTTTCCCTGCTCTGTGTTCAAAGGCCAGGCCCTGGCCCAGTATCCCAGGGTCATGCCTCATTGGAACACAAACATCCTGCCTGGCCCATGTGGCTTTTTATCTGCCCTCCCCTCCACTAGAGCAACCTGTAACCATATCCTACCTGCAGCGTATCCCTTACAGGCATTCATCAACATCAACCATTAAGGCCTGTTCTGGGCACAGAAAAAACTTAAGATGAATTTTAAGGTATTGGGGAAAAATATGACATTATAGTTTTTGATGAGAATAGTAAAGAATTGAATGATTCTGGTTCCTTAGTGTGTTTTTTTTTAACAGTTCTAGTACTTTAAAAGTGCCCCTATTGTGGTTTTTCGAATATTACCTTTCATGCAGTATGTAATATAGCTGTTTGTGAATGTAAAATCTTTGCAAAGTTTTAACCCTCTATGGTACGCATTATGATATCAGTGAGAAAAAAAATATTTGTTATGTTTTTCCTGCTTAAAATTTGACACTATAGCAATATCAATAAACATTATCATAATTTTTAAATTTTTTAATTAATTATAAGTTTGTTGCCTCAAGGCAACATTGTACCACAATGGACAAATTTAAACATTTGACATTTTCATGAAGAAAAAAAATAATATATTTATTGAAAACATCAATTTATTTAACTAAACACTTGAACAAACAGATTTATCAAGTTTTTATTGAATTACACATTTCATATTTAATAAAAAGTAACATTTATTATCCAGCTGTTGCCCTCAGGCAACATTGTACCATCGTGGAACGCAAGTACTACAAACCATTATATCATCAAGTTATCATATCAAAACATTAAAAAACATCAAAACATGCTGTGTCAAGGTAAAACATTTACAATCACTATAACATTATCCTAATATGAAGGCCAGGCCTCAACAACAGCAAGATCAAACATTTGGAAGACCTCCCCGGCCGACCTAATGACCCGTGTGGGGTCCTCCAGGGGCCCGTCGGGAACCCCCCGAAATACGAGACCCCTACAAGTCCCACTAACCCTCTATTTGTCCGATTGCCCACTATAGTAGACAAATGTCCTGTTGACCCCACCGCCGGTCTCAAGCCACGCCCCCGTCCCACTAACCCACTATTTGTCCGATTGCCCACTGTAGTGGCCAAATGTCCCGTTGACCCTCCCTGACTTGTCTCAAGCCACGCCCCCGTCCCACTAACCCACTATTTGTCCGATTGCCCACTATAGTAGGCACATGTCCCGTTGACCCCCCTGACCAGTCCCAAGCCACGCCCCTGTCCCACAAACCCACTATTTGTCCGATTACCCACTATAGAGGCCAAATACCCCATCGACCCCCGCTGACCACTCCCAAGCCACGCCCCTTTCCCACAAACCCACTATTTGTCCGATTACCCACTATAGTGGCCAAATGTCCCGTCGAACCATGCCAAGTTTTCAGTTAGCAAAAATACAGATACATTTAGATAATTCAAACTCTTTTCCTTACAAATAAAATATAATTGTATTCATACGTAGTATGCCTGGCATGGCCTTATGTGATTCCATTATGGTACAATGTTGCCTCGAGGCAACAAGCAGTTTTATGTAATTTCCTATGATAAATTTTATGATATATAATGTAAAGTTTTTTGAAAATACTTCTTTACTTACCAATGAAGGTGACTCTGATTTTTTGTGGCTGATTATTTGGACAGAAATTAGTGAAAAATGCCCTTTTCAGTGGAGAAAATATGGAGCCATGTGACATGTGCACATGTGTTGAAAGAGGGAACTAAATGTACCCCTGTGGGTCATGTGACCACTCTTTTGCATTTTCTTTGGTTAGTATTTGAGTTCCCCTCCCCTTAGAGAGCATTGAACAATTACATTTTATTTTGTTTTTATAAAAAAAAGCTAAAATAGACTATGTTGCCTGGAGGCAACACCGTACCATAGAGGGTTAAAGATCAAAGTGCACGATAAAAAGACATTAGGTGTTTCTCAATGTCAAGGATACTTCCTTGGCAGGACTGGTCCTTCCAAGTCACTTCCTTCAGAGGCTAGGCGAGGCTCCTCTTTAGCATTCGGAAAGAACACGTTTTTCAACGGCTCTGGAACAGGCTAGCAAGTGCACGTCATTGCGTCATTACGTCAGTGAAAATGAAAAACAGAGCGTTGCTATGGACGCAGTTATGTTCACTCAGGAATATAATCGTTTTTAAATCAATAAACTCCTTTTTAATCATATTGATTCTTTGACTGTCAAGTGTGTTTAAACAGTGCGGGTCAATTTGACCCATAACATAATGGATGTAATTATTTTTTAAAACAAATGTTTGGTAACGTAAATATACTTACATTTGAAAGCATATTGCCCCGTTAACGCTCCGACTCCGTTAACGTCCGACATTTAGAATTTTTTGAAAAAGATTGCAAAGCTGCGCGCATAGGATTGTGGGTGATTTGAGAGCGCGAAGAGCACGAAGGCTACACATATGCATCCTTTCCTGTATATGGGATATTTTTCGAACGAAGGACTCAGTCCTTGGTTGAAATTCCGAGGATCCTCGACATTGGAACAATCCTTCGACGGATGTCGATGACGTAGCATCCTCGAAGTTCTGGCTTCCGAGGATCCTTCCTTGACATTGAGAAACGGCTATTGTCTCATAAAAGAAAAAAATCTGTTACATGCCTACATAACTATGTAACAAATTTGCATAATGCCAGCCTATGGTTTTCATTGGCTGCCCAAGAACAATGTCTACTCTGACCCTCAAACAGTAGTTATAGCTGAGGCCTAGAAGAATTCGGTTCATTGACATGTCGAGAAGACACTGTTTTCCACGCTATCATTCGTATCATTGTGCATCAAGCACTGAGGAAGCCTCCAGAGCTTTCAAATTCAGATATGGTAATAAGGTGTTAGACCAATCACAACAGACTGGGCCATCTGACCAATCAGAGCAGAGAAGGCTTGAGGAAAGGAGGGGTTTAGAGAGACTGAATCTTCGAACAAACCGTTTTCAGACTCTGTGAGAAATGAGGTGATGTGCAATGTATATTATGAGAAAACTAAAGTGTTTTCTGGCCTTGGATGCATATTAATCTCCAAAACAAAATTAGGAACCTTTACAATAGAAAAATAGGGTGGTTTAAGGAAATGCAATTCCATTTCCAACTGATGAGCTAATTTTAATAAGAAATATATACAGTATAAAGGTATGCGCTTATGCTCACCAAACTGCATTTATTTAATCCAAAATATAAAACAGTAATGATATGAAATATTATTACAATTTAAAATAAAAAATATTTTAATACATTTTAAAATGTGTCATGTTTTGCCTGTGACAAATCACAGTCAATCAATCAAATCGTACAAATCACACTGCACGACATGGATCTAAACTTGGGTACGACATGTTGTAGACTACGATGATGTTGAATCGTAGGCGACGACACAAGTTAGTATAGAAGAATAACT
The DNA here is from genome assembly GCF_965113295.1 of Leuciscus leuciscus. Classification (NCBI taxonomy): domain Eukaryota; kingdom Metazoa; phylum Chordata; class Actinopteri; order Cypriniformes; family Leuciscidae; genus Leuciscus; species Leuciscus leuciscus. Next base: position 7,480,877 of record NC_138744.1, read on the forward strand.
TAATCTGCATGCGCTAGTGGTAAACAAATAGAGCAAGATGAATCGCACTTCTGCAATTGTGATTTTTAATGTTTACTGAAAAAGAAAAGAGGAGGAAGCGAAAGAGGAGATTATGGTCATAGGGAAAATAGGACAATTTGGCATGCCAGTTTTGCGAATGGAGCTTAAGGTAAGTAGTTTTAAGTTTTAGCGTCATGTGGCGTTGATCAATACGACATTTCATGTTGCATTTTTATTGTCATTTTATTGGTTAGAAATCACCACGATTGGTCATCTTTCGTTTGGATAAAAGCGTCTGCTAAATGAATAAATGTAAATGTAAAATGTAAATGTTTTGATTAAAGAACTGCATGCGATTAGATCCTGCCTTTATTTTCCAGTTTTCTTGCAACCCTTTGCTGACAGTTATTCATTCCTGTGATAGCAAAGCTGAATTTTTAGCAGCCACTATAATAGTCTTCAGTGTTGATTTGGTGCTCAAGAAAAATTTATTATTATGAATGTTGACAACAGTTGTGCTGCTTAATATTTTTTTTTTGGAAACTGTGAAACTGTCTTCAGGATTCTTTGATGAACAAAATGTTTAAAAGAACAGTCAAGTCAAGTCAAGTCAAGTTTATTTGTATAGCGCTTTTCACAATACAGATTGTATCAAAGCAGCTTCACAGTATTAAATTAAAATAATACAACAAAGTTTGTTTCAAGAGGAATTTATTGATTGATAAAATTAAATTAAATATCCCCAAAATATCCCCAACTGAGCAAGCCAAAGGCAACAGTGGCAAGGAACCGAAAAACTTCATCAAGTGACCTAATGGTGTCCTAAAACTCCATCAGGTGACCTAATGGAGAAAAAAAAACCTTGGGAGAACCCAGGCTCAGTCGGGGGCCAGTTCTCCTCTGGCATTTATGAGCTAGAGGCCGGATTGTAGTTTGAACTGTAGGATTATATGAATGCCTGGCTGAAGAGATGCGACTTTAATCTAGTTTTAAACTGGGAGAGCGAGTCTGAGCAACGAACAGTATCAGGAAGACTATTCCAGAGTTTTGGAGCCAAATGTGAGAATGCTCTCCCTCCTTTGGTGGTTCTGGATATCCTAGGTATGACCAAAAGCCTTGAATTTAGTGATCTTAAAGAGCGCGATGGATTATAGGGTGATAAAAGATCCGTTAAATAGACTGGAGCTAAGCCGTTTAGGGCTTTATAGGTCAGTAGCAATACCTTGTAATTAATACGGAGCTTTATAGGTAACCAATGCAGTGATGATAAAATCGGTGTTATATGATCATATTTTCTTGATCTAGTAAGAACTCTAGCGGCGGCATTTTGGACTAACTGTAGCTTGTTTATTGAGGATGCAGGACAACCAGCTAGTAAAGCATTACAGTAATCCAGTCTCGAGGTCATGAATGCATGAACTAACTTTTCTGCATCAGAAACTGATAGCATATTACGTAGCTTAGCAATGTTTCTAAGGTGGAAAAATGCTGTTTTTGTAACATATGAAATATGATTTTCAAAAGACAGGTTGCAATCGAGTATGACACCCAGGTCTTTTACTGTAGAGGATAAAGTAACAGGACATCCTATGATGTTAAAGTTGTATTGTGCGAGGTTTTGTGGGCGGTTTTTTGAACCGATAAGTATTACCTCTGTCTTGTCTGGATTTAATAAAAGAAAATTACGGGTCATCCAATCTTTCATATCTTTAACACACTCTGTCAATTTGGAAAATTTTGCGTTTTCATCCGGCCGTGATGAAATATATATTTGAGTGTCATCAGCATAACAATGGAAACTAATTCCATGTTTCCTTATAATATTTCCAAGTGGCATCATATATATTGAAAATAACAGAGGGCCTAATACAGATCCCTGCGGCACTCCATAGTTTACTGGAGTTATGATCGATTTTTCTCCATTTAAATAGACAAAATGGTAGCGGTCAGATAGGTATGATTTGAACCAGCTTAGTGCTTGTCCTTGAACACCAGTATAATTTTGTAGTCGATCTAAGAGTAATGTATGATCTATAGTATCGAACGCAGCACTAAGATCAAGTAAAACTAGTATTGAGATACAGCCTTGGTCAGAAGCTAAAAGTAAATCATTTGTGATTTTAACGAGCGCAGTTTCAGTGCTATGATGCGGTCTGAATCCAGACCAGAACAGCATTTACCTGAAATAAAAATCTTTTGTAACAATATTAATATTTCTTTGTCACTTTTGATCTAATGCATTGTTGATGAATAAAAGTATTAAAATTGTATTGGTATAGTATACAAATATTGAGTGTTTGACTTTTCACAGGGTGCATAAATGCAAATAAAAAAAATACATTTTACATAATTCCAAACCCATATGACTAATTCTTCCACAGAACACAAAAGGATAAATTCTGAAGAATGTACTGGTCATTGCTCTTATGACAATACAATGGGAACTAAGTTTTCAAGCTTTAGTTTAGATACAAAAGCAGCACTATATATAAATCATAAATAATCATATAGCTTTCCTGTAGCTCAAACAGTAGAGCATTGGCGCTTGCAAGGTCATGGGTTCGATTCCCAGGGAAAGCAAGAACTGATAAGAATGTAAATGTGTACCTTGAAATGCAATGTAAGTTGCTTTGGATAAAAGCGTCTGCCAAATGCATAAAATGTAAATATAAACATCATCTACAGGATTATCATTAAATAACAACTTAGATTTCCATGTGCTTCTCAAACAAAGCTATCAAATGGCTTCAGAAAACTTGTATTGGCACACAGACTCTTATAAACTATAATTATACATTTATGAAATGTTATGATGCTTTTGAAGGTCAAATGTGCCTTTGCTCTTGGCAAGGTAACTGCAGACAAGAGCACAGGGCTGTATCAGAGCGTGGACGCCACCAGCACCCTGCTTTTAGCCAATTTCCGGAGAGACTTCCAAACTTTTACCTTGAATGAACAGCAATTACATGCCGGCTGGCACATCAGATAGAGAACCTCCTCTGGCAATGGAGAAGTGTCAGTCAGACTACATACAGATAGAGAGAGATGTTGGTAAGAGGGGAAACGACTCTTCCTTTGTCCCTTTGCTAAACTTTTTATCTGCCAAAACAAAGATGGATGTAGCTTGAACACACTATAGGAAGATAAAGATGCATGTATACTTTTATTACGGTGTACATATCCAAAGAAGTCTGTTTGTGATCTTGAGTTAGGGTGCAGAGCGTTCATCTCTTCTCTTTCAGCAATTTGTCAGTACATTTATTGATGACTGTCTTCCATCTCTGATTTCTTAAGAGTTTCTCACTTTATTTTTTCATTTATGTGCTGTTAATGTTCTCCTGTGTTGTAGTAGGTGATGGTATGACCATGAGTCACACATTTAAATACAGACCAACAAGAACTCAGGAATGTCTTTGAGGTGGTAGAACATTTTTCTAGACCGAACTGATTAGTACTGGAGATGCTCAGCACTCTCACCAACACCAGCTCAATTAAAATGGGAAATGTGTTTAAAATTCTTTTTGGAACAAAGATAAAAATGTATTTTATTGCATTTAGATTATCGAAGAAAGAAAAGCAAAAAAGAGATGAAAACCTTTGTTAAGAGCTGCTACAGTGTGTGATTTTAATGTGTTTTTAGAAAGGACAAAAATAGTAACTGTAAAACAGGTTATTTAAAAGCTAAAATTTGACCATGCCAAACATGCATATATAGACCGTTCAAAAGTTTGGGGTCAAAGAGAGAACAACAAATAATTTTATTCAGCAAGGATGCATTAAATTGATCAAAAGTGACAGTAAAGACATTTGTCATGACAACTCTGAGTATTTGGCATGGTAATGTATATGACGTTGTAGATATGTTTGGTCTTGGCAGAACAGATCTGCTATGCTGTTGCTGCTTCTGCAGAGCAAGTACGGGACTTCCACTGCCAATACGTATATGACACGCTGCTGTGAGCAAGTAAGACAGGCTGCTGCTGTACAATATAGTGTACATGAATTACCAGTAGCAGATCTATACAGGTGGAGCTTGGGATGGTGGAGGGGTTTCTGAAGGCACACTGCAACTGCTATTTGAAGGTTGAAAAGCAAGCTCATTGGCTACTGATACAGCAAGAACCAATCAGCTGTGTCCAATAGAGAATGATGTGATTGCAAAACAGATTAAGTTATGACCTATCAGCCTGCACCATCTAATGTTTCATGACAGAACTTTGCATGTATTTTATTGCAAAATATTTTAAATAAATGTTGTTCTTTTAAACGTACTATTCATCAAAGAATTCAGAAAAAAAGTTCATGTGAGGATCATGTGACACTGAAGACTGGATTAATGATGCTGAAAATTCAGCTTAGCCATCACAGGAAGAAATTACATTTTACAATATATTAACATAGAATAGAGTTATTTAAAATTGTTATATTGTTTCACAATTTTACTGTTTTTATGGCTTTTTTTATATCTATGGCAGCTATGCTATTTTGATAGATAGCGTTAGTCATATTTGCTCTTAAATGCTCTGACCCAGGGGACTTTATCAGGCAAAAGGTGGTGCAGGCATTTCTTTGTGTATATGGGTTTGATGTGAGTCTGTGGGGCCATTCTTTCACCCGCATGAGTGCAAAGCAGATTAAGAAGCCCCCATCAAACTTTACACCTTCTTTACCCCACCACGCTCTTTTGCCTTTCCTCTCTAAACATCTTCAGCAAAGTTGCAACAGATCCAAAATTCTTTTGTGACCCTAGTGTACCAAACTAATGTTGTCTGGGTCTGGATATTTCCAGAGTCAAAAACAAACAATATTAATCAATTATCACCACTGATTATTATATACAATACAGTTTAAATAATCACCACTGATGAAAACCGAGAAAGTATTCCTTCCGCTGTTTTATGTACTTAACAGACCAGATGTAATTGGTTGTAGTTAACGTGGTTGGCCTGAATCAGTGCATTGCTGTGGTCACAGATGAGGAGTTCTACCATCTACCCATATTCCCCATTTCCCATACTTTCACTGGGCCACATAGAGGGCTCTGATTGGCTGAGCTGATAGCCCTAGGCCGTGATTTTCACCCTACTACACTTATCTTTCTATCTCACACGGTTTGTCTCACACAATCCTTGCAAGAAAAATCAAAACTATACAGACCCAAAAACTGTGTATCAGCAATTTAAATAATTTACATTTGTTCTTATATCATGACATTATGAAATTACATATGGATACTCATCTGATTTGGCCTCTCTAAACTGCAACTATTTGAGTTGAAAAATGTAAATTTGTTCAACCTTTGCTTTAATGATATAGCAGCACTTGAGCGTGAACATGAAGTCATGTCACAAATTAGCTTATTTTATGTGTGACCTAGAAATACTGCAGAATCTTAAACATACATTATGACTTTTGTTGAAATTTTTTCAACTATGTAGGAAATCTGTCAATTATACAGTTTAGCCGTCTCTTAAAAATTACCGACTACCAAATTCCACGATTGACCAATCAGAATTAACTTTCCATAGAGCTGTGTGATAAGAACACCTACTACTATACAGACTGAGAAGTACGTGCACTCTCTCAAATGTTTAGATGTCTGATGGGGCCTCAAAAGGACAAAGCACAAAAACAAAACAGAAAAGAGAACTTGCATTACAGTGTCAGTGTATCCCTCTGGATCTGTTTATTTCTGCTGTGTGTTGAAAGGAAATCTTTCATCTGATCTGGGCAGTAAAATCTGTTCTCACAGGAGAAGCAGAGCTTTTTATCTGTCAAAGATTTACACAGAGAGCTTCAGAGACATGTTCAATGTTAAGTGCTGTGATTGATAAGAGCTAAACTTTCAGTTTGTTTCTGGCTGTGTGTGTTTAGGCACCATCCCCTGATGCCGAGAACTTTCCAGGTGAGATAAATCACAACCTGTTTATTTTACGTGAAAAAATCTTTTTCTTAATCATTTCTTGTCTTGTTTTCCAGTAAAAACATCCTTAAAACAAGATGTATTTGCATGATAAGCAAAGCTATTGCTTATGTAGGCTTGTTTTCAGATAATTTATCAATTAAGTTTATTTACCTACCCTTTCCCAAAATTCCGATTCTTGTTTAATGCATAAATCTAACACAATTTTGAGAGGTTAACAAGAAAAAGATTCACAATTACACGATCTACAATTTATATTTAAACAGGTCTTAATACCTTGCACATTTTTATGTAACTATTTTAAGTAATTTTAAACACACACACGCACACACACATATATATTTGCAGTGAGAGAAGGCAGCAATCCTGAACTGAACTTCAAATAGAAAAGCTCAATACCATTTATCCTTACCAAACATTTCTTTAAGTGTGGGTGCAAACACAGTGAAAGTGGTGACGATCAAAGAAAGACAAGGCAAACGGGGTCAAAATAACACCTTTCCAGCTCTTCAGAGAGACAATCTGGGTGTGAAAGAGAGGACCACGTCCAAAAGGTGTTTGTTTTCAAACTTGTGACGGCTGTGTACATTCCTGCACGGCTCCTCACTCAGCCTCGGGGCTTAAGGTACACAATCAGAGTCACTGTTCCATCCCTCTTATCGCAGCGAGAGCACACAGAACCGCCTCACCTCCTCTCCCGCAGCCCAAACACACAGTACACTCACCCAGCGTGTCGGTCGTGCCAGTCTCTGACCTGGGCATGCCCTCCGCCTGCATCGCTCATGCAGGCACCTAGTGTCATTTCTTTCTTTCTTTCTTTCTTTCTTTCTTTCTTTCTTTCTTTCTTTCTTTTTCCTTCCTTCCTTCCTTCCTTCCTTCCTTCCTTCCTTCCTTCCTTCCTTCCTTCCTTCCTTCCTTCCTTCCTTCCTTCCTTCCTTCCTTCCTTCCTTCCTTCCTTCCTTCCTTCCTTCCTTCCTTCCTTCCTTCCTTCCTTCCTTCCTTCCTTCCTTCCTTCCTTCCTTGTAATTATATTTATATGATAAATAAATTATGCATGTTTTTATCTTACTGTATTATATAAAAAATATGTATTAGTATTATAATAAAGAGAAAATAATACATGTAAACAAACAGAAATAAAAAAAAATATATATTTTTTTATTAAAACTAATACGACGGAATGAATGCCTCAGCAACAACTCACATACTTTTCATATTCAAAATGTATATGTCTTGATTAGCAATAGATCCATTCCAGTTGCCTACTGATATTATGACCTAACATAAACTCTTCCAGCTTTATTTCTCTCCACGTGAAAGATGATTGCGAAGGCCAACATCACAACATGCCTCACACGCAAGACCACCGACATTTGGAATGATTCCTATCGCAAGTGTTCCATAAAACCAGTCCCGTCTTTGGGAAAATTCAAAGGGAGAAAAACCGAGGGGAGAGGGAGAGATGTTCCTCTGGATCAGGGACTGAATCAGCTCCTGACTGCGGAGCAGGAGTACAAGGGGTCTGTGCGGTTTGGTAAATGGATATCTGCATCAAATTCAAAGCAGGTACAGTGCATGGGAGAAAGACTCTCACACATGCCAAACTAATAACCAGCAACAAAATGCGTGTGGTTGCACTCAGGAAATCAGTTCCGAACGGTATAGGTCAAGATAAGGAGACCAAAATGCTTGCTCAAAGGCATGAAGTTCAATACATCTTTGGAGAGTGCATGGCTCTCACCAGCCAGCTAAGGAAGCGTCTGAGAATGCATGAGTCACACACAGCATGCATTGTTTACTCTCTTTTTTTTCCCTTTCAGTTTTTTCCTTATTGCAGTTTAAACCAATTACAGACTCAAAGAAAAGTATTGGTTAAACTTAATTTAGTTTTGGACACTGGTTCCAAACATTGGAAATGGGTTTTCTTAACATTAGATTAAACAGTGACCTCAAATGCCTTGTGTATAGCAGAAATCCAAATGAATTGAGAAAATACAATAAAATCAAAGTAACCCAACTGAATCTCTTGCAGTCAACTACAGGCGAGCAATAGTGCAAATAGACTCACTGAACCAAGAACTGCATGCGTCATACAGACTCACGTCAAAAACCAATTAGTGAGTTGATAGTATAATAGAATGAAGAAAATTTCACTGATGAGGCAAAAAGTTACTTTTTCATCACACACATTATATATATACATGCATATATGCATACATAGTCAAACCAAAAATTATTCAGACACCTTGCTATCCTCACTTACATAATGAACTATAGTGTCCTGCACCCACTAGTAAAAAAATATCAAAAATGATACCTGTTGTCTGAATAATTTTTGGTTTGGCTGTATATATATATAATATTTTAAACTTTTTATTAAAATTACATTTATTTTAAATGTAAACAATTTACTTTTTCAGTTAAGTACATGCTATGCATTTTACACTAAATAATGCATATTAATTTGTTTACATTTATTATCTTGTTTAATTATATTAATATTATTTATATTTAAACAATGTACTTCAGTTAAATGCATGCATTTATATTGAATAATTTATTTATTAATTTATATAGATTTAGTTTTTTTTTTTTATATTAATGCACTGTAAAAAAATTAATTACATCCCCAAGTCAAAAATTTCAAGTGACCGATAACATCTAAATTTTTCAATTAGTCTGACGTATTATTTCTCATTGAGCCAATGTTAACAGACTATTGCAACAAGAATTTCACTTGGGCCAATTGAAAAATGTAGATGTTATCGGTCACTTGAAATTTTTTATTTGGGAGGGTTAGAATTTTTTTACAGTGTGTTATTTAAATTCTATTCAAATAAAATGTTCAGTTAAATACGTATATGAAATCGTTTATTTATTAGGCTAAATTGTGTAGTATTATTATTTAGTATATTGTTTTATGAATTTAATATTATTTATATTCACTGTAAAAAATTTCTAACCCTCCCAAATCAAAAATTTCAAGTGACCGATAACATCTACATTTTTCAAATGGCCCAAGTGAAATTCTTGTTGCAATAGTCTGTTAACATTGGCTCAATGAGAAATAATACGTCAGACTAATTGAAAAATGTAGATGTTATCGGTCACTTGAAATTTTTGACTTGGGGATGTAGGTTTTTTTTTACAGTGTTTAAACAATGTACTTTTTCACTTAATTCAAGCTATGTATTTTGCAGTATATAATTTACTGTATTAGTGTTTCAGATTTTAGTTTTTCCTTAGTCCAGTTTTGAAAATCACAATGAGACACAAATGTATGCTTCAGATTTCATCGCTGAAAAGCTGACAAGGGTAAGGAAAGAATGTACAAAATGACTAAATGCAATTTCCCAAGCAGAGATCACGTTCTTAGAGCACTCCAGCAGCGCTCCATGTCCTGTCCCAGAAACAAAGCCCATATGGGTCAGCTCCATCAGAGCGATTTTGGGAAAGAAAAAACGGCCTCAGAGTATAATTACATTTTTTATTTCATGTGGCCAGTCTCTCTGATCCACTGGCCATGTGTCAAGTACATCCCTGCTTATACTTGTACTGGATCTATATCAAACTTATCTGAAAAATGATGCACAGTGCACACGCCAACCAAGACCAGACTCTAGAGTCTCAGTTTGCAAAATTGCAAGCAGGTGTTTGTTCGTCATCCCCCTCTTTAGCTCACTTCAGAATACCTCGATTTCTATAGTAATTGCTGCATTTAAGCTCAACTTGCATCAAGCTCCACAAGCTTTCATTTCATGCTGCTGGTCGTAAACATGAGGACGGCGTAATGCTGTTTCTTGGAACTAGTGTATAAGGTGGCCATAAATGAAGCCTGGTTTCCTCCACACTTCCTGCAGTAAAGAACAGTCATTGTTTTTTGGCACTGAGAAACTGAGGGGAATGTTAGGGAGCAACATGCTGTTTAATGCGAGACCTGACAAATACTCTGATGATTTACTCTGAAACAGATCTGGAATAAGAGGGCGGCATTCTGTAGGTTTTATAATGCACTAAACACCCACATGTGCACACCACTGGATATTGTTAGTGTAAACAGCATAAAGGGAAGAGGTTTATGACTGCACCATGCATGCTTTAGAGGGGTTAATCCGACCCTCACTCTAATGGATGCTGGTTCACAATGATAGCCCAGATCTGGGGGTGTGGCCCCTAATGCATGTGAAGAAAGACTGGGGCCTCTTTCAACAGGTTCTTTAAGGTTACTGAATCACTGTACACCCAAAAACAATTTTAGGTAATCTTTTTCCCCCCCAGTTTTACAAACTCAAAGATTAAGTTAGTAGAACTTTACATTTTGATTTTGTACAACACAAACATTGCCATTTAATTGAAATATTGACAAAGCTAAATTTGATGGCACAACATATTAAATAATCTTTTACAGTTATTGGGTAGTTTGTAATAACACACTTGTATGTGTTAATATAACTAACACAGATACCATCACTAAACTTGCATAGTATCAAGGTCCCGCCCATACTTCCTCTCCCGCAGACTAAATCGCAAACACAACTGTCAATCATGACATTACACCCCGTTTTTACAGCATCACATAACTAAACAAAACCCAACTTTTAGGAAAAAACGAACACTTGAATATACGTCAGTATGATAAGAACTACTTTAAGTGACACAAACCATCTTCAGAAAAAAAAATATTTGAAGTGTAATTGGATATTTTAGTTTGGCTCATGTCCAATTTGATTACATGGAGAGTGGGCAGGGTTTATGACCTATGCTGCAGCCAGCCACTAGGGGGTGACGATCAAAATGTTTTGGCTTCACTCTTCAGGATGTGTCCGAAATCTTAAAAATCTTAAAAACTTGCTGCCTACAAAGTCATTGCCTGATAGGGCAGCGAGGCAACAAGTCAGCTGCCTAAGCTTTGGACGCAGCCATCGTCCCACACCCTGAAATCAAAATGGACAATCCATATTTTTTATGGAATATTGCAGGAATTATTATAAACGATTTATCTGTGCACATAATAGTGTAAAAAAAATGATCACAACTTCGACTGACTTTATGTTCAATTTAATATAATCAGTAACTGAGTTCATGTAACTTTTTTCTATTAAGCACAATGAACTTGAATGAAAAATTAAGCACAAGTCCACCATCCGGGTTCAGACCCAACTGATTTAGCAAAACAAAGCACTTAAAACTCTGAGAAACTGTGTTATTTACTCAGAAACCTGGGTATGAACGTCTCAGAGATCGCAATGGACCGTTTGAAAGCAGTCGGCTCCAGAGAAGCCCTGCTGTTCGCACCATTTCACACTTTAACACCCCACAGCTGTGGTTCGAGGAAAGGTCCATCCACCTTTGAGAGTTCCTCGCATCGCCTGAGGCTGCTGGGTGGGTGGAGCGCTGAAAACATAAGGGATCAAAGTTGTGCTGTTGTGTACACACAGCAAGACAAACTGGCAAACATATGCTTCATCTAAACCCAAGACAAACTGAAGCCATACTCTTCCATGCAAACATGATCAATGTCTTTCGCTTTTTTCTTTTAAAGGAACAGTTTACTGAAAAATGAAAATTTCTTCATTATTTACTCATGTTATATATACTACCCTCATGTCGTTCCAAACCCTTATGTTTGAAAAATCTTCACGCAACTGTTTTCTATAAAATTACTGTTCATAGTGGCCAAAAAACATGACTTGTGCGCCATATTACAACAAAAGGCCAACAAATTTGACCGTTAACCTGCGTCACTGAGAGCAGTGATGAAGAGGAATGAATATGAATGAGTGTGTGAAAACGGACTTTATTTTAAGTTTGTTCATTGCATAGTTTTCATATTGCTTAAGAAACTTGGAATATAGCAAACAAGATAAATAGACAACTTCTATGCTACTTTGATATAGCTTTTTGAAGATAGCAAGGCACACAGGTTTTGAATAACATGATTATGCATTGTGAAAAAGTAGTACACTTTAGCATTGTAGAACATTTAAAATACATTAACAGACTACAGTTAAAATTACAATCAAGTACTTTACATGTGCTTTAGTATGTTAGTCAACGACACATCAAAATAAGTGTACTTCTTCAGACTAAAGATTATACAAAAATTGATTTTGCACTTTAAAGTAAAACCGTTAATTTGACATTATTATAAAGTGCATGAAAGTCATTAAAGTCTTTAGGTGGCCTTTTATTTCATTTAAAGGTTAGATCACCCAAAAATGAAAATTCTGTCAGTAATTACTCACCCTCATATTATTCCAACCCCGTAAGACTTTCGTTCATCTTTGAAACAAAAATTAAGATATTTTTGATGAAATCTGAGAGCTGGCTCACTGCTTAATAGGCTGCTAGGTAATAGCATCTGACGGCCCAGAAAGGTTAGTAAAGACATCGTTAAAATAGTCCAAGTGACTACAGTGGCTCAACCATAAGTTTATCAAGCGACGAGAATACTTTTTGTGCGAAAAACAAAACAAAAATAACGACTTTATTAAACTATTAATTTTCTTCCGTGTGGGCCTCTGACGTGACTTCACGAGAGCGCCACGAGGAATGCGTGAGAACTGAGAAGATGACGCTCATGATCATTTGATGGGAAAGTGTGAAAGGTAAGCCATTCATTTTATGGCATTGGTAAGGCACTTGTACGTTTTCTCGTTGGTTTCTCACGATTCGGACACCCAGGAAATGCACACTTTCGAACCATTTTAAACACTAAATCGAGACCCATCTGCGTAATCTTCTCAGTTCTCGCGCATGCGTCGTGGCGCTCTCGTGAACTCGCGTCAGAGGCCCACACGAAGAAAATGAATAGTTGAATAAAGTCGTTATTTTAGTTGTTTGTTTTTTTGCACACAAAAAGTATTCTCGTCGCTTGATAAACTTATGGTTGAGCCACTGTAGTCACTTGGACTATTTTAACGATGTCTTTACAAACTTTTCTGGGCCGGCCGATGCCATTACTTAGCAGCCTATGAAGAAGTGAGCCAGCTCTCAGATTTCATCAAAAATATCGTAATTTGTGTTCCGAAGATGAACGAAAGTCTTACGGGGTTGGAACAACATGAGGGTGAGTAATTACTGACAGAATTTTCATTTTTGGGTGAACTAACCCTTTAATATTGCATCATCTTTTAAGTTTTGAAGTAGACTACAAGTGCACATTGAATACATTCAAGCATACCTCTTTTTCACAAGGAATTCCTTTAAAAGTTTTATTGCCCAAAGCACAGAGATTTCAACTTGTAAAAGGCAAAGTGTTCTCATGACTCTCTCAACCTGTGCCCTTGAAGGACACAAACAAGCCCTTTGCTCTCAGATAAGTGAGTCTGTCTTGTGCTAAAGACACCCCCTTCCCCAGGCACAAACACACACTGGTACACACATTTCCTTGAACAACTTGTCTACACATATCTGAAAAGGGAATTGAAGTCAAATCTCCTGGATTTGGATTCCCAGCCTCTTCTTTTAAACCTCTGGCTAGATTGATGATTAGCGCAAGTGCTCTCGTTTCCTAAAGTTATTAAACACATTTATCAAGCATCTCGCGATTGACGGAGAGAAAAAGGGCTTAAGCGCTGGCATGCTGCGTAACGTGATTAAAGAGCGTTTAACGAGCTGCAAAAACGTCTCCCACAGCTCGAGTTCTCTCATCACACCCTCTCTACCGGAGACGCCCAATCAGAGTGTTTGTGTGTTTTAGCGCACAGTGTGACTCCATCAGTCTTAGGTCATTCTTTGGATGGGCACCCCACATGTGGCGCTGAATGCTGAGTAAGGTTTGATTACCAACTTGGCATACTGAACTACAGGTGCTGGGTGGGCTAATAAAGCCTTTCTGCCAGGACTTGAAGGTAGTGAATTTAGATTTTGTCTCTTTTTCCTATGAGCACTGTTAGATTTATTCACATTACATTTATTCATTTGGTAGACGCTTTTATACAACTTAAAGTTAATAAGCAAATCGATTTATTTTTCTAATGCATGTTTCTAGTCTTATTGTGCACGATTAACCACTGCTTGTTATTTTTAATAACTTTCTCGTAAGTCTTAATCATCAAAATGTAACTTGTTCTGTCAACGCCATCAAGGCTGAACAGCCAATTATTATTAATCTATAGCCAAATAGCTATTTTTGTCATAGTTCTATTATTGCAGGTAATGCAGCCTTGTCACACAGTAATCTAATACTGAATAATGTAATAAAGGTCCCAGGATAAATGCAAGTAATGTTACAAATTGGAGATATGAGATATGTTGAGATGTTCTTGTGGGTGACCTTGACCTTCAGACTCAACATTGAGGTCAAAACACCTCCTCAAAAATGGGACTCTGTGTTTCAGAAGGGGAGAATCATATCATCTGACTTGTGAATACTTGGAATATAATGCACAAATAGAATAAATCATATTTCTGATTTTTTGGTGCATTTTTTTTTTTTTTGCAGCTGTCGAATGGCGAACAAAATCTAAATTTAAATATGCAATTATATGCAATGTTCTAATGTCAAATATAAATAAATGTGATGGAATTTAACATTTTACTAATCTTGTAAATTAAATATTAAAACCAAAATAGACTTTTCAGATGCTGTCAACATGTTTAAAATGCATGTTTCAGTGTCTATGCAAACATACCGAAATGCATATTATGAATACTTACAATTACTAATGAGAAGAAAACTGGATTCTGACCTCGGTGGTTATAAGGAGGGTTCCTTTTGGGAGGCTTCTATTTAAAGACTTTCTATCAAAAACTTAATGAGAAAGGAGTTCTTCAAAGACACGTCACAAACAAAGTTATTTAAAAATTGTCATCGCAAAGACGTGCATGTCAGGAAAAAAGGAAGCGTTAAGGAGATAATTTATCTTGTAAACAAGAAATGAGATAATGCCTCAATTTTTGCACGCAAATTCCTCTTTTATCAAAGGGGCTGACTTCTTCCTCACACTTTCTGTGGTATTTTGTGAAATGCACTGTTTAGTTAACCATTGCACAACAGAGCTGTCCATCACCACGCTGTCATGTGTCCTGTGGCCCCAACACGCGCTGATGTCTGTGTAAACGAGAGAACTGGCCCAGCAGACTGAAACCTGACCTGAGATCAGTGTAATATTAATGAGTGTGTGAGTCGTGACCTCTGCTCTGCCTCTGAGCATGTCGGAGTTGCTCACTGACTGCTTCTCATTTGCTCGGTAATACTGTTGCCTGTCCGTCACACAATCCCAGACATTCCACCCATTTATGGATTTTATTAAACCTCTTAAGACGAATGCCCTTGGCAGTTGGCACCGTTAAAAAACTTCAGTTTGGCAGCATCTAAAAGAAGACCCCCCCTCCCAATTTCTCCGGTTCTGCTGCATTCACACAAGTGATAGCGGTTCCATCTAAATATTTCATTCAGGGGTTTTAGACAGCGGGGCTGCTCTAATCGAGGGAAAAGCCTTTAGTGTCATGTTGGAAAGGGATTTTTAAAGCCTCTACTTCATTCTGGAAATTCAGCTGGACGTTGCCAGCCAATGCCAGCAGGATGGACTGCTGTTCACACTTAGAAAAATATACTAGATTTACACTGTTTTTTTAATTGCCACATGTTTAATGGTTTTTCTTGGACCACTTCAAGCTTCTAACGGTTTCCCTGCGTCAGTTTTCCAAAGCTTTAACTTCAATCATGGAGATTTTCTGCTCTACACAGCCTTTGATGCCCAGTGTTCTCTACTGCGTAATTCACCAAAAGTTTAAAGCAGAGGCATTTTAACCGCCTCTCATACTATTTGGGCAATTATCATTTTATTTCAGTCATTTTGAACTTTGTTTTACTTGACCTTAAAACATAAAAGATTAAAAAAACATGTAGACGGCTGAAAAAATTACTGCACACACACTATGTGCAAATGAATAATCTCACAACCGATAAGCTTCATAATCATAATAAAGCAAGCATCTTACTGGATTTTTCAGTAAAAGAGTTACAAGTACTTGGTGAACATTACATCACTTAATATTCTTGAACCAGGCTAATAATATTTATATAATGTGCACCACTCTTTTCAGATTGCCCATATTTCCCTGGTTTAAGATGTGTTTTACACAGCACACACACTAGCTTGTTTAATTTATAATGATTAAATTAATTTATAATGATACAATTATATATAAAAAAAGAGATTCATGGTTTCCACAAAATTATTAAGCGGTACAACCGTTACCAACTTTGATCATATAAATATTTGAAATATTTCTTGAGCATCAAATAAGAATATTAGAATGATAATGTGAAAATAAAGACTTGAGTAATGGCTGCTGATTATTTAAATGGTTGTTTTAAATTGTAATAATATTTCACAATATTAATGTATTTTGTTACTTTTATTACTGTAGCCTATATTACTGCATTTTTTGATAAATGCAGCCTTGGTCATAATAAACTTTTGAACAGTGGTGTATATTAATATTTTTAAAATATTTACATTACAATGATAACATATGGTGGTAAGCTATGTAGAACAGAACCCAAACTGAAGCAATAAACTACTTAAATCATCATAATTCAGTCAGAATTATTAAGTGCTGTGCCTGACATGAATTGTCCTGCTATATTTAACTATAACTATATTCAACTGAATTATAGTTTTTTTATTATATACAATTGGATAGCAGTTCAGAAAAACAATGAAAAGATCCATGTTGATAAATAGGTGAATTGTTTTATGTATTTCTTCTACTTGAGCTCACCACTGCTTTCTTGTGCAGTGTGAATGATGCACCTTTAAATAACTGTACCAATATAAATACATGAAACTTAAAGTCCCCATGAAATCAAGTTTTTTGGCTTTTAGTATGAATATGTTTGCCTTAAGGTTATCTATAAGCTAGTGGGCTCCAAAACAATGAGAAATTTTGCATTAAGAAGATATACACATTCAAAACTTACAGTCTCTCACGTCCACCAATAATGGATCAGTGATTCTAATGACATCACTCTGCATATCAGCTTCTCATCAGATTTTCTGTCCAATCAGAATCGAAAGCCGCTGAAGCTGCAGCTAAAACCGGTCACTTGTTCACACAATTACTATTACAGTGAATGGAACATAGTGCACAATATAGGGGATAGGGAACAATTCACACAGTGTAAATATGTTTTCCATTGGGGCAAATGAAGTGTGGTTCACGTTTCACTGCTAACCGCCGCAGTGCGAACACAAGTCTGCTCCGGTCCAGAGACACGATAGCACAGAGTGGAGAAAACGCATAGAATGCTATATTTAAAGCATTATAAGAGATTAGGAATAGAAACGAATTAGAGATAAGGAGGAAACTGCAGCTTTACCGAGGTCAACGGCTCTGGCCGAGATGTAATATAAACGAAAAACTATTGGCTATTTAAAAAAAATGGGAGGAGCTGTTTGATAAGTCTATATATAGATCCACCCTGTCTTGCCGTTTCAGAGGAAATGATGTCAACATATTGAATAATGCTGCGTGTTTCAAGGCACTTCATTGGGCCTTTATGTGTGTGGTGTGAAACAGGCCTAAAAGAGTAAGAGAAAGAGAAGGAGATAAGTGAAGTGGAAGAGAGAGAGAGAACAGATATAGCTTTTGTCTCAGGCAATGGGAATGTGAACATTGAGATCCCTGACAGCGGTTTTCAGGAAAAGAGCAGCAGGTTTACGGGTGTTTACATGTACTGGACAGAAGGTTCCAGCAAACCATTATAAAGATCCCTTGAACCTGTACATACAGGTGCCTCTGCCAGATCTGCAGCACAAACCAGTCAGCAACCTTTGATCTACCACCTGACAGACCCAACACTGTATTTCAGAGGAGAGATGGGAATTTCAAAACCAGGCATTGCTCACAGATGACCCAAAGCTGAACTATACCATACACTACATTACATCTATTGACTATCATGTAACTCAAAACTTGTATGACAACAAGGTATACACCGATATAGGAATTCTGGCTGATTGAGTTTTCATTATGTCATGGCTAATAACCATTAAATGGCTGATAGTCATAATTCCATATAACTTTCTCTAAATGAATTGAAAATTAAACACTAAAAACTGAAACCAATTGATTTAAAGGCATCACAAAAATAATAAACAGTCTAAAAAAGGATATTTATTTTGAGATTTGCTAAAGATTATATTCAACATACTAATTTATTAGAGTTTTTAAAGATCAACTTAAAGTTGTTTTTAAGATAATGACTGATGTTAAATGTAAAAATAGGGGAATTAACTGACACAAATAAAAATTCAGTATTGACTAATATATATGCATATCAGCTGATACCAAAAAGAAATATCACTAATACCAGCTGAAACTGAATACGGATATATTGTGCATTCATAACAAATATGATACTGATATATAGTGCATCCAACAATATTCCTGCTAAAACAAAATCAGTTTTAATCAAACCTGGTTATAATCTAAATGTCTATGTTTTCCATAGAATAAAAATGCACAAATTGATTATTATCACTAGGCCTATTATTATAATTTATAATGGAATTGTTACAGAATCCCATACCAAGTACTATGCACATCTCGTTCTGACTTTAAACAAGTAATCTTTCTGAAAGTAAAATATTGCATGACATAGCCACAATTATTTGCCGTTTAAATTTACAATTTAGAGGAGGGTTTTGGAACTGAAATTTCAGTGTTATTTTTCAATTTGACAAAAACAGAACCCAAGGAACTGACAAAAAGTCAAGGTAAAGTCAGAAAAATAAAAACAGATGAACATGGAAGAGATGTTTTATCATGTTGCACCAAGTTAACATGGTGATATATGATAGATTATATAAGTCAATGGTGAAAAATCAATATTAAAAATACATGCATTGGCCAAAACATGCTGTAGTTTAATTTTTCCAGAGCTTTTCTCCTCAGCTGGCCTTTGTTGAGCACATGAGTAGCTGTTCATCACTGAACAAAACCTTCTCCCCAGTCAAACCACAATCACAGACACATGTAGGGCCTTAAATGCATTAAGAATTATGTGCAGTGATGGAAAACCACTTCCTCGAGTGCCCACTGCCCGTCGCACGCTCTCACAGCGAGAGATCGACTGAAACCCGGATGGGCTAAACCGATGACAGATATCATTTAGAGCCATGACGCAAACTGAACAGTAGTCACACAGCCTTCTTATACACAACATCGAACTCTTACTAAAGCTGCAGACATGAGAGTTTAGCAAGTACAAATGAACACAACTAGACATATTTGATTTGAATGGTTGCAGGCAAATGTTGCGCAATATTGACGGCCTTACAGAAGTTTCCAATCAAGTCACTGTTCTGACAAAACAGATTTGTTTTAGGAGAAAAATTACAAATAGTATACACTTTCAGTTTGATTTAAATGCACACGAAGGACTATGACTCAAGTAGGAAAGGTTTTATTTTTTTTTTTTAATGTCACAGATTAGATTGAAAGGGCTTTATGATGGTCATGTGGCTCTTTTCAAACTACAATCTAACTAAGGTCCAAATGGAAACACTCTGCTTTGTTTGGTGTGACAAAGGATGTTCCTATGAATCAATTTCTTCCAACAAAGCCATTATTTTTCTTTTTACAGTGACCACAGACTGTAAAGCTCAAAAAAGGACAAAGTCGAACAAAAAGTCATATGATATCTTTGTGCAGGGAACATTTAAGATGTTATGTACAGTGGTTTAATCTCAATTTTCTCTATGGCTTTTTAGGTTCCATGCATTTTTTAGCATGTCATTTGATAGGCCTTTCATACATAACGTCAGAATCATCACAAATGAGATGCAGCACACATATGACTTCAGTTAAAGTGAAAATGCAACTCTTTTGTGTTTACTTTAACATATACCCAGCGGTCTCTTTAAGAATTATTGCTATGGTAATTGCAATATTTTTTCACTTTTATAAACACTTCTTATGGTGACGTGTTACTGAAAATGACTATGATTTTCACTTTTGGGCCAGCTTTTTCCATGGTATTATGACTCAAGCAAACACAAGTGGTTTCACTGCTTTGGTGAGCAGTAAACACCACCAATGAGTGAATTTTTTTTTCAGCTGCTTAACCAAGGGTTGTGTTGAGCTGTATATGAGTGGTTCTCAACTGGTAGGTCATGACCCAAAGACAAATAATACAATGCAATTACTGTAAGTAACTACAGTGAGGAAAATAAGTATTTGAACACCCTGCTATTTTGCAAGTTCTCCCACTTAGAAATCATGGAGGGGTCTGAAATTGTCATCGTAGGTGCATGTCCACTGTGAGAGACATAATAAAAAATTAAAAAATCCAGAAATCCCAAAAAATGTTAGCTATTTATTTGTATGATACATCTGCAAATAAGTATTTGAACACCTGAGAAAATCAATGTTAATATTTGGTACAGTAGCCTTTGTTTGCAATTATAGAGGTCAAACGTTTCCTGTAGTTTTTCACCAGGTTTGCACACACTGCAGGAGGGATTTTGGCCCACTCCTCCACACAGATCTTCTCTAGATCAGTCAGGTTTCTGGGCTGTCGCTGAGAAAAACAGAGTTTGAGCTCCCTCCAAAGATTCTCTATTGGGTTTAGGTCTGGAGACTGGCTAGGCCATGCCAGAACCTTGATATGCTTCTTACAGAGCCACTCCTTGGTTATCCTGGCTGTGTGCTTCGGGTCATTGTCATGTTGGAAGACCCAGCCTCGACCCATCTTCAATGCTCTAACTGAGGGAAGGAGGTTGTTCCCCAAAATCTCGCAATACATGGCCCCGGTCATCCTCTCCTTAATACAGTGCAGTCGCCCTGTCCCATGTGCAGAAAAACACCCCCAAAGCATGATGCTACCACCCCCATGCTTCACAGTAGGGATGGTGTTCTTGGGATGGTACTCATCATTCTTCTTCCTCCAAACACGTTTAGTGGAATTATGACCAAAAAGTTCTATTTTGGTCTCATCTGACCACATTCTCCTCCCGTGTAGTTCTGGGATGATTTCTCACCTTTCTTAGGATCATTGATACCCCACGAGGTGAGATCCTGCATGGAGCCCCAGTCCGAGGGAGATTGACAGTCATGTTTAGCTTCTTGCATTTTCTAATGATTGCTCCAACAGTGGAACTTTTTTCACCAAGCTGCTTGGCAATTTCCCCGTAGCCCTTTCCAGCCTTGTGGAGGTGTACAATTTTGTCTCTAGTGTCTTTGGACAGCTCTTTGGTCTTGGCCATGTTAGTAGTTGGATTCTTACTGATTGTATGGGGTGGACAGGTGTCTTTATGCAGCTAACGACCTCAAACAGGTGCATCTAATTTAGGATTATAAATGGAGTGGAGATGGACATTTTAAAGGCAGACTAAGGCTATGTTCACACTTAGCGTCTTTTTTGACAAGAAAAAGTTGACAGCGTTCGGTTACAAATAGCAGCCGAGCGCGTCTTTTGTGGCTGGCGCATATACTGACGCGTCTTGACCATGCGTCAACATACGACGAAAAGGGTACCCCCATAACGTCCATATGTGACGATTCGGGTTATGGGTAGGTTTAGGTATGCGTTAGGGTACCGCTAGGAGGCGCTGCTGGTGCGCTTCTGTCTGCGTCTCATATTGACGTTAAAGGGGTACCCTTTTCGTCGTATGTTGACGCATGGTCAAGACGCGTCAATATATGACGTTTTGGGGTGAGACCGGGCTGCTATAACAAGAGCTGCAACAGTAGCCTAGTGCTGTGTGATGCAAAAAATGTCGAGAAAGAGAAAGTTGGCTCTTGCGTTGGCTTTTGAAGTTACCGGGGAGGAGAATGTCGGTTCACAAAGACGTTTGTGGGTGCACGACAGACAGTTGTTCTTGTTGTTATGGAAACGACAGGTCTCGCTACTCGCTTGTCATTGGTCAGCTGTCAAAAAGGCGCTTGACGTAGGGCATTCTTTTCAGAAAAGTTGAACTTTTTTCAACTTAAAAAGACGCTCTGAGCTGCAGAAAAAGACGCCGGCGGTGGCGTCTAAAAAAGCGCTCAGGACTTTTTTGAAAAAACGGTTTACTCCATAGGGTTATAATGTAGAACAGACGCTGGCAGTTTGAAAAAAGACGCTAAGTGTGAACATAGCCTAACAGGTCTTTGAGGGTCAGAATTCTAGCTGATAGACAGGTGTTCAAATACTTATTTGCAGCTGTATAAATAGTTAAAAAATCATATATTGTGATTTCTGGTTTTTTTTTTTTTTAGATTATGTCTCTCACAGTGGACATGCACCTACGATGACAATTTCAGACCCCTCCATGATTTCTAAGTGGGAGAACTTGCAAAATAGCAGGGTGTTCAAATACTTATTTTTCCTCACTGTATATAATCATGCATAGATAGGAAAATAAAATACAAAAGTCTCATTATCTTATCAAATCAAAGGTACTGTGTCCAAAAAAACAAACAAACACAATATATGGCTAGATTTACTTAGAACAGCGGGCAGGTTGTAGTATCTAACCCAAGAATTCAAGGATTCAATAGTGAAATAAAAACAGTAAAATCTAAAATAAAATAATAAATTACCCAATCTAAATATTTCAAGCCGGCCGCTTCTTTACATCATTGTAAAAAAAAAAAGTTGCTGCCTTAAATTTTTAAGTACAATCAACTTGGATGCTTAAGTCATTTCAACTTAAATTACATTAAACTGATTTTAAAAATTGAGTTGAATATTGTATAACTTATGAAACAAAGTTGAACATTGCTTAACTTATTTGTATGAGTTAAAGCAATGTAAAAACATATGTTGTAATAACCTCCTGTTGTAATAATGTTATCCTATATTTTTTTTTACACAGAAAGAAGCAGCAGAAAGCATACAAAATTCATTATTTGTGGGAAAAAAGTAGTTGATTGTGTATGTGCTATAAAAATATTTATGTTTAATAATATATATGTTCCAGTCAGATTATAATTGGGAATTTATCACAAATTTACAGATTTAATTTGGTTACACTTTATTTTAAGGTGACGTAGTTACATTGTACTTACTATAGAGTTACAGTTTGGTATAGGTATAGTTACTTGTAATTATGCATTATTTACTGTTATCATTATAGTAACAACATGTAGTAACGTGTAACTACATCACCTTAAAATAAAGTGATCCCTTGAATTTACATTACAGGTTCTGTCTGTCTCTCCACCAATGAGCTCTTAGCTTTCCTTTTTTCATTTTCAGAAGAAGCTGTTCATAATTGGCTGGGGCTCATTAGCAAAACACTTTACTTCAAAAGAGGAATAAACAAAAACAAACAAATAAATGACTACAGCTCAAACCTTCAAAACAAAAGACATTGTGCTGGGCAAGTGGATGTCCTGTTTATCACGGTCTTAAAGTGTCTAAGGGTGGAAATTTCCTTTGAGGGTTCATGCTAGTGATAAACTTGTTTACAAAGTTTCATAAAATACATCCAAAGCCTTTTGAATGTGCATGTGGTTGAACGGGGAGAAATTAAACATTTGGTCAGGAAGTATCATCAGGCCCTCGAGCCAAGCGCTCTAGACCGAGGTCTACTTGCATGCAACGCTAAAAACGAATTACCTTAAACTCAACCTCGTCACACGCACATGCGTTCGACACACAACATGATGGATTGTTTTTTGATTCAGCACTAAAAATTCAGGTACTGAAACTTTTATTTCATTCATCATCACTGAAATTGCAAACAGATCTCAGACGTGCACGCAAGTCTCCCTTTTCCTCAGCCTTGTTTATATCCTTTAATCTTTTTGATTTGTATGGTATCATTTCATTTTCCTAACTCTGGTTGTCTCTAAGCACACCATTAGGACACTTCAAAGATATTTTGACCTGGACGCATGTATTGGCATGTGCTGTTACTATGATGATGGTGGTTTAGACCGCTGCTGCATTCTCATTAGGCTGCGTGATGAAAGCAAAAGCATCCTAGATTTACAGGACATTTGAGAGAGTCCAACCCATGAGCTAAACAAGTATAATCTCATTTCTCATACACTACCTCACAAACTAGACAATAACAAGTTAATCAGCATACCGAGAAACAAGCCCCGCTGTTGAGTGTATTATTATTATTTTTAAAACAACAGCTGCTAAGTGATGAAGATTGAACCAGAGAAGGAAATATATGTAAACAAACCCAATGATGTAAGAAATCTGGATCTTCTTCATAATGACAGCATACTGGCTTATAAAAGAAAACACAATCAAAGAATTAAATAATCCGTCTTGGGGTCAGTAAGATTTTTTAAAGAAATTAATAGTTTTGTTCATTACGGATGCATTTCTATTGATAAAAAAAGTGACAGTAAATACATTTATAATGTTACAAAAGAGTAACTGTCAAAAGTTTGGAAACATTACCATTTTTTTATGTTTTTGAAAGAAGTCACTTCTGCTGGATCAAAAACATAAAAACTATTTTACTGTAAAATAATTGTTTTCTATTATGGCAAAGTTGAATTTTCAACATCATTACTCCAGTCTTCAGTGTCACATTATCCATCAGAAATCATTCTAATATGCTCAGTTGGTGCTCAAGAAACATTTATTATTATTATTATTATTATCATCAATATTGAAAACAGTTTTGTTCTGCTTAACATTTTTGGTGGAAACAATGATACCATTCAAACGTTTGTGGAAGCATAAAAAAAAGAGAGAAATTAATACTTTTATTCATCAAGGATGAATTAAATTGATCAGAAGTGACAGTGAAGACATTAATAATGTTACAAAATGTTTCTATTTAATAAACGCTTTAATAAATGTAATAAATAAATGTAATACATGCTGTTCATTGAACTTTATACTTATCAAAGAATCCTGAAAAAAGTATCGCCATTTCCACAAAATGTTAAGCAACACAACTGATGATAATAATAATAAGAAGAAGAAGAAATGTTTCTTGAGCAGCAAATCAACATATTAGAATAATTTCTGAAAGATCATGTGACACTGAAGACTGGAGTAATGATGCTGAAAATTCAGCTTTGCATCACAGTAATAAATGACATTTTAAAATGTATTCAAATAGAAAAGAGTTCTTTTAAATTGTAATAATTGCACAATTTTACTGTTTTTACTGTATTTTATTGATGAAATAAATGCAGCCTTGGTGAGCATAAGAGACTTCTTTCAAAAACATAAAATTGTAAGTTTTCAAACTTTATTTGTATTAGTTGTTAATAAAATTAACAACTAAAAAATAATAAAAAAGAACAGCTGTTCTTTTGAACTTTCTAATACGGAGAAAACAATTATCATGTAAAATTATCTTCAAGAATATTAAGCAGCACAACTTTTCAACATTGATAATAACAAGCAAATCAACATATTAGAATGATTTCTGAAGGATCATGTGACACCGAAAACTGGAGTAATGATGCAAAAATGTCAGCATTGCCATCACAGGAATAAAAGACATTTTAAAATTAATTTAAATAGAAAACTGTTATTTTAAATTATAATTATTTCAAAATGGCTAGTAATGGCTGCTGAAAGTTCAGCTTTGCCATTTATTAATTTATTTACATCATATACATTAGTTTTAATATATAAAAACTCACATAATTAAACTAAAAATGTACTTGTAAAACTAAATTAATAAATTAACAAATCAAAATATCCCTAGTCCTTCTACTGTGCAAATATACATCTAAAACCAAGAAACTACAAGCAAAACATATTATTTGTCCAAAACGAAAAATCTCTTAAAAACATAGTTATGCAGAGCCACTGAACTCTAAACTGCAAGCGCGTCATCTCCAATGCATTCTGCTCACTGCAGCACTGACTCACAGCTGGGTCCACGAGTCCAACCTAGTCAACACCTACAGGCACAGAGCACATCTCAACAGCTCGCCAGTGCCAGATTATGAAGGTTATCTCCATCAGAAGCAGCCAACCGCAAACTGCATGCTACTTGCGTTTCTTTGCGTACACTGCGCACTGCTTAGCGGCGGCCATGCCAGACGTGCCTGGATTTGGGATCTCACTCTAATTGCACAACAAAGAGCATCTTGTTTTGGACACTCACTCACCTATTTGTACTTTAAGTGTTTTGTTTAGTTTTGAGATGCTGGGATGGTAATAAAATGTGAGAATACCCCCTCTCTCAATAAAAAAAAAGAATAATAAAAAAACATGATGCTGCAAGAGCGCAGAATGCCAGAAATTCCACAGAGGTGTAGTGAGACGTGGAGTTGAGGGGCAACTGAGCACTAAGTGCTTTCAAAACAAACACCCATCCACACCTGCGGGACAGGGTCACTGCGCTGCCATGGCTACACTGCTAGAGGAAACAGAGGGACGTTTCTTTGCTACCCGTCAAGCAGGGCATCAACACTTCCTAATCACCGTCACCAGTGCGTTATTGCGGTTATTTTTAGGGCTGCACTAAATGTCAGTTCTCGTAATTAATGCGTGGAGCAGCACCAAACAGCTGGGTCACGAAGCTGGGCAGACCCCACTGAACTAAGGAGAGGTATGAACGTTTATCGGGATACATTCTCTTTGGGAAAAGAGAAGGAGGAGGAACCGTCAATAGAGTCGAGTGAAGTTCAGTGCTGTGTTTGTTTGTTTTCTGTGGGTAAGTGCGTAATTAGTTTGGAGGAGAGCTGAGCCGGGTTATGGAATAACAAATCATTCATCTTTTCCTGGCCTGCTGGTGAACACAGGAGCGATTACTTAAGGCAGCAGTCCGGATAAAGGTCAAACTATGGAGGGACAACCACATCACAGCAGGTGACTGTCACCAGAAATGACTTAGAAAGGAAAAGAGAGGGGGGAAACAACAATTTATTTCTGTCGACTGGGGTCTTAAAGCTAAATAAATTCCTGCTGTGCGACGGCAGGCATCACATAGACCGATTTTTCCAGTCACAAATTAACTCTAGAATGTACAAATCCCTGTCTAATATCCTGCTCATATGATCCAGAAGAAACCAGCAACAGTGTTGCATTCAGTCAGTCCATTCACTCAACCCTTCACCCTCCTTTCTAAGAGTAAAACATGAAGTAAAAGCAGATGTTGAGTTTGTTTTAAACATGCAAAGCAGCTGGGTAAACTGCGGGCATGGGAGTAATATTCCACCCGGTCACGTCTCTCTTATACAGGTTTCGAAAGATTCAGATTTTAGTGCAACCAAAATGAAGTATACTGTACAATACCTATTTTCATAATATTGTAGCTTTTCCAGTAAATAGCTTTTTAATTCAACAAGAAGTGGTGTAGCACAAATAATGCTATATTGCTGTTTTTAACATCTGAGTATGTAGAGTAAGAAAGGCTGATTCATTCTAGTGAATCGGTTCATCCTAAAAGCACCTCCCTCTCATATGTAGCATTGGAAAGTTTGATTCATTCTAGTGAATCGGTTCACCCTAAATTGTCCTCTCTTTCATCTAACCTTGGAATGTCTATTTCATTTAAATGAATCTGTTCATCTTAAACAGTCCTCCCTCTCATTTGTAACATTGGAAAGTATGATTCACTCAAGTGAATCTGTTCATCTTAAACAGTCCTCCCTCTCATCTAGCATTGGAAAGTACGATTCATTCTAGTGAATCAGTTCATTTGAAATATTCCTCCCTCTCATATTGGAAAGTCTGATTAATTTTAGTGAATCGGTTTGTCCTAAACGGTCGTCACTCTAATGTAAATTTGGAAAGTCTGACTCATTCTAGTGAATCAGTTGGTTCGGACAATTCATTTCAGTTGATTCACCAGTTTGAGTCCCTGTAGCTCTAGGCTTTGGAATTATGGTATTTTTGTATTTTGTATAAATTAACCTGTTTAAGTTTGAGACTGTCATCCTAATTGAGATTCAGATAAATCAACAGGAGTGAAGTCAGTGGAGCTCATGTGATCTGTCTCCTGTAAAATATTTTAGTCAAGATTATAATGAAATTAATGTTCACTTTTGAAATTGTATCTATCTCAACATTTTAATAGTGTGACATGGCCAAAGAAAGCAAATATAACTACTGTTAACAAAAACAATTTAAAACTTAATAGTTTGGCCTACAGTATTATACGAAGGTCTGAACTGGCAGTATCACATAAGCGAATACTGATTTGACTCAACATCAGCGTTAGAATTACAGTGTTAGTCAACATTTCCTGCAGCTTAGCGGCCCACCAGTGGTCGAGAAGCTTTAATATAATTTAGCACTGTTCAATATCTCTGTGAACACATCATTTAGTTGGAACTCCAAAGATTTACCAAACTGGTATGTATGATAAACTTCAAAATACCACAGTGACCACATAAACTCAACAGTCTCACTCAACTGCTGTCATATAGTTCATACTCTGCAAACACAAACCACAGCGCTGATTCATATGAATATGCAAACAATTTCAGAAGTTGTTTTAAATGAAATTGCACTGGCATCTAAGAGGTCATTCAACCCCGTCTCTTTTTCCAAAGCTGTGGTGCGAGCCAGAAAAAAGTGTCATCTGTTTCCAATGAGAAGGCTCTTTGATTGTTGAACTTCTCGAAGGGCTGTCTGACAAAGACCTCTTTCGCTCTTTCACTTTTTGGACAAAATAAACAGGAAAAAGGGTCGTGTAACCAGGGGCCAATTTTTCAAAAATAATAGTAAAACGTAAGCTTATGGAATAAATTAAATCCCAAGATATGTTCAGGTGTGTTCCTTTGCTGCTGGTTGTGTGCTTTCATTGTTATCGTCATTACAAGTTCACCCAACACATGACCCCACAAACCTATTTACAACATAAGACAAAAAAGAAGTTAAGCTATAACCTTTCATATCCTGATGCAGCTGCAATGTTTGCAGAATGTTTATTGATATGATCAGCCATTTGAAATCTAATCGAATAGGCTAAAGTGTTATATAATAAGCAACAAAGCTTGTTCAATGATCAAAGGTACAGGTTAAAAACAAAATGGAACCTGATTCAACTTTAGAATATTTTAAACAAGACCAACAAGCTGAATACATTAAGCAGAACAAAAAGACTGGTTCCATACAACCAGGTAGTCTGTCCATTTATCTACACATTACCTCACAAAGCTCAGGTTTTTTTAAATGTTATTTACATTAAATTAAATTCAGGCTGAGGGGCAGCATCATCCAGCAGGGTGGTCGACAATTTGAGCATCAGTCATGTTAAAAAGAGGGTTATTTATGCAATATTTTAGGAAGAAATGGAATTAAAGGAATCAGTCAACACTGATACAGACCTCTAAGTTACAACAGATGAAACCAATACATCGGCTTGCCAGTGTGGATGACTGCTAATCCAAGTGAGTTGTCTTTGCATGTGTCAGTACACTGGGAGCAACAACTGATCTTGTACAAATGCTTCCTCTACATCCCAGGAAACTGATACTAAAACCACCATGTGCCATTGATCAATGGGGATATGATTTTGCACTCAGCAATTTTCTCCAGTTACAAACGGGTCTTGTGACTGTGAGTGTGGGTCTGACTCTGGACCCATTGTGCTGAATGGCTTTGGCACTCTATATGAGATCTGAGAGAGGTGAAGGTATGCTAGCATGTATAGATGCTGGACAATGGACTTACTGTTTTAATCTTCTCAAAGACTTAAATGAGGCTTTCTTTTACTGCTGGTCGCACCTTAG
Organism: Leuciscus leuciscus; assembly: GCF_965113295.1. NCBI lineage: Eukaryota > Metazoa > Chordata > Actinopteri > Cypriniformes > Leuciscidae > Leuciscus > Leuciscus leuciscus. The sequence goes on from NC_138744.1 coordinate 7,510,413, forward strand.
TGGATCTACAGTCCGCTACACCTCTGACCAGAGAGAAATAAATTCCACCAGAAAGCCATTTTGCTGGAAATATGAAAACAGAAGTCATAAATTCAGAGAATAATAAATCTTCAGACGAAGCTTCACTTCCTGATCCCTCAACAGCAGTTGGTGCTCAATTTATTATGACTTAAACCCAAGAAATTCTAGAATGCAGTTCCAAGGTTTCAACCTCACCGCTTTGTGCATACCATTCTAGTTCTTTCACGTCTAAGTTAATCATTTTTTTATGGACCTCATTTTGTGCACTAGGACTAGGTATCAAAACAGATTTCTGATTCACAAGCTCTTGATTCAACTGGATTCTGATTTGGGTTTATTTCAGTTATAATGTCCATTGCTTACACTACTGTTCATTTTTTGGACAAAATTAATACTTTTATAAAGCATGCATTTGTTTTATTCAGAATGCATTAAACTGATCAAAAGTGACAGTAAAAACTTTTACAATGTAACAAAAATCTATATTTCAAATGAATGCTGTTCAAACATTTCACTGCTTATTAAATTATAGGGATAGTTCACCCAAAAATATTTTTTTTGCCATCACTTACTCATCCTCAAGTTGTTCCAAACCTGTATGAGTTTCTTTCTTCTGTTGAACACAAAATAATGTATTTTAAAGAATGTTGGTAACCAGCCACTGACTTCCATAGGATTTTTTTTCCTACAATGGAAGTCAATTGCTACCATCAACTGTTTGATTACCAACATTCTTCAAAATATCTTGGTATTCAACAGAAGAAAGAAACTCATACAAATTTGGAACAACTTGAGGGTGTGAAAGTGATGCATTTTTTGGGGGGGTGAACTATCCCTTTAATAGAAATCCTTTTCTTTTGCTATTTAATGTATTGTCATATAATGTCTTATAACCACATGCATCACAATCAAAACAGACTACAAACTCTCATTTTCAACTAAGGTAAAACCTGATTTCTTTTGTGGCCAAACTATGCAGCTGAGTCAGTGCAGCAGAATGCAATGACATTTGCAGGATGGGGAGCTCTTCACAAATACATTTAAAAATCAGGCAAATCAATATTGTTACCCAGTCCTGTGTAGAGGCATATTGTCAAAGTACAGAAAAGCATCCTCCAATAACTCTTGCCACAAAGATAGAAGCACACAACTCTCTACAATGTCATTATATAGTGTAAAATTAAGATTTGGCAAACATGTTCATAAAACATGCCCACATTCGTCTGCCCATATAGTGTATGAGAAACATACAGTTTAATATTATTAATGACTGCTCCTCTAAGCCGTTTCCACCAAGACTAAAACTCATCGTGGTAAACATCGTGGTGCCTGGCTACAAGATCAACAGTGTATTTTGTAACTACGCTGAACAAGTTGACAATTAATAGCACTTGGGGAAACTCCAGACACCAGCATAGGACACATTTGGGGGACACAGGGTGAAGAACAACGTGTGATGATGACTTTGCTAATGGTCTAGCAGAGATCCTAACCGCTGAGAGATTTATCTTATGTCAATCAGTGCTTCCCTCCGCTGTCTGAGCTCTGCTCTCTCAATCATTCCCTCATTCCTTCTCTTCCCTCACGCGTTTCTTTCGTTCAGACGTCTGCAGACCCCCGGAGCAGTGTCTCATCTGTCTGTCTGTCAGTGGCCGGGTAATTGGAGTTGTTTAGGAGGTCATCTAATACAGGTAGGCGGGGGAAGGAATGTGTGATAGACCAACTACTAAGTCTTCCCACGCCTGTATGGCCTAGTGATTGCACTTGTAATACTATTGGTCAAACAAGACTGATTATACACCATATGGCTACAGCTCAAAGCTCAAGAAAAAAAAAAAGAAGCTTAAAGGGATAGTTCACCCCAAAATGAAAAATTCTGTCATTATTTACTCATGTCGTTCCAAACCCTAAAGGTCCTTGCACACTGAGGCCGAAATTTTTGTATGCTTTTTTTCGTATTCGTGATTCGGTGGCTCTGAATTGTGAAAACACCATTCAAAATGCTTGCTACGGATCCGAAAAACGCAGAAAATTTAATCCGATCCGATTTTTTTTAATGACGGACGAAAGTTTCGTGTGTAAGTGTGTTTGACAAAACATGAAGTCGTATTTATTTTTTAACGTGTGAAAATTTCGTTCATCTTCGGAACACAAATGAAGATTTTTTTTTAAGAAATCTGAGAGCTTTCTGTCCCTCCATTGACAGCTACGCAACTACCACTTTAACTCTTTTAACAAAAATGAACCTCATTGGTTCTTGCAGAAACTCAGACCTGCTGCGCAACACACGAAAATGAACCTCATTGGTTCTCGCAGAAGCTCAGACCTGCTGCGCAACACATGAGAATGAACCTCATTGGTTCTCGCACATCAAGCGAACATGCTTGAGCTTCCGTTTACCACAACTGATGTGTGAGTTGAATGTTTATGTGAATAAAATTCTAATTTCAATCTGTTCATCATATAAAGTGATTGAGTCTAAATGTTACTAAACCGCTCAATTCATATGGATTAGTTTTACGATCTCTTTATGAACTTTTTAAAGAATCAAATTGGTAGTTGCGTAACTGTCAATGGAGGGACAGTAAGCTCTCAGATTTCATCAAAAATATCTTAATTTGTGTTCTGAAGAAGAACGAAAGTCTTACGGGTTTGGAACAGCATGAGGGTGAGTAATTAATGACAGAATTTTCAGTTTTGGGTAAACTATCCCTTTAATAAGTTGTTACTGTTGTTTTATTTTACATTCGCAACGCCGTTCACCGTCATGTCCTTAGGGAGACAGGACTATTTACTCAAACTTCCTGAACTATATTTCAGAAGCTGAGACAAAGGTGTTTAGACACGAGTGTCTTGCGCGGTACAACCGCCCACGTGCGGATTAAGATTTATAACCTAAATGCACCAATGTTTATAGAAACAAATGTTACAGAGTCGATTTTCAAACAGTTTGTTTGAAATTGATCAAACGGTCTCATGTTTGCAACGCTTTGCTTAGACTGACGGTAGACTTGATACTATTTATGAAAGCTGTCAGCGGCGAGAAACTAAAACAGTATTCTTTTCCTCTTTGTATAATCGAAATGTGTGCTGCATGGCATAAAGATGAATGAGATGATATGTTTTTGTGTCCGTGTGATTGGCTGGCCGGTGTGTGTGTGTATTGGAGTGCTGTCAGATGTAATCACCCTGATGACGCTTTATGTGTCACTGTAAACAAAGAAAGGAAAAAGAGAAACAGATAGGGAAATCAGTAACAGACAGAAGCCACATCTGCGCGAATGATTGTGACATGTAATTTACAAGATTTGAGCCACAGTGTGTTGTATGATGAGAAAACGGGGCATGAGGAATTTGAATTAAAAAATTTTTTTTACATTTTAAATGTCAAAGATAACTAGAGATAATTTAAGATAACTAGTTAGAGAATCTAACTTGAGATATTAATTAGGTAACCCTATTTTGATTGTCCACTTTATACTTTATACTAACTATAAGTAACTTTGCAACTACGTCAACTAACTCTCATTAAAGTATTAGTAAGGTTCGGGTTATGTGTTAGGGTTTGGGTTAGTAGAATAATTTGATATAGTTGCAAAGTTACTTACACTGTAAAAAATATTACATCCCCAAGTAAAAAATTTCAAGTGACCGATAACATCTACATTTTTCAATTAGTCTGACGTATTATTTCTCATTGAGCCAATGTTAACAGACTATTGCAACAAGAATTTCACTTGGGCCAATTGAAAAATTTAGATGTTATCGGTCACTTGAAATTTTTGATTTGGGAGGGTTAGAATTTTTTTACAGTGTATAGTAACTTAGTAGAATGACCATCAAAATAAAGTGTTACCATTAATTGCATCTTTAACACAATAATAAAAAAAACTATTTGATTATACTACTGATTTCTAAAGATTGAATCATTCAATTGAATTATATTAACAAAAAAATATATAAAAGGCAATAAACAAGTTTAGAAAAATCATTAAAACATTTGCTATGATAATATTAGTTTCATTTTGATTTCTAAAGATTGAATTATCTAATTCCTATAATTTAGGAAATAACGTTGTCTTTATTATATCACACTTAATATTTTTCACACATAGTTAATGGGTCATACATGAAAATAGCAGTCGTTATATTTTAGGAATTTGGGTCACTGGCATCAAAACGTTTTAAAACCCCTTAATTAAAAGACAGGAGCCTCTTCAACTATATTTATGGTCTTTAAATTCATTCTTTATTTGAGAGTTAAACGGATAGTTCACCCAAAATGAAAACGGTCATAATTTACTCACCCTCATGTCATCCCAAACAAGTATGACTTTTTCTTTAGAGTAAAAATATATTAATAAGTAGCAACTGTGACTAGTTGCAGCAAGAGAATACGCGATGGGCACATGCTGCAAGTTGGCTTCAGTCTGGAGCTTTTTGTCGCAAAATAGTTGCAGACTTAAAAAAATGAAAGCCTGACAGGTCTTGCAGTGTGTGCTTGGCTTATAAGTCATGGAAAATGAGCTGGAAGAGAAGTTAAAGTGTAACTGATTCCACAAAATTGGAAAAAAAAGTGCATAATCAATCATAATTTAAGCAATTTTTATACAAATAATGGAGATTTAGATCTATGATTTGAATATACAACAGGTTCAAAGATTCATGGAAGTGTGAGGGAGAAAGCATATGTCTGGTGTTTGTGTAGGGGGCTGGATGTGGGGTCGGAATGAAGTTGGGAAACGCTCAAGGTTTGTTTTTCTCTCCGAGCAGGGTCATGAGGAAAGGTCTTAAGAGCCATTAAGGCTCTTGGGAATAATATTCACCATTTATAACCAACCTCACTTTCCCATATTAACCTATAATGCGCCCCAGTGGTGTCATTTCCAAATCCCAAGAGGTAGGATTTGAAATATGCTTTAACATATGTAACGCTGACGTTATTCAGGGCTTTTCGTTTACGCATTGATAAGTGGAATTTTTAAACATACTCGTTCTGTTCTGCCAGCAAAATTACACAAGCATACTGTCATTTCTCCTCACAAGTATAAGCAAATCAGCCGATGTGATAACGTCGGTGAGGTGAGATCTTGTTATGCGGGGGTTTGTTGACATTACACAAGGAATTTTTACACAGCAACTCGGGCTGTTTAGCACATGCTTTGTGCTCCGCAGTGCCTGTTTGGAATCCGCGAGAACCCTTAGTGGTCAGATCTGGGAGTTTAGACGTCAAAGGGAGGTCTGAGTGGAAAATACCCTCTTCACATACGCTGCCAGTTTGCATACCACGAATGCACAGGAAACTAGAAAATAGAAAAGGAATATTGCAATGCAAACGACAAGCTCTGTTAAATGTAAGCAGATAAAATCAGTCTATAGAGGTGTGGAAATGGGGACAGAACCCTGGGCATGCTTACTCAAGTCTTCCCGGACTAGATGCCAAGGGCATTAGGAGTGGGCACTTTATTTTTTCCATTCTGTCTTGCTTACAGTAACAAAATCTTTAGACTTGGTTGGCCAGAACTGAACGCAGATATACAAAGCTGTGTCCTTGCCTGGATGGGGTCTTGATCTGAGATGTGACCGTAAGAGACCTGGGTTCACAGAGAGAAGCGAACCGTCTCATACACCCCTGCAGACAAACTGCCTCTGCTGTCCTTCCTTCTGATGGCAGTGTTTAAGAGCGAGAACAGCCACTGACGCTAGAGCTGATCGATCACCTGAATACCTCAAGGCCTTTACCTACCACATTTGGGAGTAATAATTTAAAATTGGGATTTTCAGAAATGTGAAGCTTGTATTTTTTTAAAGCACATCTCGCGTTCTGAAATGTGTTATTTGACCTGTAAAATTGCAGTGGTGAGACTACAATTCTAGGCCTATTAATGTCTGGTTTTGTGTTACCAGCATAATGTCTTTCTGGTGTCAATCTGCATATTGTGCAAAAGTTATGCAGGGTTCAAAGTTACATGATCATGACACGAGAAAATTGGACTGCAAAACTTTGAACACGATGGTCTCATGTTAAATCTTGCAATGTTTAATACGCTTTAAAGTACATTTACTCCAGCCCAATGCTTTGCCCAGACTACCACTGTTTTTATGGTATATGAAAACAGGAGTATGACATCCAAGAGTAAAAAGTATTCACTCTGTAAGACTACAGGCTTATAATAATGGGTGGCAATTGCACAAGGAGAATTTAAAACACAATGTTCTGCCATTTAAAGTGCAAATTCATCAGTTACTACTATGCACAATAAAAATAAATAAAAGTGCCATATTACATCCACACTCAAAGGTCTGACTTAAATAAACCAATGTTCTACATAAAACTACATTTCATTTCGCAGTGGTTTCTCGGTTTTCCACAGTACTTGCTCGAGTGAATCTAAGAGAGAATTACTTAAATGTGATCACAACTCTCAAGAATTCAAATAAACAGACATTCAAAAGTAACATGTTTAAGATGTCACAAGCGGACTCCCCCATCCATCTTGTGCCGTGGCGGCTGCGATGCTGTCAATGCATGTTAACAGGAAACTAGAAGGGGCTGAAAAGCTACATCACAAATTACATGCAAGTGCCAAATCAGTCTGCTGCAGGACTTGGGAATAATTACTTGAAAATAAATAAAGTGAAAGCACAACATACAAGTCAAAGAACACAGAGACAGATGTCTCAAAACCTCAAAAGTTTGAAAGGCAAGATAGCAGGTTGCGAGCGACTGCAGCCTCCTCAGAATCAATGCGTCACTGTGCTCTCAGTCAAATAAGGTCACCTCCAGCTGGTGCTCTTCTAACTAATGTTGAATTATCTTCCAATCAGAAGGTCAAAGATCTTCGGAAACATTCGGGGTGTGTTTACTTGCACAGTTCTAATCGAGTTACAGTGATCTGTCTGTTCAAGTATACATGAAAAGGCGGAACTCGGAAATATGAAGCTTTAAAAGAATATTATGTATTCAGAAGAAGGCAAGTCAAATCGACAGCATTCTGGGAATAATGTTGATTACCACAAAAATGAATTTCAACTGGTCCATTGTTTCCTATTAGAAAAACAAAAACCTGGGTTACAATGAGCTACACCATTCAAAGTTTGGGGGTCTTTTTATTTTATTTTAAATGAATACTTTTATTTAGGAAGGACACATTAAATTGAACAAAAGTGACAGTAAAGACCTTTACATTGTTACAAAAAATATTATATATATCAAATAAATTCTGTTCTTAATCAAAGAATCCTGAAAAACAATCTCAGTTTCAACTAAATATTACGCAGTACATCGGTTTTAAACAATGATAATAATAATAAATGTTTCTTGAGCACCAAATCAACATATTACAATTATTTCTGAAGGATCATGAGACAATGAAGACTGTAGTAGTGGCTGCTTTAAAATATATTCAAATAGAAAAAAGCACAATATTAAGTCGTTTATTGCATTTTTTATCAAATATGTCAAATGTGTTTTGGAGAGCATTAGAGATTTTCTTTCAAAATCTTACCAACCCCAAACTTTTGAGGGCCAATCTGAAAACATTAAAATACAGATTAAATATTATAGCCATAAGAAATGTGTGTTAGCATAATTTTAGGGTGGGGGTAAATGCTTACTAATCTTTTGCAAGATTAAAACGTATATATGAAAAATGATTGCTTTAGTCCAACTGAAATCAAACTTTTAATTCCTATAAAAGTATTAATAGCGATGAACGCCCCCCTACACGTGTTCTGCAAGTTTTTCTCCACATTTTTTTTTTGAAGAATCAAATTAAGTTGTCAATAAGTCCAAAATCATCCTCTTTTACAGAAGAACACTGGTTTCATTTTAGATTATGGTGTGCGAGAGGCAACTGGAACAATGAAACGTTTTACTGCCTTGCAAATTCCTCTTCTGATTATGGAGCCAGCACAAGTCATAAATTTAGCACTTTATTCCCTGAACAAATAAATAAATAAAAGGATGAGTAATGGAGAGAAACCTTCGGTCAGTCTTTTTTACCCTGGACTGCCTCACTATAGAATTTCTCCATTTATCAGCTCCCAGGAGCCTTCCTGACCAGATGACGGCGGACAATGAAGCTCAGCTCCGTTCTCCTCAGTAAACTGTTACCGACCCTAAAACGGGCAATAAATTCTCCCGTTTGGCGTGAAAACAACATATCTGGAGGACTGCTTCAATCTCGTCTTAGTTTCAGAGCAGAAATGGAGCAGTGTGTCAGATGATGTCATCTAAGCAGGGCACAAAAGACAAATAAAAGCAACAATTTGCAATCTCTCAGAGTTCATCAATCGAACAGTTGCATCTTTGGGGTGATGTATTGTGTACTCTCTCATCAAGAGAGAGTCCGTCAAGGGCCCACACAGGGGCTCCGTCCATGGCAGTGACCACGGGGGTTATCGGTGATAATGGCAGCCACATGCTCCACACAATCCCTCTACTGTAAATATGCTTTCACACTTAAAACTCACAGAGAGCGTGAGAAAACCTTCAGAAGTCCTCCTCCCCCATCTGTCTCTCCGTCTTCTGTGCTGCAGATGTTGGGAAGTTTCTGTGCGTTATGTAAGTGGCGAGTAAGGTCAGGGGCCCGGTGTCTTAATCAGGCAAAGATAAGAATGTTTCCCCTTTAACACTGCATTGCATTTCCTGGTTCACACCTTAAAGGTGAAGCATGCAGTTTCTGTATCATTAGCGGTGAGAAATGGAATTGCACAAATACTGATTGTTTCCAAACAGATTTCCCAAACAATACCACCACCTTCTATCTAGCCCCCATTCTACAAACAAACAGGGGGTGTTGCCCCAAAATCACAAATACACTCTTCATGAAATCAACCTACGAACAGTCCTAATCCCAGAAGATTGGATTAATGATGCTGAAAATTCAGTTTTGCCATCACAGGAATACAGTACGTTTTAAAATATATTAAAATAGAAAACATTTAACTGTATATTTTATACAATACAATGCATCTCTGGTAAGCATAGCTTGCTTTCACAAACACAAAATCTTACCAACCCAAAACTTTTGACAATGTGTCAAATCATCAGTAAAATAGCAATACAACGGCTTCAGAAACTGTTTCTTTGACTAAAATCATGCATCAAGGTTGGTCCACCTAATTTGCATGCACTCTAAAAGCTTCAGTAGAAAAACTAAAAAGCAAACTAAAAAAAAAGTTTCTGTCTTCATTCTAGAAAATACTATTATTCAACATCACACAAGCCAAAAAAACTTTGATAAATACAAAATTAGGGCATAAACAGTTCATTTTTGAAGCTATATGCATCTGTAGACAGATTAATCATCAATGCGTTCAATCAATCAGTGACTCGCTCAAACAGAAATCAGCTGGTATGTGAGAAGAGAGAAGAACTGATTAATAATGACTTCCCATGTGCCTGTTGACTGTTTAGCAGACATAATCCCCCCTCCCCCATGATCCTAAAAAACACCACTATCACAAGTATTCTTCAACAATGTGACTTCTCACTCTCTCTTCACCACACCAATATGACCTCTGAGCCCTGGACGTGTCGAGAAGACGCCGGGGTGAGTGGCTGTCGCTGCAAGGAGACAGGGTGACGGACAACGGCGGGCTGAAAAATGGTTGCTTGTTTAGGGGTGCGTGTGAACTGCATGTTAATCACAGATGACAAAGTGGAAAAGTGAGTTTGGGATATAATTTACCCCGAGCAGCACATAAATCAGGGCTTGACATGAGGCATCTCCCTTTCTTCCACAACAACTCAACAAGTACCCGAAGCACAGTCAATATGTCGTCAAGCTCACTGTAAATATGTGATCCGAAAAAAGCGGCACTGAATTTCACCAGATCACATCCATCTTTGCCTGTCTGCAGCTGTTTTTGCGAAAAACTGTAAACATAACAGGCACAACTTTTATTATGAGGGTCAATAATCAAATGCTGACGCCATGACATTCAAATTACAAATAGCTCACGTGCACGCTACAGATGGTATGATTAGTGTTTCCCTCTAAAGACTAATTCTTTATCCAAAAATGACTTGTGTAAATATAAAGAAACCTTCTCTGACACCGAGGAGAGGGGCCATCGCTCCTGTAAAAGCTATGAAATCATTCAAATAATTCCTAGCGAGGTCAAAAGCGCAATGACCCCAAAGGGGCTGATGCGTTTGGCTGAATCTCACACCATGGTCTGTGAAACACATAAACATACAGTCGTGGGGTAATAGAAGTGTGAGTGCGAGAGATTCTAGGGCCTTACATAGACAAGAGGAGGAAGCTTGATGCTTCCGTCCCAAGGCAAGCAAACCTGGCGCTCGCTCAGCCCCTTGTACCAAGTGGAAATAGCCTGGTCAAGCAGGGTCAAGAGTACCGGGGTGATGGAGAATAGCTTCCTTACAGCGGTAAGAAGGAAAGATAACAGCTCCAAATCCATCTGTCCAACAGCAAGACCTTACGTCCGTTCACTCCATTCTGCCTCGAGACGAAGCAATCACACCATCTCTGTATAGGAGCACAAATGCGAGTGAGCATGCTGGTTTTCTCCGCGGGAGCCGAAATAAAACTCAAGCCGTTGCTATTGAGCATGAAAAGACTCACTGGGCCGTAACGGCTTTGCAGCCGCCGTGCCAAGATTGTTTGTGGGTAATGTGTTTATAAGAATTTCATGAATTAAAAAGGACAAAGACTACTTTTAGCAAGCAATAAAAATGAGAACATTTCCTCATTATCTCAAACACTTTTCTTTCTCAATCTCAGTTCTTGTAAAGTTCAAAATAACGAGTTATAGTAATGACTAAATATGAAGTTGTTTCTGACACATGAAGTGTTTTTTAATTTTAATATGACCAACAAAACAAACTTGAAAAAATCTGTCAGTTTTAATAAAAATCAACAACTCCAGCACACCAATGTGCCTGCAATTGAAGAAAAACACAATTACAAGCATCACGACCTAGACTTTGACTCATAAACCATGGACGTTACATAACTTAAAAGAAGACATGATCAGTAACAAAAATTAATGGACTGATGATTTGCATCCAAAATATTTCACACCATTTAGCTGTAGACCACAATCAGTAAAAAGCACAAAAATTAAATGTTCCAGTAGTTACTACGGACATTTAAAGAGTAGCATCAGATGATTGGACACCTACATTTCTGGCCCTGCTTACATCTAGCAAGATGGACAACTGGTGTGTAAGGTCAAGACAAAAGAATAACACATAACTTTTCCCCCAAATGACTCCGAGAAACATTTCTGTCAGTTCTAATAAAAATGAAGCTGAAATTTCTCTTACTGGAAAGAGCTACTCCACTGACGCAGTGTGTCATTTCCCAGCTGCAACTGTATTTGTGTTTTAGAGGAAGACAGCAGTATCCCGTAAATCAAGTCCATGACAATTATAGTATGAGTAACTCTGTCATGACTATGCAGAATAAGACAGTAATGATGACCACAACAGCTCTTTTCAATGGGTCAATATAATAACAGAGTGAAGATAATGTCAACACAATGTTAATTGTGTCTTTGAAGTCCTTATAATCGGGGATGTCAAGCACCTGTTCTTATTGAGGGGACACCGGTAGAGGTCCCGGCTAAATTGGAAATAAGTTTTAAAAAAATGAAATAAAAAGTGAAATATCACTAAGTATAAAAAAAAATAAACACACACACATACACAAACACACACACAGCCTATATACAGGTGCTGGTCATAAAATTAGAATATCATCAAAATGTTGATTTATTTCAAGAATTCAACTTAACAGGTGAAACTAATATATTATATAGACTCATTACATGCAAAGTGAGATATTTCAAGCCTTTATTTGTTATAATTTTGATGATTATGGCTTAAAGCTTATGAAACCCACAAAATCTAAATCCCAGAAAATTTGAATATTACATGAAATTACACAGTAATTACACAGTAATACCATGGTCATTGAACCAGGTTTTGGTTCTTTTGGCAGTGTGGGCAGGTGCAAATCCTGCTGGAAAATGAAGGAAGCATGAAGTGCTCTGAAAATGTCCTGGTAGTTAATGTCCATCTAGATAGTATTTGTATTAAAGTGGAAGAATAGACTCGCGGAGCGCTGCTGCTTGATCTGAGGCGCTACAGCGATCTGTCAAGTCACATTTAGGAGCGTCAAAACGCCATTTATTTTTTGCATTTCGTGATAAAATTTACAGAATTTGAAAGATGACACATTGTTTCTTTTTAGAAGAAACAAAGCACAGAGCTATTTGTGATTATTGGAGAAGAGGCGCGCTACAAATAATGGTTAGGGACTGTTCGGTTTTTTTTTTTTTAAGGGGCTATCGGAGGAGTTTTGTGATCTAGCAATACATTTTTCTATGAACCTCCAAAAATGACCCTCCCCGATAATTTATTGATTACTTCTGTACTGGTTTGCGCTTGGAAAAGATGTTCAGATAGCCATTGTTTTTTTTACAACCATGACAAACGACTTAACATCTGCTTTCTCATCTTACACATCACACTCCACTGTTATGGTGGCCATTTCAGTAGATTTACTCACTAACATTGTTGTCAGGCCAGGCCAGAGATAATCTTAGATGGGCCCCACCGCGCCCAGATCTCTCCGTTTCCTTTGCTCTTCCTCTCCTCTTTCTCTCTTCTTCCTCTGTTCATTGTTTGTTCATGTAACTTCACAGTGCATTAACTATGTTAAAGGTGCCCTAGAATGTGAAATTGAATTTATCTTGGCATAGTTAAATAACAAGAGTTCAGTACATGGACATGACATAAAGTGAGTCTCAAACACCATAGTTTTCTCTTTCTTATTTAAATCTCGTTTTTGAAAAACACCCCTGAAAAACAGGCGAATCTCCACATAACACCAACTGTGACGCAACAGTCGGGATCATTAATATGTACGCCTCCAAAAATTTGCATATGCCAGCCCATGTTCAAGGCCAGGCGAAACTGCGCAACCGAATCATCAGAAGTTCTGCAGGTGAAGGATCATAGGGAAAATGGCAGATCTATCTCTAATCTATCTATCTATAATCGGATACCGCTACAGTTTAATTCGAAGTTGTTAGTTTGCTCTGCCCATTTCACCACGGACTGTTTTTCTAACCTGGAACAATATCAAGCAGCCAGGCTTCTCTCGGCGTCTCAAACGGACGAAGGGGGCGATTTCAACTAACGTTATATTCCCGCAAGCGGTAAGTAGTGATTTTATTAACGATAATTTACACTGTGTTATCTAGATCCAGCGCGATATTGTTTTTTCCTCGAGAGACATCGTGGCTTGCAAACGAGCGAACGAAGCATGGCAGTTGCTCAGTGTTTGGATGTACAAATGAACACAAATATATTTGTTTAGCTCCTTCATCCGAGCCTCTGGAGAACCAGTGGGTTATGTGAATTTCTGATGTGTAATTGTTCAAGTTCAGACAGATAATCTTTCTCTCAAAGTCGTTCAACACTGTTTATGCATCAGTAAATCGCGTTGCAGTGATAAGATCTTCATTCACGCGATCAACAGGCTGTCATCTGCTCAGTGCTCATCACTGCAACCTTTTATGTGATGGGAATAGATCTAAATACTTAAAAAACTTCTCATGATTCGTTAATCCCGATAGCTGTAATAGTAAAAACGTATAAAAGCTGTAATAGTAAAAGTTTTCCAGATAGCTCGAATGCCAGATTTCATATGCAAGCATGTCAGCCAATCACAGCAGTGGCCGTTTACATTGAAGTCTCACAGCAGACACGCCCCTTCAAACAGAGCGTTCAAATCAGGGGATGAAATCAGGCTAGGAAATATGCCTTTTATTTCTAAATTATAACAACTTTTGATCTAAAAAACATACTAACATTATAAGGGCACCCCAGGAAACATTCTAAAATAATAAAATAATCCATTCTAGGGCACCTTTAACAAATACAACTTTTGATTTCAATAATGTAGGCTAGTAGGCTAGCCTAAATATTAAAATTAGCATTAACAATGCTGTAGAAGTGCAGTTTATTAATAGTATGCTAACTAATGGCGTTCTTGACCACTATTTCAAGGACAATTAGGAAGAAAACAAATAAAAAGCTTTTATGCAACTCAAATATTACAGATTTTTTCCACAAATAGGCCTTTTTTTTCTTTTTTCATAATTGAATGAGGGCCCAGTGCACACCTGACGAGAATTAAGCCTCATCACCGCCGCTGTTAAATGCTGAGCGCACCTCCCCTCGAGAGACTGCGGTCTCTTCCTAGCATGCACACTGATGTCGTCGTGGGTCCAGGAAGGGAGCGCGGAGGGATTCCTGCGCCGTCCAATATGTGAGTCGCCGGACCCGTGGTCCGGAATGGAGAAACATGCGTGACGCCCCTTACGGGCTAGGATGCCGGGCCGCTATCCCCTCAGTTGTCGGGGCCAAGAGAGAACAAGCCGCGATGCAGAAGCCGCTGCCCCCTCGCGCCCTCAGACCAAACAGAGAGATAAGCGCGTGCGACTGCCGGACACCGTCCCCTTACCTGGACCCATCCCATCTCTTCACTACCCATCCTTCACGATTTGGCACCACGAGGACACCAGATCCCCTTTTGTTTTAACACTTTATTTCCCCCATTTTTGGACATTTAATGTTTATTTACTTCAATAATGCCTCTCTGAGGCCTGACACCACTCCCACTGTGTCCGTCGTTTGCTCCTCCTGCCACAACACACACACACTCACAGTATTTCGGGCCCCAACATTTTTTTTCAAATTGAATCTAGTCCAAATAAGTCAAACAAAAATTGAGGTTTAATTAGGAGCTGCATGCTTGCATACTTGTTGATTGTGACATTCCATCACCACCTGAACAAGTGGGAATCTGGATTAAATAGGTAACACCTCACCCTGTTCTCCATTCACCAGCTGGAGACCGAGGTCAAAGGTCTGACCTGAGGTCAGTGCAGTTCTCAGTGCAACGGACACTGAACAGGACAATCACTTAAAATCAGACCTTGAGTCTCTGTCAAGCCTATTAACAAGCTGAGCCGACCCACACTCCAGCACAGAATCCAGCAATACTGAACAAGTGTCACATTCCCTCCCTATTTGTTTTGTTCTTCTCCTTTTCCCGGTTCTTGGGCGTTGAGAATCCGAGGGAGCCGTAAAAAAGGGAAACGCAAAGCTCTCAGCCATAACAGCAATACATCCTGAGTGAAACTTTAGACAGCCATTAAGCTAATGGGCCACTCAGGCTGTGGTAACCGTCTCCTCGGGTTTCAGCTCTGGAGGCCCCCGGACCTCATATTGATATAAACATTGTGCAATAAGTAACGTTTATGAAGCATTAAATAGACTTTGATAGGGTGCTTTCAGGTAGAGCAAATTCAGTCCAGGTGTTTGCTGTTATTTCAATCAAAAAAATTCTCGGGGTGAGACATCATCACCAAGAATATGGAACCGCAATTCAGCTCTCAATAAGCAAAGACCAGAGTCAAACATTGATATATTTAGTGGAAATAAAGATGGGCGCGTAAGACAAGACGGCCGATGAGGATTCAACATGCAACATGTGCAGATGTTTTAAATATTACAATAGGTTTAATTATTGAACTCTGCTTGACACTTATACTTATGACCTGCAAACTCCCAACAGACCATCATCGGCATCGTCAGCAGAAGAAATATGGCGTATTATATGCAGCCTGAGCGGTTCTGATGAGGTGTTGAGATGTTTTATGAGTTGACATCAGTGAGCAAATGAGAAATGAAGCTGAGCTAACATTGACAAAACACATTTGAATCATTACCCTGTTAAAAGCATATTTTGGTCTTTATATGCACTTAGAATAAGAAGATCATTATTCTTTAGACTAGTCCCATTGTGTACTGACAGAAAAGCTGAGGAACAATTATCTAAAGCTACACACTCAACGTCCAAGTGGAAGCGGCAAAGAGAGAGACCAGGTGCTGCTTATGGAGAAGACTGGGGCTAGTTGTCACGTGAGGACGTCAACAAGGTCTACACTACAGTTCAAAAGATTGGGGTATAAGGTTTATTTTTTAAATGAATACTTTTACTCATCAAGGATGCTTTATTTAAATTGATCAAAATAGACAGTAAATGTATTTATAATGTTACAAAAGTTTTCTATTTTAAATAAATGTTTTTTTTAAATTGATATTAATAAAAAGAAATGTTACCTGATTACCAAATCAGCATATTATAACAATATACACACACACATATTTCTGGTCTGGGCATGTCATTTTTATCAGAGCAGGGCATCATATTATTAATTCCTATAATTTTTGGACAAAACAATGGTTTAATATTCATTTACATTTCTGTTTCATAAACTTTGTGGCTTTATATTCATTTTACCATTTACATTTATGCTGAAAAGCCCATAATAAGCCATGTAATAAGTGTGACAACATGCCCCTCCAAAATGCTTTTCCTCTGGCCCACAGGCGTGGATTACAATAGCATCCTGTAACTAAGACTTTAAGATATATGTCAATACAGAAAATAATTTTCAAAAATAAACATACACTGAGAAACACTGACTGGAGTGAAAAGTAACAACTAGCCCCAGTCTCCCTTTCACACACATGAGGAGGAGGAGGAAAAAGATGGGATTAGTGCATCATCTCCCAGGCTCCATACCTCCTTCCCCAGTCTGTTTGTTTGTACCACTAAGGGAGTGATATCGTCCCCAATTAGATGGGAGTGCTTTTTTATGGGTTCTTCTCTGGTGGTGCAGCTCTGGAGTATTGAAAAGTGCCACAAACAATGATCTCCTCTCCCTAGTCGCTCTCACAGTCAAAGCCATTTGGAGTACTCATCCAAATACAACAACAGCAGGCGTATACCAACACAACACACACCACACACAAATATATATAGATCCAGAGGGGAGGAGGAAAGCAAGAAGGGATTAGCACATCTTCTCACAGGCTCCAGACCTCCCTCCTGGGTCTGTTAGGTTTTACCACTGATGATATCAACCTCAATTAGAGAGGAAGTGCTTTTCTTATGGACACACAAATGTTCACACACACATTCTTGAAAATGTGGTTTACGGGGACTCTCCACTTACATTAACCCTACCCCTAAACCTACCCATCACACAAAACTTTGGGCATTTTTTTAATGAAAAAAACAAAAAAAAAAACAGTTCAGTATGTATTTTAAGCCATTTGGTTTACGAGGGCACAGGAAGTGTCCTCATAAACCATGTTTACGTTGTAATACCCATGTCATTATACAAATTTAGACCCTCAAACCACACACACACTGCACTAAAATCTGTCAAATGGGTTCAGTACAAAATTAATCATTCGGTTCTGACGTGCTTGTCACTTAAGAAAATAATTATAAGTATTGACATGTCTGTCAAAATGATGGAAACTGCATAAATTAGTAATGCACAGTGAATGCATCATGTGATTAAGCCATGCAGGACATGTTCCTAGATAAATATCCTTTGTTGTTCCAGAAACAACATTCCTACATTTAGCAGACAATACTAAGCCAAACTCTATTGCTAACTATAATCTACCTGCCAAATCAGAGGGATGATAAGTTGATAGGTTGTAGGCTGTGGTTAGTGGCTTAACCAACATTCTTAAGGAACATACTCAAGTACAAAAATGTTTGGCCAACACGGATACATCATCATTCAATATATTATATAAAAAGGACCCCAATCAAAGATACTACATTCCAAACTTTAGGGTCAGTAAGATTCTGGGTAAGTTATTTTTAGAGAAATTAATTATTTTATTCATAATGTATACATAACTTAAAAAAATACTAGAAGAAACAGTTATTTCTCAAATGTGAGCTGTCACACAGAGAATTCTGGGAATGTCAATTAAAAAATTTTCATTGCAAATTATAAAAGGATTTTTTTTTTTCAAACATTTAAATACATTTAACAGTATTTTATTGTAAAATGACATGAAATGTGCCATTAGATTATTAGTTCTTCACTGTATAGAGTATGCAAACTTATCGTTAACCATTTAACAGGTTATCTTTATTTTTTACAGTCTTTTAGTGTAAAAATTATGATAAATGACAAATGTCAGATAATTTAACCTCACACCTGTTCAGATGGAATTAATCTCACAAATAATGATGTTCCGATCAAGAAAAATGCATTTAAAGTACCCCATCTTTCACAATATATGTCTAACCCTAAAATCTGATTGTGGCTCTGATGCAGAGGAATGTTATTCCTTTTGTAAATCACATTAAGCCACATTTCTAAGGTAACCAATTATAAACCGCAGTGCACCAACGGATGGTTTAAGACATCCAAAAAACATATTATTCATATTGAGTTTCATGCTTTTACACGCTATGATACCTTCGTCAGACTTCATGTGAACCATTGTGAGCCTACACAACAAGAAGCTGAGATATCACAGAAGAAAAGCTTTAAGACACACAAAAAAAGGTGATTTCCCACAAGCATGCTGTGCTTCATCTCAGTAAGCAGGCCCCTGAGAGGAGGCCGCTAAAGCCTTCCACCTAGACCTCAGACACGCTGGAAACAACTTTCATTTCCCTCTTTGTGTGTTCAAGAGGGTGGACACTCACCCCCCTTCCCTTCCCTTCCCAACAATAGGAGGACACGGGGGAGTAGAGGAGCAGGAGGTCTCCATCTTCAGGACCGGGACCTCATCTATAGGTGTAGATGAAGAGAAGGGGGAGACTGAGCTGCTGATGCCCACTAACTCCACAGCGGGAGCACTAGAGCAATGAAAGAGAGGGCGGCTGGACTGGGATTCCAGGCCGCCTCTGTGGAGAGCCTCTTTCTCCTGGCCCGGCAGGCAGCGAGGACCGAACCCGCAGGTCAAGATTCCTGCACTTGCTTGCTTTATTCCTCTGACGACCAAGCTAATCACACTTCCCACACCGCAGCCCCCCATGAGTTGGTTTCTCATAAAAAAAATAAAATAAAAAAAAATATGCCTGCATCCAAAATCGCATAGTCTTTGAGTACATACTACTTTATAATAATGAATTACTTCTATAGTATGTGTGTAGTATGAATGTAATCCAGACATATACTATCCGTAATTGTCATGTGACCTACCAGCATCAGTTGTGCAGCTTGACTGCCATTCACAAATGCTCTCCGGGTACTTTTTGCCAACTGCTCTGTGAATTTGGACATTTGGACTCTTTTTTATAAATATTTTTTGCCTACTAGACCAGTGTTTCCCAACCCCCCCTCCTGGAGGTACACCAACAGTGCACATTTTGGTTATCTTCCTTATCTGACCCATATACTTCTGGTCTTGAGTTGGATTCAGGTGGAGTTGATTCAGGTGTGATTAAATAGGAAGAGTTGGAAAATGTGTAGTGTTGGGGTACCTCCAGGAGCGGGGTTGGGAAACACTGTACTAGACTCTTAAAAATAAAGGTTCCAAAAGTGGGGTTTTGCAGAGATGCCATAGAACCATCATTTTGGGTTCCCCAAAGAACATTTTGTATCTAAAAGAAATTTTCTAGTATAAAAGAAACTTTGTGCATTGAAAGGGTTCATTGGATGTTAAAGGTTCTTCATGGAACCATCCTTTATTTAAGAGTCTATATAGTAAGGAAGTATGTGATTTCGGATTCAGCCTTCAGTCATATTTTTAGGCCCTTTCTCGGATAATGACCCTTGCAGAATTCCCTCTGCCCACCATTGTTCCCATGCTCCTCGGTTTCTCTACATCTGCAGGTTAAGTCACACTGAGATGATTTAAACGTTATGTGAATACCTTCGTTCGGTAAAAAACATCCAGGGTGGCCCCTAGGAGCCCATGAAAACATGCACACACACACACAACCACAGAACCTCCTGTGCTTCGCCCCCGTTGTTTCTAAAAGTGCATTCCATCCTCCCACTAGCATCATTTCTCGAGCCTTCATTTTCCCTCGGTATCGGACTGTGAGCGTTGGGAGGCAACCTGCCACAGACAGACCTGCCAAATAAAAGCTCATTACTGCTAATGTTGCTCTAACATGCCACTCACAGAGGGTGGGCCGAGTGAGGTCATGGTTCAGCAAAGCAGGGCACCAACTAAAGTTAATTACACTCTCCCCGGTGGTTCCCAGGCGCTTAACCCGCTCAGGGTGATGCTAGGACGTCCTGCAGAGCTTCAGATACAACGCGACAAGAGGCCTCGTTTAACTCACTTCTTCAAGAGATAATACAACACACTTGACAAAAAAACTGTGCATAGAAGCAGGGTCACATCCTGCTTTCCTGCTCTCAAAGAATGACAGGCATTTCATATGATGGTAATGGAGGAAGTGATGGCAAAAAGTCTCAAAAGTTCAAAACACTGGGAATGAGCAAGTGCAAACAATGATGGGGAACATTACCTTTAAAAGTACTATGTTAAAAATATGTTTTACTCCAAAAGTGATTAATTATGCTAACTATGCACTTTGCATGCATGTGTCAATATAATCTGGACACCACAACTTACGTTAAAAGGAACCAATTATACAGACACTACTTAAATACTTGATTTTTATTTAATATTTTCTTAACTATTAAATATTTAAAAATATACCAGAAACCTAATTGCAAATATTTGAATGATTTAAAGATAAAGAGTCTTTAAACTTAGAGTATTCAGTTGCTTAACGGCTGACATTTGCTTACACTGTATGTGAGTGCCAAAAGCAAATAGAACCATTATAATCACTGATGGGTCTACACTGTTATGCGTGTACAGTTTCTGACACACTCTACGCGCTTGAGCCTGTTGACAACAGGAAAATTGGAAGAGTGAAAGAACTTTCACTTTGTCCAGTTTAAACAGGTCGTTTGTGTCTCTTTACAGGCTTCACAAGGTTCCCAGCATTAGGACATGAGTGGATGATTTATTTTAAATGGCATTCCAGATCTCATTGGAGGATCATATGTTTGTTCAGAGCATTTTGTTTTGTACACGAGGCACAGTGTAATGGAGAGTTTGCAAAGAATCTTTTGTTAATGAAACAACCAGCTGTATTGGATCTGACAGCAGCTGCATCACAAACTGTAAGTAAATGATTTCATAATGCTTTGTCTGTAAATGACCGTTTTATTCGCATAATGTTTTCAAGACACTTACTCTCGTGCAATAGCGAGTGGATGTTGATACAGTCATAGCTGTGGCTGTTTGCTGACAAGCTTTAGCCGCTCCTTAAAAATTGATCATTTAAGACAGAATGAAGGTTGAAAATAATAGATTTTCTCTGCAAAAAAACTTTATTCATATTATAAGTGAACCTCAAGGAACATACTAAAATAATAATTGAAAAAATCCATGTTATGACCCCTTTAAACATTACTCTGCTTGCAGTGTAGACAGCATCGTTAGGGATAGTTACATTTTAATTTTTTAGTGAACTTTCCCCTTAAAGGTGCTCTAAGTGATGCGACGCGTTTTTTAGGCCCAAACATTTTTTGTCACATACAGCAATCTCCTCACTATCCGCTAGCTGCCTGTCCCCCGAATGCACTGTAAAAAAAACGCGGTCTCTCTAGATACCACCATAGGATACCACAGGCTCCACAAACGGCAACAAAAACAAACTGGGCTCACCCGCACCACGAAACACAACAAACAGTGCTTCAGCCAATCACCGACAAGAAGTATTGGAGGGTGGGGTTTGGGGGGTTAGTGGTTAGTGCGCGTACACACATGAAGGGGGTGTGGAGGAGAGAAGCATGAAGAGGGAAGTTTGAATTATGGTCGACACACGACCAAAGAGACGACGTTTCGATGAACAAATTGCAAAGAAGAGGGACAAGGATAAGGAACACGTGAAGTCCCGAATTTACATCGGAAAAACCTTCGAAAGGTGGCGAGAACTCCGCCGGCAGAAGGGCTTCCAAGTTTTTGCAGAACAGGTAAATCCATTTTTCTTTCTAAACTGACGTTCATGTTCGCCAAACCAACACAAGGATGTAATTAGCTAGAACTATGCAGTCAGCGTTAACTTTGGTGAATACAACATGTATGTTTCTAGCAGCGATCAATCTCTATTGTAAATGATCAAGCAAATTCACAGTAGGGGGACAATTTGTGTGAATGACTGTTTTCACCCACTGTTTGTTATGAATTTGAATGTCCATTTATAGGCTATTGACAACTTTGACTAAATTTGTTTACGCCGCCGCCGTTGTTTATGCTCACTGGGAAACGCGAAGCTAACGTTATCTTGCTATTATTGCGTCCTTGTATGGGAGCTATAATTATAACCTCAGGTGGCGAAATGATTAAGATAATGTTTCTCTTTTTCTGCATTCTGTTCTGCAATATATAAAAGCATTTATCTAACTTGGCGACATTACACATTGAATGAAGTATCAGTAAAACTTAACTTTGTTTGTAGTGACTATTTTGACTTTCCTTTATGCCGGAAGGGAGGGGAGGAGGGAGGAGAAGGGATGAGGAAGAGGGAGGGTCTAGCTAGTCTCCGTTTTGTTTGACAACAATTCGAATGTCAACAAGAAGTTACGACTCCCGGGATCGCTTAGAGCACCTTTAAGTAAAATGCGAGCAATCTAGATTTGTTGCTTTGTATCGAGCCTGTGGAGCAGACACAGTGCCACACGTAGGTCTGTATCCATGTTATAAGTGGGACGTTTTCAATTGAAAAAAAGAATTTGACGTATGCATCTGCAGCTGCTTTTATCCAAAGTGAATCCTTGGTGTTGCAAAAGTCTTGTTTCACTGTTTGAACTATGAGAATGTAATAGAAACAACTAGTGCATGACACCCAGGAACCTGAAGAAACTTAAAACAAAAAAACTCCCTTATAATGACTCAACTGCTACAATCTAATTTTTCTACGTCTCTTAGGTTATAAAATAAACAAATCAATAAGTTTATACTTCATCATCTTGTTTAAATTAATGCTACACAGTCCTGTAAGTGTTTAGTGGTGGTGGAGAGCGCTCAGGCTCCCTGTCGAGACTGTGGTCAGCTCTCTTGGGGATGCATTTGAGGGTTTTAAAATTTATTATTCAAAGAATCTGACCTCCTTACCAGAGCTTCCTTAAATTCCAGGATGCTCCAGTCTCTTCAAGAGAAGAGTGTACAAACAGCAACTTAATAAGAAGACCTCCGGATATTATTAGTCTCAGCATTCTCCCTAAAAACTACTACAGCTAAATCAAGGGTGTTGATAAGCAAAAATTTCCATTGAACAGTCTGAGAACTGGAGGGTGTTAAAAGTGTAAAAAAAAAAAAAAAAAGAGTGCTAAACATGGTTTTCACCCCTCTTCTGAGTGCTCAATCTTGTTCTGTAATTTTCAGGAGTGACAACCACATTCTACAACTATAATTTACTCCTGAAAAATTCAGGTAGTGGCAATCGCATTAACATTCAATTTACATAATGTGCATAAAACCAAACTGAGATGTTAATTAGACACTGACAT
The DNA here is from genome assembly GCF_965113295.1 of Leuciscus leuciscus. NCBI lineage: Eukaryota > Metazoa > Chordata > Actinopteri > Cypriniformes > Leuciscidae > Leuciscus > Leuciscus leuciscus. Next base: position 7,533,846 of record NC_138744.1, read on the forward strand.
TTTGTCTAAACGCCCCGCTTTACTTCAAGCGAAATCGAATAACAAACTGGTGTGACATCATTTTGAACCAAATCAGGCAAAAAAAAAAAGTAGTTAGCTTGGTGTTCATTTTGGGAGTTTGAAATAGCTTGCCAAAGCGAACTTTCTGGAAAAGAATAGTGTAGAAAAACTTCTCACAACTAGTTTTGGTTTGAAGCTCATAGTTGAAAGAGACAAAAGGCAAGAAAGCAGTCAAGCCCAAGAAGGCAGTCATTATTTGGAAATATTTGGAGAAATATTGAATCACATAAAAACAAATTTGATAGACTCTACACAAACATGCAGCTCCAAGCACTGAGCATAGCTTTTCCTCATTAAAGTCTGGGGAATTTACCTTCAGGACATCTCAAAATCTCAATTGTCTAAATCATTAAATAATGATAAACGTCCAAAAATGCCATTGACCCCTCAGCTCTCAGCATGACTTAAGAACTGAAAAACTCTTCTCCAGGGTCTGCAGCACCAGGCACAAAATGATGCATTCACATACCTCAGTGAGAGTCTGGTCTTTAATGGTCTGGAACCTGCACTGCGAGGACAGATTTCCAGAGAGGCTTTTGTCACTCATTGGTGATGTGTGGTCTCCTATCTACACCTCCTTCATATGAAACGAAATCTACACTACCGTTTAAAAGTTTGGGGTCAGTAAGATTTTTTTAAGAAATTAATACTTTTATTCAGAAAGGATCCATTAAATTGAACAAAACTGACATCAAAGACATGTTATAAAAATTCATATTTCAAATAAATGCTGTTCTTTTGAACTTTCTATTCATCAAAGAATCCTGAAGAAATGTTTCATGATTTCCACATACTGTAAATATTAAGCAGCACAACTGTTTTCAACATTGATGATAATAAGAATGTTTCTTGAGCACCAAATCCGCATATTAGACTGATTTCTAAAGGATCATGTGACACTGAAGACTGGAGTAACGATGCTAAAAATTCAGCTTTGCCATCACAGGAATAAATTGCATTTTAAAATATATAAAATAGAAAAGTTATTTTAAAATATAATATCACAATTCTGTTTTACTGTATTTTTTATCAAATAAATGCAGTCTTGATAAGCATAAGAGACTTCCCTCTAAAGCATAAAAAAAAAACTTTTGAACGGTAGTGTATGTGTACATGGAATAACAAATTATTTAGGCGAATCTCCTGCACTTCACAATAAACATTTTTGGAAGGGTCTCTAGGTCAATGACACGAAAAAACATGCATCTCCCCTGATTGCATCCCACCATATTTCTTACAAAATTTGATGTAATGTAATATACTTCAACATATTCTACCGCCCCTCCTTAAATATTTATTTAATCCACGAGCCAAACGAACTACTGACGGCTGTTTACACACACCCTGGCTCTTTGCTGGGGAGTGGGGTGAAAGGGAGGAACATTTGCAAAAATGTTTTCATTAGAGGTGAAGTGTGCTTTTCAACACATTCCATATTCCAAAGTATAGTGGTTTCTGAGTCACTGCCATATGACCTCATTACCTTATAAAAAGGACAATTATACAGGATATCATCTAAGTGGAGTAATAAATGTAGCATAAAGAGAGGGGAACGTCTGGCACATGCTTTGAAAAGGAGCCACGGTGCATTCAGTTTCTCCCTGACCAAGCAAGGCCCCGTTGACAGAGGCAGAGATGGCATCTACTGATAACGGCTGTTCATCATCACATTGCTCTCTGCTGCCGCATGGCATCGCTAGAGGAGATGGGCCCACACTTACTTCAAACCGGCCATCGACCCGACCGGTCAAAGTCTTGCAGCGTGCATGGCTGTGGAGAGTGGACAAAGGCCATAAATGATGACAGACAGAGTGAAGAGAGGCAGAGCACATGTAAACAATGTCCTGCCAGAAGTGATTCCCCCCCCCCAAAATGGGCTCTTTACAGGATTTAAGTGTCAGGAAGCAGTGATTAAAGCCCTTGGACAAGCGGCATTATATATTTCACCATTTGTGTTCGTACAATAGCGTCAAACAGATTTCTCACAATTCAGCTAATAAATATCACAATGGGTGATATGGAGATTAAGGTCTGTCAAAGTTTGCTAAAACCTCAGCAGCATCTTCATAAAAGCAATGCCATTAGGAAAATACCTGCTGACATTATAGCCAATAGGCCAGTTCTTCAAAAGAGAGGTCAACGGTCCCGAACACATCTCTGAATGCAGCCATTAGTGCTCCAATCAAAAGCACATTGATCATAGTTTGGTGCGCCAAGGTCTTGCGAACATGTTTGAAATAGGCACGGAGTAAAAGTCCATGTCTCTTCAACAAAGCATGTTATTCTGCAGACTAAGCAAAACTAAGACTAAGCCAATGCCACATTTCTCAACTTGGAGCTTTTTTTCTGCTCTTCTGAAACCAAATACACCTCTATGTTTTGCTTGGCAATCATGCTAACACTGAGGCGTAGCTGAAAAGGTTCTGGCCAGTGCGTTACCCAGAGTGCTCAAGGGATTGTAGAGTGCATTGGAAACACTCTGTTGCTTAAACTTCACAAACTCTCAAAATGAACATGCTAAAATCTAAAAACAATCGCAGCGAACCATTTAAGCGATACACTATAAACAATTTTTACATAAAAATAAATATACATTGGAATATCTGTCAAGGATTTTCTCAACAAAAAATCCTATTTAAGAAATTGCAATATTAACTCTAAGAAAAGCACGCAAAAGATATACCAAAAAGAGAACAAATCGCTTAGGTGTTCTGCACCCGATGCGTTGTAATATAATTTATTGAAGAGAAATATTGGATGGTTCAACTATCTTTATTTTGGCCTCTCTAGCACTCCTTGCTGAAAAAAAAAAAAAGATTATATTTTATGAACAGAACATCTAACTTAACTTACTCAAGGAAAAGCATGCAAACTATAATTATTAAATAGCAAACTTGTATGGTTGAACTTTCTTTTAGCTTCTCCAGCACTCCTTGTAGAAAAACTGAACAGGAAATGTTTTCGTAAATCACTATACATCTGTCAAAAATTATTTTATCTTATCAACAAAACATCCAACGTAAGTAATTGCTGTTCAAAAACCTCACAGAAACCCTTGTGCCTGGACTAAGAACAAAACTCAAACAGGTTGGATTGTGATGTTGGCCTGTTTAATGCAAAATAACAGCATAATTGCATAGGAAACCATGGAATAGTGATAAGTCCTCATTACTAGTGAAGTGCAGCCAAAAACTTCAGAATGTTTCCTTGATGCAGAGATATCGCTGTGAAATATTTCTCAACTCTGGAAAATGTGTGCAAAAAAGAAACAAAGCATGCTTAGGAAATAAAGCATCTGATGATTTGTGAAATAACTTAACTGAATTTTCCATTGTATACAAAACTAGTTTCAAAATAGCTTTTCTAACAACTTCTAAGATAAAAAATAACAACCAGTTCACACACTATGCTAACCGTGTTGGTGAAGCACCTCAGATTAGCAGGTCAGTATCCATGTTGCCCTGCGCTAAACAGTTAGTGTAGCAGAGCCCGCCAGTCTCAGTCAGGGGCAATTGGGCCTAGGGTTTATTTTCCCATGAGTCATCTATAAACTCTGCTCAGGTGCGCAGTGCCCTCATCCAGTGTTTTACACACATCGTGTGATGTCATCCACTCACTGGACAGCCAGCGCAGCAAAAATAATATTTAGCCTCAAAAAGTGTTTCTTGGATTGGTTTCTATGGTTACTTAAATATTGTGAAGAGCTGGTGGGACACCCATAACACTATAGAGGACAAAGGTTAAGCTTTACTTCATATCGTCTGCCAGTTTCACTAGACTTTGGGCTCTGGATGATCTTTAAAGGAGCTTTGAAGAAACATAAACGCAGCTGGATATTTTAAAATACATCAATGGAGGAATAAATAAATAACTGATAAAGATCTACCGACCAGAAAATCATAGTGTATAGTACAGAGAATACTGCTGTAGGGCAGTACTGTCCAACACTGTATGTGTGGTGATTGTGAAACTAGTCCATGGTATTTTTCATGGAGGATTACCAGGTTTACCTCTGTACTGAATTTTGTGAGACGGCACAATGGTCTGCAGCGACTCAAGTCCAAGAACTACCCCCTTCTGCTCACCCCTTAAAAATAGCCTTAAACAAGAGGTTCTCTCACTGGGCCAACATCAACATCCAATAAAGCTGAAAGATAAACATGGGGCGGGCTCCATGGCAGAGTAAATTTCATCCCTTGGGAAATGTGGCCAATTCTCCCCCATCTGCTCAAACACAAACCTGCTGGCTTTTACGCCAAACAATTACTCCCGTTAGAAAACATTACCTGGAATTTTTATGTGATTGTCTTCATGCTGCTGGGATCATTATATAATATATCATAGTGACCTTCAGTTTTGATTGGCTTGTATCAGTGACAGGTCCGTTTCTCTTGGAATCGCCCGTTCATATGATTCCCTCCTGCACACTTTTGAGAGAGAGAGCGGTTTGAGTTTAAAAACATCAGCAATGTTGCCATCTCACTTTCACAATGTCCTTGACTGTGCACCAAGATAAAGAGAACAATTTTATGCTGGAGCAAGTTCAAGAAGTGGACGAGACGCAGGTGTTGCACTGCAAACAGAGGAACTTTGTTGAGATAAGGCCAACACTTAAATAGGGTATAACATTAGGGTATAAACATTGCAGATACCTAACCATGCATAACTTCTCAACACCTTGGATCCGCAATGTATCTGACCTGTAAAAACAATTAGCTCAATAGGGGTTTAGTCATTAAAACATGAACCAGTTGTGGCAATGCTATTTTTGTTCAATTATCTGAGAACTAATATATTTCATCAAAGGCAAACGACCAAGTGCAACAACTAAGGAACATGGTTTCGTGTGCATCTGCGTAATTATATTATCTAATCATCTTAACTGATTGGGTTGAACCATGTGAAAACTTCTAGAAGGTCTTCTCCCATCGTCTGGACCTTCGGTGTGTTGTTTGAAGTCAAATATCAGGCGAATTGGAGTATTTCGGCCATTCAACACACTCCTCCCTTGTCAACAGATGTTTCAAAGCAAAGAAGCAGCAGGAATCATGTGACAGGGGAAGAGTGTGGGAATGAGCTCGAAAAGACAACTAAATGTGTGTGTTTTTTTTGTGCGAAAGTCAATTCGTGCATTACACCAATCTACTGCAGATCTGTCATTATGTGCCAGTGAGCAGATGTTTGGCTTTTTTAATAATGCAGCATCTGGGATTTCTTACAACAGTATATGATACAATAACACAACCATCATTTACACTGAACCCAAAAGTACAACGCGTTACATTGAGTGTTTACAAGTGTCTCTTTTAGGCATGTCACGAATTACTGAGCTGTAATTTACAAAAATGACTTCTCAGAATCAGTTTTATTAGATCGAAACTGCTGGTACAACATGTGTATGTGCATGTGTATGTGCTACGGACAAGAATGACTCAAATTGTGCGGATTTTTAAGGAAAGGTGTGTTGTTAACTTACAAATTTTGCTTGGCAGACAAGAAAAATTACGGAAACCCTAGCATCATGGCTGAAATTTCTGCATGGGTAATGAACACACACACACAAAAAAAAAAACATTTGCAAGCCCTAATGCATGTTGATATTAAATTATTTTTGATTACCAATTGTAATGATAGCAGTAATATAGCAGTTCAGCTCAGATACAGAGGGCTAAATTAGATGATCCGCAAAGAGCGGGTTGGGAGCTAGATGAAAGAAGAACACAGACACACGGGGCCTTCCAAATGTTCTCCACCTCCAATAACTCTAATGAAGATCTGGAACTGCCTGTAATCAAATGCACCTGAATCGTGCAGGTTCTAATTCTCTCTGAAGATCATGTTAATATTAAAATCCCTGTTATTAGAGAATGAGGTCCAAAGAATTTACCAGCGCTGCTTACATCACCTCCTCTCTGCCTGGGGTAAAACCAGAGTAAACAGTTGTTATTTAGCTCTGGCATACTGAATTGTTTTGCACTGGAATCAACCGTCTAGGAATAAAAACAGCTGGTTTAGAGACTAAAAACAAACTTTCCATGTGGATCAAGGAGATCCTGCAATATTGACTGTTTATGTACTGTAGTTAAATTATAACTGGCATCTTGCCTAAGACAAAGGAAAAGAGGATGAATCAAGAAAAAAAGGTATCTGTTACTGATATGGTTTTGGCTTCAACCCAGGGTGTAGACAGTTATATGGGTAATCCCATTACCCATCTAAACATTAGGCTACAGGCCAGAAGGATCTAGAGCTTTAGCTGTGATTGATTCCCCCTCATCTAACACATATAGGCCTCTTAAAAGTAAAACAAAACCATTTTCTGAAATCAAGGGCCATTCTGCATCTGTGCTCTAGAGGGATAATTTCACATAAAGACCTGGGTAGGCAAAAAGTACCCGGATGACCTACTTCTTCAGGCGAGATTCTGAAGTGTGAATACGATGGACACTTTACTATCCCACGAGACCACAGGAGAGGATTTATCAATGAAAGTGAAGCGACGTAATTGACGCTAGTAGGTCACATGATAATGACAACATGGCGAATGAAGTATGTCTAGACTACATTCATACTACACATACTCATTACTATATATAATGTACTTTTTCAGCAGTCGTAAAGTTATTACTTATTCGAATTAAGTACGTACTCAAGGGAGTATGCGATTTCGGACACAGCCCTGGTCTCAATAGCCACATTTTATCCACATTTTAAAGTGAATATTAAGATATTGAATTGAAATGCTGGATTGAAACACAGGGATGAAATGTCCAAAATGTATTTCATTAGAAGACGTGCACATAAACTGTGATATAAACACATTTACTGAATACATTCCCAAATATGCATTTAAAAAAGACTCAAGTCATGTGACTGAATAGCTAAAATCTTAGAGCTTGGTGCACGCGACACTAAAATCATGGGTTAAATTCTTGAACTGAAAAATGAGAAGAAAAAAGCATCTGCCAAAAGGCATTAATGAAAATGAAATAATACACTCAGAAAAAAAAAAGAAAAAGAAAAAAAACATAACTCTGGTCATTCTTAAAATGTCAGAGCCAGAGGCTTTCATCAAAAAGGAATGGATATTCTGTTTTATTTGCAAATAATTGTTTTGATATTCCAATATATAACTTTATGGATATTTGTAACTTGGATGGAAACATTGAGCTTGGTTTCAAAATGGGGTTTTAGACAATATCTGTGCAAATCCTTACTATTTCTTGACATAAAATTGTTTTTCTATGTTTTGAACTCGTTTATTTTTATGCACTGGCATGAGCTTCGTTGTTTATGTCTTCTCTTATCACTGCAAAGTCATCAGAAAATGCTGATATTTTCCAAACCCCACTTTGCCTTTGGGTGATTCCAGAATTTTAAAAGACACTGTAGCCACTGACCACACTGGGCTCTCCAGGAAGAATATTGTAGTCTTTGTGTATATGCAATTATTTGAAGAGAGAGAAAAAAAAAAACATCTCTTTTTTTCACAAAAGTCACTGGCTGCAGTCAAGCCACAAGTGCGTGCTCCAAACACCATGTCCAATTTCAATTCTTCAGCGTTTTCATTGGGTTATCAAATTAAATCTGCATGCTTCGAGTTGGTCCCGGGCATTGTAAGAGCTATGTGGGATTCTGGACAAGTAAAACAACCAAGACCCTAGAAAAGAGAGATTAGAAGCAGGCCAGTCATGTGCATTTAGAGACGAGGCAGATCTGAGAGGGCCTAGGGGCATGAAAGAGTAAAAGAGCTATATACCACAGCCCAGAGACAAAGAGGTGGGCCGTGAGCCAGCTGGTTAACTAGTGAGGTAAGGAACAGTGTTAAACTCCTTCACCTGGAACAGCATCTGTAAATATCCAGCTGTGCAAATACATATGTTTTGAGAGTGCTCCAGGCTGGGTGCCTTGCATCAGGGCATGTGTAACACAAACAAACAAATGCAAAGCCATTTAAATGTAATGACTTCTGTGGTGTAATGAAACAAAGCTTGGGAGATACGTTTCAATACTCTTCTTCTGCCCATGACCTGCAGAAACAGATTTACTAAAAGCTGCATCACAGAGTCTAATCTGTTTGTTTTGATTCATTCTTTGCAGGTTCATATTTTAGTTGGTACACCAAAAGATTTTAAAGCTTATCTAAAGTAACTTGAAGTTAACGTTTGCAGTGGCTCCAATGAGTATCAAGATAGTCACATTAATAATAATAATATAAAAATAATAATAATAATAATAATAAATAAAAAACCACAGCGCAGGGTTTAACAATAACGATGGCCCACTGGCCCAAGGCCATGTGCCAGAGTTTTGGACCAGTTCACACATCAGGAAGAATCTGTTGAAAATGGGAATACATTCAGTGTGACGAATGTCTGAAGCCCTTATACATCACGCCGTTTATTGGACAGTAGCGTTTAGCACCGTCCCAAGAACACGTCACGTTTGCTTCATATCAGCGTGCTACGCGCTATTTCATCAGATTTCCAAGACAAAGGAAGCTACTTATCGAAGGTAAGGGAACGGCCGGCGTCACAGCGTTCCGTTCCCTACTCAGGGAACCAAGGTTACATACGTAACCGAGACGTTCCCTTTCATAGATTCACTCAACACTGCGGAAGCAGTTACTATGGGAACGATATACCATAATGCCTTCACACACCTGAGAGTAGCTGGAAGACCGGGGAAAGCGTCCGCTCAAACAGATAAAACCTGGGAGCCAGGAGCCATCCTCACGTGCAGACCGTATAACTTGATAAAGGTGTTCGGAGAGGACCATCCTGCAGCAACACAAATATCCTCCAAAGAAGAGCCTTTAAAAAGAGCCTGAGAAGAAATCATTCCTCTGGTGGAATGAGCACGCACACCTAGAGGCGAAGCCCAGCCATGTACCTCATAGGCCGCAGAAATAGCTTAGATCACCCGATGAGACATTCTCTGTTTGGAGACGGCAGCTCTTTTGTTTTTACCGCCAAAACACACTGTGGCGAGCAGGACGAGGCCGAGGGCCGTGAGAGGGCGGCACGAGGCCGGTGGCGTGATTACTGAAGAGCGACACCTGCGCGACGCACCGGTCTCGTATCTCTCACGGAGGAGCGGATGCATAAAGGAGGAGCGACGACAGTGAAGAGCGAGAGAGGAACAGGCCTGAGTTTTAATGTGATATTTTGTTTCTGTTTTGTGTGGCCAGCAGTCGTCCGCGAGGGGCTGCTGACTTATACTTTCATTTTTGTATTTGTTTATTTATTTATTAAATATGTTTGAATGTTCGCCGGTTCCCGCCTCCTTCTTCCCATAACATCTGAACTGCGTTACACACACAAACAAATGCTCTGATGTACACCACTGGGATGTCTGGTCGACATAGATCTTCAGCACCCTCAGTGGGCAGAGGCCAAGAGGGTGCACATTGCTCCCGGTCTCCGAATCAGGAGGGGGAAAAGCCTCCAATACCACTTGCTGGCAACAAAAAGGAGTCGAAGCAACCTTAGGAACATAACCTGGCCTAGGTCGCAACAAGACTTTAACCAACCCAGGACAAAATCCATACAAGAGGGCTGGTTGAAAGATCCTGTAGATCCCCTATTCTCTTAACCTTTTCACATGCAAGTTTAAAATATTCTGGCTGACCAACAAAAACAACCCCCTTAAGCACATACTCAGCAAATATAGCTGCCACATAAACCTTAAAGGGATAGTTCACCCAAAAATGAAAATTCTGTCATCATTTACTCACCCTCAAGTTGTTCCAAACCTGTATGAGTTTCTTTGTTCTGCTGAACACAAAGGAAGATATTTGGAAGAATGTTTGTGACCAAACAGATCTCGGTCCCCATTGACTACCATAGTATATTTTTTTCCTACTATGGAAGTCAATGGGGACCGAGATCTGTTGATTACAAACATTCTTCCAAATATCTTCCTTTGTGTTCAGCAGAACAAAGAAACTCATACAGGTTTGGAACAACTTGAGGAAGAGTAAATGATGACAGAATTTTCATTTTTGGGTGAACTATCCCTTTAAGAGTGGCAGGGGCTGCCCCTGCCGAAAAGCGACTCTGCAAGAACTCCAGTATTGAACCGACAGGGCAATGAAGAGGCAAAAAGATTCCACTTAAAAGCATACAGATGCCTCGAGGAAGGGGCCCTAGAGTTAAGATTTAGAATAGTATCTGTAATCTCAGCCGAGAGACCAGAATACATTAACGCGCCCCGTTAGGGATCACACCCACAGATTCTATAAGTCCGGAAGGGGGTGCCAAATCATACCCTGGGTCTGATCTTAGGGGAACTACCCAAGGAGGGCTGACTAACAGACTGAACAGGTCTGAAAAACATATCTGAGTGGGCCAGAACTGGGCCACCAACAACAGATGTCCCACTTTAGCTGTTTGTACTCTGAGCAACACCCACTGAGAATAAACAAAATGGTGGGAAGGCAAAAAGTCTGGTCCTGGGCCACTCCTAAGCCAGAGCATCTATTCCCAGAGGCATGCTCGAAGCAAACACATCCACTTCCACTCGGCTGAACCTCTGCCATATGAGGATATAGCCTGCACTCTCCGGGTTGCAAGCCCTTTTTCATCGTCAAATGGGCAACAACCGAAAGAAATCGAGTCACGAGGTTCTGGGGTAGGCCACAAGTCATCTTGAACGGAAACAAAGGGGTCCGCGCTGCAGTCGCAGCTCGGGGAGATGTGCTCTGCATGTGCTCTGGCTCGTAATCACCCCAAGCATTTGTCTCGTGCTGAGTCTCGGTTAGACAAACCTTCTTTCCTCAGAAAGGAGGCGAGCCTCGAGTGCAAAACTTTTGAACACAGACTATCGCATTGTCGACAATCAGATAGGCCGTTAAGCATGGCTTGAGCATGCTGAAGGCTGAAGCATTGCACACACCTGTCATGAGTGTCCTCTACTGCAATGAACCTGTCACACAGGTCGATGCATCTCCTGTAACTCATGTCCACTTGAGAGTGAAAACTGCTCTGAAATGTAGCAATGCATATGAGAAACACACTTTCCTATGGGCAGCAGAGAATCCGCTTCCTGAAGGAATGAAATATGATGAAATAGCATGTAGCACACTGATATGAAGCATACGTGACATTCTTGGGGCGGTGCTAAGCCCTACTGGCCAAAAAAATGCTGTGATGGTATAAGGGCTTCAGACATTCGTTACACCGAAGGTGTTCCCATAGCGACGGCTTCCGCATCGTTGAATGAACCTATGAAAGGGAACTATTGAATAATAAACTAAATGAAATGGACAAAGTGAAAATATAATATATTATAGAAAAACAGACAAGTTGTCAAAAAACTAAATTACAACAATAATAATCTCTTAGGGTTCTGTGATGGATGCTATTGGTGCGAGAGTAAAATAAAATAAAACTGGAAAATTTGCAATAAATTTAGTAAATCAAACTGAGCTTTAAAAAAGTGTTTTGAGAAACCAGCTTTGTCTTAAACTTGAAATGATCAATGTTCTATGGCCGAGAAACATCACATGTATTTTACCATAGTGAACATCTTTCCAATGCATCATGGCACATAATTTGGCGAGTAAAGGTGCGTTTCTAGCTCAATAATAAAAGCTAAGTGCTTTGCAAGCCACGGTTAAGTAAAAAGAATAACCTATGCATGGCACCCATCTGGCACATGAACACCTTGCATGACATCAGAGGGCCTGGAGCTCTTTTAAATCATGTAATGCCAAGGGTCAGTGCAGACCGCTGGGTAGGGATGGGTATCGTTAAGGTTTTAACGGTATTACTACTCTTACCGATACTCCTTATCGATCCGGTACTTTAACGGTATTCTTATCGGTTCTTTTTGTTATATTAAAAAAAGGGGAAAAAATTATTTAGGACATAATTAATATTGCTTTATATTTTGAAATGTAAAATAAATATCTATAGCAAAAGAAAAAGCAATGCTTTAACAAAACAAATAAAACATGTATGTTATGCAGAAGGGTGCTGGCTTTTGTGTTTTATATAGACAGACAGGACGCCAAAAACAAAGTACAAACACATGGTCAAACAAAAAAGTATACAATAAAACAAATATACAAATTATATACCCAGTGCTTTAATTTCAGTAATGTCCACTGACATTACTGTTCAGGAGTAATATGGGTTAAAAATACATCTAATAAAGTCAGATGTAAAATAACACTGCACAGTTTATCATAGATAGATTAAAGCTTATATAATTCAAGAGCTGTGACTGATTTTCTCTTTGCCTTTTGTTGTTTGATTCACATTAATGGAGCAATCGTCAGCAGGATTATTAGACTGCTGCCTCTTTAAGACCAAATGCAGATCTAATCATTATTAAGCCTCATATTTTCTCCCAACTATTTACGCCGATTTAAGACATAAACTGTATTTAAGTGAATAAACTGTTTAAGTGAATCTCCAAGACGGCCATTTTGACATTTTGTGTATTTGATCGTTTAGATGCGCACACGAAGCCCAAAATATACGTTGCTTGTCTCGTTGCGGTGTGTTTCAGAGCGTGCGCCGCATTTTGGAACAGCGTCTATTGCGTCAATTTTGGTACTTTTAATAGCCTTTTATTATCAAACGCGTCCCGCAGTTTAGCAAAAGTATAGACTACATTTTACAACAATCACCGATCGTGCAGATTCTGACGTTACTTTTGGGTTTTAGGGAGAAATGACAGCGCATCGCTCTGTGAAGGGAAGGAAGTTGCGCTGGAGAGAATGTGGCTTTAGTTTTTAATGGTTACACCTCAAATATCTTCTTTTTTTATAATCATTGGAAGCCAAAATCTAAATCTAAAATAAAATTAGTTTAATATCAAAGATCTAAAGTGTAACCTTTTGAATGTTCTGTCCTCATCGTCACTCATTAAGCAGGGCTGTTGTGTTGCGCGCGCCGTGGCTTTGCGTGAAAGATCGCTCTCTCTCTCACACACACACGCACACACACACTCTCTCTCTTTAGCAAAAATGCATCACAGACAAATGGTTCGATATTATTATATATAGAAGTGGCTGGCGAGATTAAATTCGCAAGATAATAATTTCTTAATAGCAATAATAAATAGCACGTGTACTTTCATAATTTCTCCAGTACCGACAGCAGAACCGATAACGTCCGAGCTTAACGATCCAGCGGTCTTTCAAAATTCAGCACCGGGGCCCGTTTAATACCGGGTTTCGGTACCCATCCCTACCGCTGGGTAACATAAGCAGGTGGGGATGAGGAATCCCTACCACAAACCGCAATGCCACAGAGGGTCAGCTTCTATGGCATCACCATTACGCTACTTCAAAGAAGGGATAGGGAGCATTTGGCTCCTGAAGCTGGTTTGGGCTGGGAAAGCAGAAGGACCATCTCCCCAAGAGGACCATCACCATACCCCATCGCAATGGCAGTTCCATTAGCTCAGCGCTGCATGAGTCACAAAAACCTTAGGAGTTTGCAAAGACACATCAAGTTCTCTTCTAAGGAAAACAAGGAAATTCTGAGAGAAATGTATATATGACTTGTTTCTTTGATAGACTCTGGACTCTTTAATGAAGCAAGTCTCTAATATGACTATATAAAAGACTCACATTTACACTCTCAGACAAAAAGGTACAAAAGCTGTCACTGTGGCACTACTTTTTCGAAAAGGTACCATTTAGGTACTAACATGTACCGGTAAAAAAAAAATGTATGGACTATATATGTATTCATTATAAGTGATTATTCTGTACAGATCATTATTTGTTTTAAATTCATGTGCCCTCATAATCTTTAATCAAAATAACTTCCCTCCCTCCTGCAGCAACAGTTCTTCTCTTCTCTGATGACGTGTTTACTGATGCGAAGCACAAGGGCCTGTCACTCACATGAGATCACGGCAATAGCAAACCACAACAATCCAATCCATTCCCAGTGGATGAGAAAGTTCCGCTCTACATTTTGTCTTGTTCGAAAAGCCATCTCACTCAGATATACATTACAATAGGAAAGAAAAGACTATCACAACTTCCATTTCATGACAACTTTAAAGTAGCAATATGCACCATTTAGGGGTAAATAAGGTATACTTTTTTTCTCTCTCTCTCTAAAGGGTACCTTCCCAGTGACAGCTTTTGTTCCTTTTTTTTTAGCCAGATGACAACATACTCTTTTGACTGAAGAACAGTAGGATACTCCTTTTCCTTTGAAATGGTCCAGAAGCCGATGCTTAACCAATGAATCTCTCTCAGTAAAGAGGGATATACACAAGTCACAACTAACTCTTCATTATGACCAAAGTTGAGACAATGTATACATAACCCTACTTTATATACATAAATGCCCATCAGATTCTATATAGCATTGAAACATAAAATATAATAATAATAATAACAACAACAATACACCCCCAACACTTAATGGCCGTTCTGGACATATGGATCTATATGGACTATGAGAAACCTCTTTAAATGTTAAAAGTTATATTTACATGCATGATATCCATTTAACAGCATTCAGAGAAACAGACAATTTTTTAAGTATTTAGTGTAAATAAATAAAAATTGTCTACATGCTGGATATATTATCATTGTTGCCCTCGTCTGGTCATGCATGACAAGGCTAATCATGATCGCTTTCCCAGTATGCTCCTGTCAAAGAGACATACTACATCTCAAAGAGCATGATGATGAAAAAGTAGAAGAATAAACAACACGGTTCCCACTGTGAGGACGTAGATGGGTGAGGATGAACAGGATGAAGATGACACATGAAAGATGAAGATAAGAGAGGTGGATTCAGAGGTCTGGAGAACATTCTAGACTGTTATCAACATGCAACTCTTCTCAAAGCTCAAAGGCGGGCAGAAAGAACAAACACTACACTGATCAATCCCTGGCAGCCCAATTAATTCTGACAGAAGGATTAGAGGAGAGTGACTCCCAGGTCACGTGATCATTGGTGGGATACACCCGAAAAGTGAGACCCAAACATTTACTTTCCTGTGGTCCTGGGGTCAGGTCAGGGCAGGCCCTATGGTCCCACACAACATAGAGCAAGAAGCATGGAGCAAATGCAAGCACAGAACTGACCGACACCTGAAGAGAACAATTATAGAAATGACATACACTACTGTTCAAAAGTCTGGGGTCAGTAAAAAATTTTGTTTTGTGAACGAAATTAATACTTTTATTCAGCAAGGACTTGATCAAATTAATTGATCAAAAGCGAAATTAGAGATACAACTGTTACAAAAGATGTCCATTTCAAATAAATCCTGTTCTTTTTTTACTTTCTATTCTTTAAAGAATCCTGAAAAAAAGAATCAAGGTTTCCACAAAAATATTAAGCAGCACAACCATTTACAACATTGATAATAATAAAAAAAAAGTGTTTCTTGATCACCAAATCAGTAAATAAGAATGATTTCTGAAGGATCATGTGACACTGAAGACTGGAGTAATGATGCTGATTCATCTTTGATTCAATTCAGCTTTACCATCACAGGAATAAATTACATTTAAGACATTAAAATAGAAACAATATTACTGTTTTTATGGTATTTTTGATCAAATAAATCCAGTCTTGGTGAGCAAGAGACTTTTGAACATGTCAGAAACACTAAAAAAGGACGTTATTGACTATTTTCATGAGATTTACCGAAGTATTTTCTTATAGGTCAGTTAGATAGTAGCGATTAAATTTGAAATGAAAATTATAAGATGTCCATTTGATACTGAGTCAACACAGGAGAGCGAAATATCATCCGAGCAAACTTTCCTGCTAAAAACCTGCTTTCGTGAGCAGCCACTGATAATGGTCCCAATGTTGTCAGTGGCCAAGAGCCAGATATCTTGTTGCTTTACAGAGCGAGGAAAGAAACACTGCGCGGTTACTCAACCATGTGCTACCCAAGTTAAGCGGTACAAATTGTTTATTAACAGGTATTAAGTCATAATATGATCCAAAGAGATGAGGGACACATGTGTTACTTTAGATATCTGGGCTAGATACTGTCTATTATTCATGGTTCACACAAATCTTAAAAAGCAAAAGTTCAACAGTTATGAAGAAAAAATTATCATGGATCACAGCCTAATAACGGGCCCAATTTAAGGGAACATATATTCCATTGTACACATAAAAAGTAATAAGTAATAAAAAGGAAATAATAGAAGTTAAATGTTCATCTTCACCAGTCCCAAATTTGTAGTGTGCTTCACACCATAGATCATACATACTAAAGTCTTTAAGTAAATTTAAGGTCACAGGGTCAATGCTGTAGAACAAACAAAGGGTTGTGGTGGGGAGCTCCTGTTATCCACGTTATCCACGTGTGCTCTTTAACAGTTTCTGTAACAAAGAGAAGAAATATAATTACTTAGAGCAGGGGTCGGCACCGGAGGGGGAAATCACAGAGGGGTAATCATTGGCACGTGACAAATAGCCTGTTTATTCGTTTTATTTACACATTTTAAAAAGGACCTTTGCACCTGTATGTCAAACTAATTCTTGCAGTAATCCTTCCTCGGTTCTTAGCTATGAGCTGAATGGGAAGCCAAACACTATCAAAGGGTGATGAAACTGAAATATTCAACAAACTTCGGCGTCACAACCCTCTGATCAATTTGGGCAGCACT
Organism: Leuciscus leuciscus; assembly: GCF_965113295.1. Taxonomy (NCBI): domain Eukaryota; kingdom Metazoa; phylum Chordata; class Actinopteri; order Cypriniformes; family Leuciscidae; genus Leuciscus; species Leuciscus leuciscus. Next base: position 7,550,521 of record NC_138744.1, read on the forward strand.
GCACTTTCAGTGGGTAATGCAAGTAAACCAGTGTCAGTGTGCTTTGCATGGTTGATAGCCTAGGGTCTGTTTAGCTTTTTGCTTTCTGGAAAAAACTTGGAAGTTATCAGTATTTGAGTGTTCATATATATTCATGTATGTATCTATGTAAATCAAATGTAGATCAAATATTATATATCATTAATATTAAATGTATAAATGTATATATGTATTTTAAGATATATGATGAACTGAACTGAAATGTATGTAATTGTGTTAATGGATTCAATAGATTTACACAGTGAAACTACTAAAAATGCACTTCATGTACAGAGAGTTGCTGACCCCTGATTTAGAGAAACTACTAATAGCCTATATCGTGTGGTAACACCCATTCTCAGTCACGCCCCCATTTTTCCCCTCAAATTCCCACTTTCCATGGCAGAGCTCTACATTACACACCTGTTTTCAAAGGCGGCCATGCTGAACCAGTCTGCGCCTGAACTCTGCAAAGCGTATAATTCCTAACATGTTTAGTTGTGACAGGCCATCATGACTTAGTCTTGATTTGGAACAAGCATCGAATTTTTCATGCCCCTGCTGTTCAAGTGCATCTGTACAAGGAGCACTCTGCACACAATTACATCTTAATCAAATAAGCTGCCTTCCCTCGTGAAAATAAACGCAGCACGATGACTCAAAATTGGCCGGATCTCTGTTCAGTGTTATTGTGACTCATTTGATGTGGTGCCCTGTTCAAATCTATAGCGCTGGAGAAAAAATATCCATCAAAGGGGCGGTTGCAAGATGATGTAGCCGAATACCGGCTGCAATACGAGCAAGTTCATTTGCTGCCTTAATTCCTTTTTTAGGTCATGAAAGGCCTGAACTTCAAAACAATTGATGAATAAATAAATAGAAATTACAGGACATTCAGCTGGGCCTAATCTATAGTAAAACACTATATCTAAACTAAATCCAACAGCAATCAACACGTCAACTCTGCCAAAGCATGGACTGCATTCATGATCAAACACATGCTTTCATTCCTGAAAACTGAGTAAAAAAAATAAAAAAATAAAAATATTTAATCACTTTAGTGTGAATGTCACTAAGAACATCTACAGGTCAAAACAATGTGTCAGTGGAAAAAATCGTAACGGTCCTAAAATTAGTCCTGAATTCTTTACGGAAAATATAATTTGTTCTCTTTTTTTGACCTGTAATTGAACTGGTGAGTGGGAGTGTGTTTTTCTGCTATTTTGTACTGATTTTGTTTAGAACTAAATTCCATGCACTCCAGCATGGTGTTTAAAGTCATATTTGAATCTATCGTAATCAGCACAGGGGTGCACACAGCTGCCAATTTCTTCCCATTTGTAAGCGTTGATGTGTACTCATCCAGTCTCACTCTAAAAAATAGTCTGCAATGGGAATTGCAGACTAGACCTGGAGATAAGCTGCCATTCACATAATGTATCTCTTGGCAGTTCACTAATGACCAAATTGATTGCTGTAACACATACTGTTGAGAAGATCAATAGGGCGGCCACGGGTGACATCTGCTAACAATGCAGCCTGATTAAATTAATATGCATTGGAAACCTAACCCAGCCAATCTTAGGTACCCACTGTGCTTGTTAGAGAACATCACTGCCTCAACACATTGTTGGACCTCAGGCTAAAATAAATCAATTGAAGAATAAAGGAGGGAAGTTAGAGGTACACTTTGTTTGATAGTTCAACAGCGCAGAGACCAGAGATAAAAGTCACTTAAATGCAACTAAATGTTTACATAAGAGACCTACACTCACATAACAAAGGTTCAAGAACAAATATGTGGATACCGTAAAACTTCAAATAATAGCAGAGTCCCAAATAGACGCCTGTCTCTTTTACACGCCTGGTGTGTCTACAGGTTTGGATAAATAAAGGCCGGTCTCAAATAGAGGCCTGGTCTGTTTTTTAGTTTCGGGTTGTATTTAATCTTCTAAAACCCGTCAGATCGTCTGTTTAAGCCAGTTCTATGGAGCAGATTGCGCACGCAAGAGAGCCCTGCGCATCTGAACGGGAGCTGTTAGCGCAAGCAAGGCAAGGCAGAGTTAGCGGAGGACGGAGAGGGAAAAGTGGAGGAGGAATTCGCCAATGAACTTGTAGTTGAGGATCACGGTGAGGATGATAGTGATGAATAGGGTCCTTTTGTATCACATGATTGCAGTTGTTTTACAGGGTAGCCTTCATTCTTTCTTGTTAATGTGTTTCTGGCAACTAGTTCATAGGCTCGATGGATATTACCGGTAACTTGTATTGTTCAGCCCATGGCTGTCACATCGTTTAGTTTTTTTATGCTGACTTTGTCAGTTTATGGCCAGCAATATAGTTATGTTTAAGGATATTATGGAATTAAGATCATGTCTGTACTATGTTATGATTGTACAATTAAATACAATCGTTGCTTAGTCTGCAGTCTGAATTCACTTTACCAAGAGCGTCCATTAACTGAATGAATTGAGAATATCACCTGAAAATCCGATAACATCAGCAATTTTCATTCAAGCAGCTGATTTCTGTAAATTAATGTAAAACTGAATGTATATTGCAGCACAGGGTGAAGTCAGTATATACATTAACGACGATTTGAGACAATGTACACTCATAGAGAATAATGCGTTTGAATTTTAAAGACGTGGCGCTGCGATTCTCGTCTGGTGTGCGACCCCCTTTAGACATACGGAAAAATAGTAGGCTAATTCTGACATTAACTGATTTGTTAAACACAAACACAGATATGGTAACCTCCTACTGTCATGCTCATCTCAACACTAAATTAAAGGCCTGTCTCATATAGTCTCAAATACAAGCCGGTGCAGTTCGGCGATTTGGGAAAATAAAAGCCCGGGCTATTATTTGAAGTTTTACGGTAGTCCTCAATCTAAGTAGCATATTTTGTGCATAAGTCCATGTTCACTAGATCTGGGGGAAAGTAAAGATACAGTATATGCAAAAAAAAACACAACTATTTTAACATCATTTAACAGTGTTGTCTTGCATTCAACAATGAAAAAAATGACAATAAATACTACAAAAATTAAATAAAAATGTAGTAATAAAATCTACAATATAAATGTATATTCAAAACAAAATATCTGTCCATATAGAACCCGGCTACAAAAAGCTAATGCAGTTTATAGGGCTCTTAATTAGCTAAATTATTATGGTGGTGCTGGATACCTTTGCAACAGCTCTGATGTGGTGAACTTTGATGGTTGCTGATTTCTCCTCAAAGGCCTTCACCTTGGACTCCTCTGCTAGACGATGCAGGACAATCAGGAGGTTGAGCTGGGCCTGTGGACACAAGGGAAAGTAAATTAATTTGTTATTTAGCTGACACTTATGTAAAGTAAATTACAGTACACTAAGGCCCTGTAAGGGTAAATGGCACCCTTAAGCACTCACGGTCTTCCTTGACTGTCGGGAAGAAGTCTGTTGCGGAGCTCGCATCAGTGCGGGCTTGGCAAAAGTGCGCATATCGACCGCAAAGTGAACACCCTTCTGAAACTTAAAATGACAAATGGGACACCCTACAGTCTCATGGACTTAACGGACATGCGCACGCGGATCTGCGAAAAAAATTACTAAAAAGGCTGTATTATGCGTAAAGAAACCCTGCGAACACGCGTCGTTTTCAAAACCTTGCACTGAAACCTGTTTTTAGACGTTTTCAAGCCCCCAAAATGCCATTGTCGTGTAAACGAACGGCCAAAAATCATAAAAAGTTTTCCATTTTCAGTTGAAAACTGTCGTGTAAACATAACCTAAGTGTCTTTCTCAGGGACCACAGCATGTGAATGGAAAACACATAGAACAATTGTTAATAGCAAATTAATTGTTAATTAAATAATGTTTTAATTTGTCAAGATGTATGAAATAATGTTTGCAGAATTTCCAAACTGCAAATTATTGCACAAATGGCCTTTATATCTCAAAATAAACACGCAAAGGCAGAAAACATATCAGTTTCCTTTAACCAAAAATGCTACTAAAACTAAGCCAGAGAAAAAAAAAAGAAAAGAAAAAAAAAAGAACCACAATGCTTGAGTGATGGACAACCATGTCTAATCATTTCAAGAGGCTCTTAGTGACTTGCCACACAAAAGGCCAAACGCTTGGAGTCAAGAGGACCATTCGATGTTTTGAGCAACTCAAGTGAATATCATACTCTGTTGTTCCGCCAGGTGTAGTATGCTGCAGCTTTCCCTATACCTGTGCATGGATCCACAGATAAGTACCACAGTAAAGGAGGATTATGTTACAGGAACTGCTAGGCAGGTCCAACAGGAGAAGGAGGGTGTCCAAGAAAGATAAATCTTCCAGCCCTCCCCAAAGACAAGGGCCCTTGTGCAACCTTGTCGGATTAGACCAGGAAATTGTTTCATTTTCAGCACTTCATCTGTCTTAGCGCATCTTGTCACGAGATGCTGAAAGGAGGTCTGCACTTGTGGATTGATTTCAGATCAGCCTTGAGCTCAAATTGGGTTTACATATTTAAAATCAGCCCTACTTGCACTGGAACGTGTATATAAATTACTCTATACAACAATATGATCCAAAGAACTAAACACAAAGAAATATAATGTCACTGAATCTAGTTCAACGTAGAGGTGTCTTCATTGTGTAGCTTGCTTGTTGTGTCAATGTACAGGTGTGTCCTTCCATTGCTAGGGTTATTTGCCATCATTAAAACGTTATTGGTGGTCACTGGTTCTGAATCACATAGAAGCCATGTATATAAATATTCACTGTATACATAAGATCACATGGCCCTGCTTTTGAGTGTACATCACAATTTGCCATTACAATCTCCCAAATGTCACTGTGTCCAGTCTTCAAATGCTCATATTGTTTAGCATTTCATTTCCTTTGCATGACAACATAATCTCTTCTAAAAAGCCAATAACAATTTTCGTTTTATGACAGATAACCAATAAATGGCTGATATTATACATTTTTACTACTTTATTTTAAAAAGCACAATAAAATGTAAAGTTTTTTTTATGTGAATTTAGACAACACAACTTGTTACATGTCATGTTGCCATTTGCCTTTAAGTTACAACTGACTGAAGGCAAAAGTCATCTAAATATTAAAACAGGCCATTAAACATACAATGTCATTAATAAATATCCAATATCTGCCTATAATAGGCCCCTGTATTCGACTCTCCAACTGACCCTTAGAACTCTGTTTAACTGTTTTTGCTACTGTACCTTTAAGACTTCTAACATTATAATATTGATGATTTCTGGCCTGTTTTTACAGCTAAGTTTTCATAAATTGACTGAGTATACTTGGGAAGGAGCTTTATAATAAGAAAATAAAAGAAAGATATTCATAATAACAATGAGAAACCTATTTCCTGCACCGTGGTCTGAGTACTGACTACAAACTGCGACAGAGAAAGTTCTGTATATCATCTCCTGCACGTTCGCTTGTCTCAAAAACACGCACACACAAACGTAACCAGTGACCAGATCCGCTGAACCATATCCAGCTAGTTTTCTTAATGATTTCAGCTGAAAAAAGGCAGCACTCCTTGTGCATCTACACGACAGCCATTTGGATGTAATTTAAATCTATTAATACCTCATTTTCATAATTGTGGGTCATCTCTGGGGCGTCTGAATACTTCTCCAACAGCTGGTCTTGAGAGCGTTTTCGAGAAGGAAACTGAGAAGCCCAGGTTTCCCCTGTGCCAGAGGCTTTGCCAAAACAAAACGGCCGAGCTGAACTGATTACAGAAGAGGCCGATTCTACTGACTCACACAGACACGGAAAGCACATGGAATCCTCACCGAGGGCAAAGGAGTGCAGAGAAAACCAGTCTGAACAGAGTCCTTAGAGTGTGCAGAGCAGAAGTCACACTATCCAAATGCGATCTGTCCAAAAAATGTCATCTTGTTCTTGTGTGTAAAAAAAAAACAACAACAAAAAAACACACATTATAAGAACAAGATGAATCTGGATTTATAGTTCCTGATTAGGACATTTCTTTGCTTAGACAGCACAACAGCAAACGAATAGTGTTGTTAAAGCTTCAAGTAAGCATAAGTTTTAAGGCTATAGTCCACACTGCCCCCAATAAACACCAGAAAAGTTAACACTTTGATCCAACAAAACCAAAAACTATTAGTGTTTATTAGACTTTAAGCTTTGATTCTGTTTTGGTTGTGAAAAAAAGCATCATCTTTAACAGAGGTTTTAAATTATTAGTACTTTTAAAGATTACTGTAAATGAGCACCCACAATTCAATCTAATATTTGACAATATTTTTTTTAAATTCTGAATTAAAATGCACCCTAGATAATTAATAGGCTATAACAAAGAAAAGTCCAATCTCAATTCATTATGCAAATAAATAAAACACAGAAGACCAACAGCAATTCATGCCGAAACTTCTAGCGAATGCAACATTTTCACATTTCTAAAATAGCACACCTAAAGTGAAAACATTTTGAATGAAGTCTGTATGTTACATGGTGTGAGATGAAAAACTGCAGAGCACAAATTCGAAATATTCACCTAACCAGATTCAACAGACTAATATTTGCACTTTTGAATAACCTGCAACCACAAACTTCAGCTCATTCGCTCTCAGGAACACATCATCCAGTACACAAGCTAGGCACAACATCTAATGACTTGGTGTGAAAACGCCAGGAGCTCTTGGCCTGGGCCTCCAAAACAGACCCATGATTTTCTCCACTTTCCCAGAGATCCTTAACACCAGGGAGGAAACGTTGCTGTCGGGGAGCAAAAGTGGTTCTACAATTTGGGGGGGATGTTCTGGAAAAAGAAAACAGACACTTTCAAAGCTTCCTTGCAGGATGCAGCTGATTATTTTTTGTGTTCAATCAACCATCAAATGCAGCATAGGCTATCTCAGTTCGGCATGGGGAACAAAGTGCTGTCTAAGCCACTGCTCCACCCGGCAAGACGCACTTATAAACAGGAGAGATGAAATGGTATGTGCGGGATAATCTCACAAGCTGTTTCGGTGCTCATGCAGTAAGATCTGATGCAGGAGACAGAAAACATGAGTCTAAGCACATTTGATAGGGCACAGAATAATAAGGAAAAAGCCATCAAGGTGATTGTCATGGTCCTGGAAATCTGGATCTGAAGTTTCTGAGGAAAGTGAAACCGTATTCCTGTTATTGTTTTACAGTTCAAATCAGTGGGTGTAAACACCTCTGTTTCTAATTTGACATTTTGACATCTACTCAAACAGCTTATTTAAGTTAACTAAGGCCTAAAATTGCCTCTGTAAACTATATAACCTGCAAAACACATTATTCTGTTTTCAACAGAATGATTGTTTTGCATATGACTTCAATTTCAGTCTGTTCCTCAGAAACACACCAAGCTATTAAATGACTTCACAAGACATAGAATATATTATAGACTAAGATTTTAATTAAGTAAACAGTTGAAGGATTCAAAGTTCATACAGTGAAGGATTCATTAGACTAATTTAAAGGCTTCATCTGAAATCATCACATACTTCCCAATCCCTACTATAAAGTAGGTGAAAAACAGTGTATGACAAGAGTAGTATATGTCCAAATTCACAGTCCAAAATTCAAAGAGTAGCAAAAAGTACCTGGATGACCTAGATGATTTCCAGCATGACTCTGAAGTGCACATATGATGGACACTTTACTATCCCATGAGGCCACAGGATGTGTATGTCCGGATTACATTCATACTATTTAGAACATAGGCCTACTTTGTTGTTTTTTTAAGTTGTGAAGTAATTACTTATTCAAAACAGGTAATTACTCAGTATGTAATTTTGGACATATGCAGCCAAGCTGTCTAGTTTGTGAGTCTTTTGGTGTGTTTCATTAAATTAACTGGTTTGTAAGTGTCATTTGTTTGTGAATCAGACTACATTGAATTTTGAGTGAATCCAGCAAAAAGAAAGAAAAAAAGAAAGGGATTCAATATCAGTGTCGGAAATACTTGTAGGTCTACAATCAGAGAACCAAAACTAACGGCTTCATCAGAAAGCCAAAAACACAATCATAGCTTGACCAACAATTACAAGTAGATGTACAAAGCAAAATGCGAAGGGCCTTATTAGGTACTTTGTCATTAAAAGCACAGGAAACCAGATCAAACCAGGACATATTCATAGGACGGCAAAAAAGGAGCCTTTCTTTCATTTTTTCCTGAATTTTCCTTTTAGTTTAATGGCTGGATTAGACCCCTGTAAAGCAGAGCACCTTTCAGGCGGCTTTAACATCCCCACCTCCAGTCTCCATAAAGTGAGACCAGCTGCAATGGACCTTTAATTAGGACCCTGTTAGTGCACGGACATCCTACACACACACACACACACACACACACACACACACACACACACACACACAGAGAGAGTACAATCAACCATGTACAGTGCCTCTCAACTTAAAAACAACGGATAAGCAATTCCCCTATTCCCACGAAAAACACTAGGCAAACTTGCCGAGAGGCAAACCTCAATCAACCTAAACCACCAGACTCCCCTTTTGAAAATAGAAGTTCCTTTTAATCATCATGAGCTATGAAGTGGTCAGTATCAAGCAATCAAAGAGGCGGCATGCGACATTGCTATACATCTATTGCATGTAACAACATTTACAGTGGCCACTTCACGTGATGATGCATAAAACAAATTGGATTCATCAGTGCTGTTCGGATATAAAACGTTAAACAAACGTAAACATCTGGGGCCAAGTTCCTTAAAATAAAACCAGCTTCAAAAGTCACAACATGGTGGTTTGGATTTAATGGCTTGTCTGCCCATTTGTGGTTTCCTGATCCTAGATCGTTTGCTAAGTGAAAAGATGGGCAAGAAATGTACACTGGTGGCAAACAAGTCATTACGGTCAGAGCCATGGTCTTATTGCACATGCTCTGACATATGGAGCTCATGGAGACAATGTGAGAATGAATATGGCTACCATAATTTACCAGTCCCACTCCACATAATAATAATAATAATAATAAATATAGCAATAAAAACTAGCAAACAGATTATTAGTAATAGCAAAAAGTAAAAATCATTAAAAAAATAACTTATGTAGTTTATTATCTGCTTAAAGAGTTCAGGTATATTGACTATGAAAGTTACGATCTGCATGCGGCTGGATGGACGAGAGCAAGTGCTTCCTGATAATAATGCAAATTAGCAATAAAATGAATCAGACTACTGTTGCATTAAACATTTAAATTCACCTCCATATGAAAAGCACTAATTTGGAAAATGGCACTTTATGATCTTTGCCATAATGAGGTCTGCAAAAAGACAACATGAAAGGAGCCCACGAAGCCACATGTATCCAGCTCATTTACATCAGCTGTATTCCTTTCATTAAACAGACTCACCCATGCTCTAAGCTATATATAAAATGTTTGTTTCAAATCAATGAGGGGTTTACCTACTAATGTCTTGTAAAGTATACAGGCAAATCTGAGAGAGAAAACCTAATAAATTTGCGACCTCACATTACTGCATTATGATGCTCACCACTTATATCTGACCAGATCTTGCTCTTTTAACAGAACATAACACTAAAAAAAAATATATATATATTGTCACGTGTAAACGTTAATTGTAATATGCACGATGTTTTTTGTCTTTCAAAATACGAAATTACCTGCTTAATGACAATATGTTTCTTAAAACCTACGGAGCTCCCTATCTAGACAGCACTTCTGGGCTTCTAGGGCGTTTGAAACGTTCCGAGCTTCCTAAAATGCTGCCTACGTAGGCAGCTTACTAGATTTTGAAACACAGACCAAGACGACATGTACATATACAACTCAAACATGACGTATCCTACATACGAAACAGGCAATATTCTGACTACACAACAACTGCAAACCAGTACACGTAATTTGGCAGTTAAATTCCTCATTTGATTAATCTGAAAGTATATTTTCACGCGAATGTGACGCGCGTTTGTACGGAGAAAACGGGTGTGTTTCATTTTCATCAACTCACCATCAAGTCCGTGTTTTTTCCTATCCGTATATTAGCATTCTTCTTCATATGGAGCTTCAGCGCTGCCCTCGGTGCTTTCTTTGACATGTTTTGGCTGCTTGAAGGCGTTAGTTTACGGATTTGAAGATCGAAAGTAAAGCTAGCGTCTGTTTGTGTTTATTGTATTCAAAAAACCGCGCGTTTCACTACCGGCTCCTGATGATGACGTTGAAAGAGCTCAATGGCCCCTCTCGCCAGCACGTGCTTTCTGCGTGTTTACATGGACCAGAGGGAGAAATTGTAATATATATTAAAAAAAGTCAGACACTTTTTCTTTTATTCATCTGATTCTGCTTTTTGCCTAATGATTTTACTCAAGTGTAAATTTAGAGTCAGTCTTGTTTTAACCTTTTTGTTAAGGAGATCAATCTTTTAATACCCTCAGTAGGTATTATAGCTATTTAATTTGCAACAAGATTGTCATTATTTTATTACTCAAATAATTGCAAATTACTTTATTGCCATAGCTTAAACCAAACCAATGACATAAAAAATGCCAGTAATGGTAATAAATCAAATAATAACCTAACAAGAAATATATACAATATAAAATACAATACAGGAGAATAAAACAAACACGGAAGCTTTTGTAGATTTTGCTTTTGTCCTTTCTTTTTTAGGTGTAGGCTACTTTTTTGTCCCCTGAGCTCAAAGAATGTAAAACAGCTGCAAAGCATTTGTTGAATTAAAAATAAATTAATATATAAGATGGAGCTGAACCGTTGCCAGAACTTTGAGTCCATTTTAATGGCAATGTTTTATGGTTTCTATTAATTGCTCTGGGCTTTGGCATTTGGCTGAGTTGAAAATGAAAGAGAATAGCCCCAGGCTTTATTCATCTTATTCACTAATAAAATGTATCAGCTCGACCCACTCATTTTTTTCCCCATTCTCACTACAGGTTTGTAATACAACTGTGAAATCACGGCCATTTCTCCCCTTTAATGGAGCAAAAATGTGTTTTTAAAACATATCTGCATTTCTGATTCATTTATCTGCTTAAGATCTTTCTTAACTGATAAATTGTGATACAAAACAACTGAGCTGTTAAGAAACAATGTGGTTTCTGTAATTGAAAACTTATTTTTAAGTGTTTATTGCATGTATATATATTTTAATTTTACTCTAACCTCAGAATGCCACTAAAACAACATAATTTGTAAGCGTGGGAGTTTTCTACAGAAAAACAAGGAGTGGAGCAACACTTCAAAGGACTGATTAGTGGTAGTTCTTGTTCTGGTATTTCATGTGGGTTTCATTTACAGATTCTAGAATCTTTTGGATCGAGACATTTTCATACACAATCAGATATTTTCAGCTGGAGGGTTCTTGTAATTACATGGATAAGTGCACAAGAAATTTCACCCAGAACTAAATGAAAATATCTTAACTTAATACTTGCCATATTTTGATACGAGAATAAAAAAAATATTTGATATTGTTCCCAAGTACTTAAAACACATTGAGAAACAGAAGTATGTACAGTAAAATAGTGGCATTGGTTCACACTGGCTAAATAGACACATCGTCAACCTCAAAACTATTTTTCAAAAGGAGGAAAATATCTACACCCTGGGCTTGATAACACCTGCCAACCGTGGCATGCAATGCAGTCACTCCTTCTAGCCACTTTGGTGAGTTGAAATTTATTTGTAACATATATTTTTCAATTGTAGTCTTTTAAAAAGGCATCTGAAACAAGTGCAATGTAGTGTTGTCAAATTTAGATTTTTCAAAACATATTGACATCTGAAACGCTTCCAATAATCATTTTCCACAGAATATACACAGTACCACCTGCGGTTTCTCGCTCTCTCATCTCTCCGACAGCGAGTTGACACGCAAACCGCCTCCCCTCACTCACTCAAATATTGTTGATGTTACAGGGCTCAAACTCAAAGCGCGTGCATAAAGCCGCCTCTCAGTTCTAAACTGAGTTCTTTTTCACTGCTTATTGCACTGAAACAGTCAAACACACACAAACAATGTCAAAATGCCGGTCTTGGAAAGTATTCAATTAAACACAGTCAGTTATGTTTTAAATGAACGTAAACAGTTGATAAAGAAAACGTGTAACAGTGTAATGGATCTGTGCGTCAGGTCTTAAAGTGACAGCGGCCTAATATATCTGCTGCCAAATTATGAGATAACATTAAAAATATCTAAATGGCAGTTTTTCCCCATGGTATCGGTCAACATTGGGGCCAGCGAAAATGCTGAGTGGCTTGTAACTTTGGAAAACCACTAGCGACAGTGGCTGGTGAGCAAAAAACTTAAGCCCTGTCTACACCACTATACACTCACCTAAAGGATTATTAGGAACACCTGTTCAATTTCTCATTAATGCAATTATCTAATCAACCAGTCACATGGCAGTTGCTTCAATGCATTTAGGGGTGTGGTCCTGGTCAAGACAATCTCCTGAACTACAAACTGAATGTCAGAATGGGAAAGAAAGGTGATTTAAGCAATTTTGAGCATGGCATGGTTGTTGGTGCCAGACGGGCCGGTCTGAGTATTTCACAATCTGCTCAGTTACTGGGATTTTCACGCACAACCATTTCTAGGGTTAACAAAGAATGGTGTAAAAAGGGAAAAACATCCAGTATGCGGCAGTCCTGTGGGCGAAAATGCCTTGTTGATGCTAGAGGTCAGAGGAGAATGGGCCGACTGATTCAAGCTGATAGAAGAGCAACTTTGACTGAAATAACCACTCGTTACAACCGAGGTATGCAGCAAAGCATTTGTGAAGCCACAACACGCACAACCTTGAGGCGGATGGGCTACAACAGCAGAAGACCCCACCGGGTACCACTCATCTCCACTACAAATAGGAAAAAGAGGCTACAATTTGCACAAGCTCACCAAAATTGGACAGTTGAAGACTGGAAAAATGTTGCCTGGTCTGATGAGTCTCGATTTCTGTTGAGACATTCAGATGGTAGAGTCAGAATTTGGCATAAACAGAATGAGAACATGGATCCATCATGCCTTGTTACCACTGTGCAGGCTGGTGGTGGTGGTGTAATGGTGTGGGGGATGTTTTCTTGGCACACTTTAGGCCCCTTAGTGCCAATTGGGCATCGTTTAAATGCCACGGCCTACCTGAGCATTGTTTCTGACCATGTCCATCCCTTTATGACCACCATGTACCCATCCTCTGATGGCTACTTCCAGCAGGATAATGCACCATGTCACAAAGCTCGAATCATTTCAAATTGGTTTCTTGAACATGACAATGAGTTCACTGTACTAAAATGGCCCCCACAGTCACCAGATCTCAACCCAATAGAGCATCTTTGGGATGTGGTGGAACGGGAGCTTCAACATTTCTAAAGAATGCTTTCAGCACCTTGTTGAATCAATGCCACATAGAATTAAGGCAGTTCTGAAGGCGAAAGGGGGTCAAACACAGTATTAGTATGGTGTTCCTAATAATCCTTTAGGTGAGTGTACATATAAACAACAGATCAATTTTGGTATGTTTCTACTTTTTTATTTCTATCACAAATAATTATGCACTAAGAACAATGCTCTTTAGACATAGCATCTAATCAGCATCTAAACAGAATTTTCCACTTCCTGTTTTGATGGAATGTGCTGGCAGTCTCCGCCAAAGCTTCATGCATCATTTACTCGAGACCACTGCCGTGGCAACTCTTGGAAATAAAGCTTTATCACACTCATCTTCACACACAGCTACTAACACCACCATATTTTATTCTACCAGGCCCAACCATCCCATTTCCTACGTTAATCTTGTGAAGCCGAGTCTCATTCACAGAAAGCAGCAGTTATGGAGGTGATAAGCTTTCATTCAGTTTCCTCCTCCACACTGCAGCCTTTGTTAGGTGAGAGTATGGACCGCAGACACATGTTTCAAAGGCTGACAGACATAATGCTACACAAACGCAGACTGTCACTGGTGAAATACTTCAGTTTTAGATGTGTGCTGTAATCACTCCCAACCACTTAAGAAGCCACAGATTTATAATATTATGTGGATTATTATGTGGATATCACCGTTTTGGTAAATCAAGCAAAGTGGACAGATAGATCAAGGGGTCTAAGAAGGGGCCGTATATTAGAACAAGTGAATTACCTTCTCCAAACATTGTCCCAATGTGCATCTAATTTATCAGCTCTTCAGTCAGTGATAGGAACCCATTGAAATGCTACCTTAAGGTTCATTTGTGTTGCGCTCTGTTCGGTATTAAAATAAAGCACACAGCAGGTCAACAGAAGAAGTAATGGGGGTCATGAAATTGTTTTATCATAGCTGATAAATGTAGCAACCAGGTGCTCAAAAAAAGTCCTACTGAATCCAGTGTTTGAAGTTTTGCCACAATGCGTAATTTAAACCAGAGTAAATGGATTATAAATCTTCAGACAGCCTTTATGTACTTTGTTGCAAGACTTTGATAAAGAACAAGCTTTTTAAAACAGGTGTTCTACAGATATTACTTTAAGATAACATATGATCTGCACAGATATATTCTGAACAAGCTTTTAAACACTATAATATCTGACATCTAAAGCTTTTTTACTGAAATGGATGTTAGCGCACAGATCCAAACAATTGTGCATCAACGTTTAGGCTTCAACATTGTTGATAAGGGACCAATCAGATATGGACCTCCAGCATTGATTTGTAACTTAAAACAGGTGCTTAAATGCTGCAGTACGTCACACACATTCGCAGGAGAAACGTGTTAAGGGTTTTCTCAGCTCCTGCTGAATGTCATAACACCTTGGTAAATATGCTCCACATACGGATTTGTGAACAGGTGCAAAATAAGGATTTCAATATGTTATCATTGTGCCCTGTACTTATTTAACATTTAAAAACATTATATATATAATTAAATATTTTATTTAACATACTCTTCATTCTTTAGGCAGACACTTTTATCCAAAACAACTTACAGCACATTCAAGCTATACATTTCATTAGTATGCACATTGCTCGGAATGTGTTATTAACAAAGAAACACACAGAGCCATTATGACCGCATTTAAACATCTAATATCTTAAACTTAACACTTTAAAATAGTTCTATTTAAAACATGTGTCTGCTTGTCCTAAGAGATGAAAGGAACATCCTCCTCATGGAAGATGATGGGATTAATAACCTTGTCAACATGGTTGTGGGCAACTGAAACTCATTCCATATGATTAAAGCAAATCACATGTTGGCATGTTTTACTGTGACACTGCTGGAGATAACTCTGAAGATGCTACCATGGAAAATCTACATTTCCAGCAGCATCATGGGAGTCTTTGATTCCTGGCGGTATTAGATCATGGGTGTATGTTTCTTGGACAGAAACTGCGTTTATGGCGTTTTCCTCCACAGGAGGTCTGTGAAGGTATTTTCAGAATCTTTATTATTTTTATTTTTTTTTGCAAGTATGATCAGTCAGTCATGGATCCCTGAACTCTGGAATTCTGCAAGTAAAACTTCAAAGGGACGACTATATAAACTCATATTCCATGGGGTAAAAGAGAAGGGCAGATATATTTTCATTAGTCAATTTCAACAGAAAATTTTCATCTGCTCACATATAAGATCTAAAGATTTTTTTTATTATACTTTTATTTAGCAAGGACACATTATTTTCAACAGCAACTTTCCACGTTCCATCATGTGACACTGAAGACTGGAGTAATGATGCTGAAATTCAGATTTGCCATCACAATACATTTAATTTGAAAATATATTAAATAATATTTCACAAATTACTGATTTTTACTGTATTTTGGATCAAATAAATGTGGCCTTGGTGAACATAAGAGACTGAACATGAGGGCAAAAAACGAAGAAAATCATCTTTTTCATACACTTGCTGTATATGAATAACTTATTATACAGCTTCCAGGGATACTTCATTCTGATTGCTCAATCCCTTCATTCTACTATTGGAAGGAACTCACATGTTAGTGTGCTCTCCATGTGGACAATATCTCTTCTGTTCTGAGACCAGTGGTGTTGATTCAGCATGAATCTCATCCCTGGAGAAGAAAAAAGGTTAGAGGGAGTTTCATAAATCAACATTTTTCTCACTGGCTTCCTGTCTTTATTTAAATGATGAACCTGCATGTGAAATTTATGTCAGCATTATGCATCTGATAGTAATGCTGTGGGTGTGTGTGTTTTCAACAGTTTTTCTAAAAGCAACAGAATGGGAATGGGAATGAAAACAGCATCAACATTTCATGGGTATTTTTAGCCAATCACCTGAGCAGTAAATGCCACATGACTGATCACTCTGGAACTGCAGGATGATGTCATGACAATACTGATTGGCTGCTTTGATACTGCTTTGATTTCAAACCCAATCCATCAATTCGGAGCTTATTTAACCATCATTTTCTCGTGAGGAGTTCACGAGAGTTTTGTCTGAGAGGCCTTTTGAAATGCAACCACTTGTGGAAGTGAGATTTTGAGAGTGAGTGTGAGTTAAAGTAGAAAGCGTGTGCGCTGTTTGCATTCCCCCTTTATGTTTATGTCCACTGCGGTACAGTGCATGACGACATGCCAGACTGAAGTCGTGTGAACGGGGGACACTGGAACTCCCTGCATTTACCGTGACAAATAACAACAAGATTATGGATTAAACAGGCCGCAAAACACAGCAAACCCATTCTGATTGAAGAAAAGCAAAGAGACTATCGGAGAATGGACCATTTGTTATGGGAATGAAGCAGCAGTTATGTTAAAGAATGCTGGCAAAATATATCAGGGATTCTTCAATGGATTTCGGTATAGTGCAACATAGAACTTTCCTGATTTATCAGAATTTTACATTTTAAATATATATTTTTTAAGCATTCCCTTAATCATCTTCAGAGACAAAAAAGTTCCCCTAATTGATGAATCACCCATTAACAGATCAATATTGTGCTGTCTGGGAATTCAAGCCAGACATGGAAGAGAAAAGCACAGTGTTTGCAGTGGTTTTCCCACATCTACGCTTCTACTGACCTTCCTTTTAACTCTCTCTCCTTCTTCGCTGTGTATCTTTACGGTGATTTACACTCCTGTCTCACTTCATATGGTTTGTTATCTGATGACATTCCTAGGAGTCAGAGACATAGTGGATATTTCAACTAGCTTAATGTCTTACATCACAAGCTCCCACCACTGTATAACAGTTTTTCAACATACAGTGTTAGGCCTCAACCACTATAGAAACAGTCAATACAGGCTATTTCTTTATATAATGCATAGACTTTCCTTATTTACGCACTTAATCCTGTACTATATTCTCTTTTCCTGGAAGTACAAAAGGAGTGGAAAAATTGCATGAACCTCTGTTTTAATTCTGACTAAGGAATTGCATGTACCCCCCTAAAATGCTGTACAGGGAGAAAGTTACATGCATTTGACAAAGGAAAACATAAACAGGCATAACTGTTCAAGCAAACCCAAAGCCGCACAATATCTGTCAAGCAGAGGAGGTCAAAGGTCAAGAGAGGTGTGATCAGAGCAAACAGCAAATAAAATTGATTTACGGCACCTTTTCAGAGTGTACTCAACTATATAAAACTGTCTAAACTTGAGTTACCACCCCTGTGCAATGAACACCCACAAACATCCACAAATACACATTTGCTCGCTGTTCTCCCTTCTCTGGTCCTCCCTGAACTCAGGAGACCAGGGAAAGATCATGAGCACTTGGACTGAAAACTATTCCAGAAAAAAAAAAAAAAAAATGGATTTGCATAAATTTTATGGTCATATATATATATATATATATATATATATATATATATATATATATATATATATATATATATATATATATATATATAGCCCTATTCACATATTAATCACTTTTTTCAGACGGTTCTTTTTAATGAATCGGTTAAAATTAATCAGTTAATGACCTGGGTGGGTTACTGAAGTTACTCAAGAATAAGATAAAGGAGTTTTTGTTGTAATAAATGCTGATTTCATTGATTTTGTTCTAAACCCATATGACTTTCTTCTACTGTACTGTTGTAAAAGGATGCAAAATAACCATAGAGCTATCATGTTAAATACGACCCCATATTTATATTTATATTTATATTCATATATATATATATAAAACAACAAAAAACAAAAACCTCACTGATCCCAAACTTTTGAACAGTTGTTTGCATATATATATTGAGCAAACAACTGTTCAAAAGTTTGGGATCAGTGAGGTTTTAGTTTTTTTGTAGAAAATTTATACTTTCAGCAAGTATGCATTAAATTGATCAAAAGTGAAAATAAAAACTTTTAAAATGTAACAAAAGATTTCCATTTCAAATAAACACTGTTTTTCTTTTTAGTTTTCTATTCGTCAAAGATTTGTGCTTTCAACATGGATAATAATAAGACATGTTTCTTGAGCATTAAATCCACAAATTAGAATGATTTATGAAGGATCATGTGACACTGAAGACTGGAGTAGTGATGATGAAAATGTTCTTTTAACAAATAAATGCATTTGTTAGCATAAAATATGTCTTTCAAAAGCATGACCTCAAACTCTTAAATGTAATATATATATACACATTAGAGAGAGAGAGAGAGAGAGAGAGAGAGAGAGAGAGAGAGAGAGAGAGAGAGAGAGAGAGAGAGAGAGAGGGAGAGAGAGAGAGAGAGAGAGAGAGAGAGATTTAGTATGATAGTATATAAACAGTAGTGGTAGTATTTCCAATTATGTTCATTTACAGCATCAAATGGAATCAGAAACAGAGTCAGTTCAATTCCCATTCCTAATAAGCAGGATTTCTTTCTTTGATGAAGCATTTTTGTTGTGTGTGTGCGTGTGCGTGTGCGTGTGCGTATGCGTGTGTGTGTGTGTGAGTGTGTGTGTGTGAGTGTGTGTGTGTGTATCCGGTCGGCTGTGCCATGCTCCGGAGTCTTGTGTTCAGGGAGTGCAAAGCTTATGTTATCAGGCCGATGCTGCACCGAGACCCTCAGATAACAATGCAGCCACACTCTTCCCTCCCATCAACAAGCCCTGTCTGAATCCAATTAACCACAGGGCACCAGGGTGAGGGGGCACAGAGGGTGGGAGAACACACCCTTACACAGACAAACACACATACAGAAGAGCATTCAAACTAGAGATGGCCAATTCAGTTATTTTACTTGAGTAATCCCCCCCCCCCAAAAAAAAATCAACCGAGTGTTTGAGTACTATTTGCAAGTAATCGCATCCTGCTGTTTAAAAAAAAAAAAAAAAATGTTGTTACAATTTCTTTCGATAGTTCACTTTAGACATTCTACTAATACTAACTATAAGTAACTTTACAACTACATGTCATCTACCTTTCTACTAGTACTAACTAGAATTAACTTTGCAACTACATGCAAACTAACTATCAGAGTATTAGTAAACTGTTAGGATAGGGTTAGGGTTTGTAGGCATGTACAGTACTTGCAATGTTACTTATAGTCAGTAATGTTGGAGTGCATTAAAATAAAGTGTTAGCAGATATTAAGCAGATTGTAGTTGCTTATTGGTTATTATTGGTTAATAATTGGTTGCTAATTATTGGTAGTTGACATGTAGTTGTAAAGTTACTTATAGTTAGTACTAGTAGAATGTCTAAAGTGGACTATCGAAATAAAGTGTTACCATATGTTATGAGACTATGTTGGCAAAGACACATCACAATATCTAACCAGGCTAATGTGCAAATCTTTGCAGTCTCCTTGACTTTGGTAAACCATGCTGTAAAAAAAAAAAAAAACGCATCCACCAGTCTGGTTCTGTGAGCCATGAGATCTCCCACTGACAAGAATGCATGTGCAGTGATGCATGGCGCCCTCTGTTAGCTTAACGGTTTGTTTTACTCTCAGGTTCACTGACCTCAGCCTGTGAACATATGAGTGTACAGAGCTAAGATGCCTCTCATGACTGGAGTCCCCCCCCCCCCACCCTCTCTCCTTTACTGGTGTCTTAGGGTATTTCCTCATCCGAAATGTTTCCATTGTGCTAGATCTTATCTTTACCGACCATCGGACACCAGAAGTTTAGCCTTCGACTTGCGCTTTTTTCCCTATGTAT
This sequence comes from Leuciscus leuciscus, assembly GCF_965113295.1. Taxonomy (NCBI): domain Eukaryota; kingdom Metazoa; phylum Chordata; class Actinopteri; order Cypriniformes; family Leuciscidae; genus Leuciscus; species Leuciscus leuciscus. Next base: position 7,570,641 of record NC_138744.1, read on the forward strand.
GCTTCTCACAGTCCAACAGACGCAAAACAGAGTGATCACCCATGGGTTTAAATCAGCATGGCTAATAAATCCTCCCTCTTGGTAATTCATTCTCTGACTTGCCACAAGGGAAGTGAAATTAAGCAGACGCAAGTAGTTTTTCATGAGAGCTACTGATTCTGACACCACTCCACTCTGGTGCGAGTGCTATATCTGGATGAGCCTGTGTCAGCTATGGAGAACTAAATTATTTCAGATACAGATGCAAGAAACACCCCCACACTACAAATCAAGCAGTTTTTGTCAAACTCACCTGAAACGAATTATTTCCGTCTTTGAACCTTTTATGCCTTCATCCTACCTAGCAAAAAGTATTAGCAATGCTGATGGGCATAAATCATTTTTTGTACAAAAGTAATCATGGTTTTCCTTGACGTGTCATGCAGTTATCATGGTAGGCTATATGAAAATGGTAATAATTCAGTACCATATCAGATGATAAATATTATATTTCACTTTAATGTGGTACTATTAATAGGCTATGCTTTGCAAGACCAACAAAATAATCTGAATATGAGCTCAGATGCACACTCGACGTGATTTACACTGCAAATAAAATAATTTAATCATTTTTATTTGCATTAAAAATATCGACATCTTATGACAAAATAAAATAAAACTGCATAAGATTTTAAGTCTTGTTTGCTTTACCTCAGTAGATTGTTAAATACATCACCGTCTAAAAATTTAGCAATGATGCATTTATTTGCTCAAAAGTTAATTTTACATTGTTACAAAAAAAAAACTTTCAAATGAATGCTGTTTTTTTTAAACTTTTTATTAATAAAAAAAAAAAATCCTAATACAGGATATACAGTACTGTGCAAAAGTCTTAGGCACATTAGTTTTTTCACCCCAAAAATGTTTTTAAGCCAGTTATTTATATATTTTTCTGTTGTGTGTAAGTAAGAAACGTCAGGGTTCTTCAAGTGTCTGGGAGACGTTGCCGCTGTCCTTCTGGATTTAGTCTGTCTCAGTTTTTTCTGTTTCTTCATGTAATCCCAGACAGACTCGATGATGGTAAGATCAGATCTCTGTGTGGATCACATCGGCTGTTGTCAGACTCTTTGAGCATTCAAATATCTCACTGGATTATAACAATTAATGGCAAAAGGAATGTTTGGAAATGTGAACTGATATTTCCTACTGACACACTACAGCAAAATATAGAAATAACTGCCTTAAACCATTTTTTGGGGTGAAAATACTAACGTGCCTAAGATTTTTGCACAGTACTGTATATCATGGTTTTCACAAAAATACTTAAAATACTTATTATACAAGTAATAATAAGAAATATTTCTTGAGTACCAAATCAGCATTTCTGAAGGATCATGTGATGATGATGCTGAAAAATCATTAGATTTTAAAAATATTAAAACAGATAACAGTTATTTTAAATTGTATTGTTTTACTATATTTTTGATCAAATTAACGCAAACTTTGTGACCATTAAAGCCAATTCACACCGCACAGACAAAAGCCAACAAACAAGTTGGCCGTTGGATTTAGAATTCTGAAAAATAATGTTTACACTGCCTCAACAGACACGACACTGATTGAACATGTTCAGTCGGGTGAAAACAAACCCTGACCAACACCAACAGATGTAACACACTGATCCAACAAAATCTAACAAACGTGTTTGTTGGTGATTGTCTGTACGGTGTGAATTGGCCTTAAGAGACTTCTTTATAAAACATTAAATTATCTTACTGACCCCAAACTTTTGAATGGTAGTGTATATGCAAGAATAACACAATTTGCCCTCCCCTGCAGCTCTCAAATCACATTTATGTGATTTGAATACATGCATATTACAATTTAGCACATCACAATTGGTCACAAGACAAAAGAGAACCAATTACAATCATCACCACTGATGTCAAATCTGTGATGACAAGCCTGGATGTGACATTTGAATATAAATGATATTTGAGATCTGCAGCAAAGGGGAAAATGTGAATAACAGCTAAAAATTCATACACTGTAAAAAATTATCGTGATTTTAACGGTCAAAGACTGTAAAAATGCTACAGTGAAAAACTGTTAAATGGTTAAGAGAAAGTTTCCTTACTTTATACGGTAAACAACTGTGATAGATCTAACGGTAAATTTAATGTAATTTTACTCTAAAATACTGTTGAATTTACAGTTTTTGGAAGTGAAAAAGAACAAGTCATTGTATAATTTACAGTGAAAAAGCGTAAATTGACATTCCCACAATTCCCTGCGTGACACTTCACATTTGATGTATTTTTGTTGAAATAACTATGTTTCTTCATAGTTTTCTTCGTTTTTTCTAATCAGTTATGTACATTAGGGTTTTATGTTACATTTAATGTTGTTAAATTAATGCTTATTGCATTTCTAAAATTTCAGGTGTGTTACCATGATGGTGTTTAGTGTTTGTATGAATGACACTGTGCAGCTTCTATATATTATTATTAACTTTCTTGTGAAAGAGCTGCTTGTGATGATCTTCAATTCATCATGTGACTTTCATCTCCACTGTGGTTGTCAGTGTGTTACTATGGTACAAAACAGATATAAATACATCAATAGGTCAATAAATTAACATTATATCATATAATTAAATACGGTTTATTACTGTAAATTTAAGTAAAGTCTGTAAAATCTAAAATGTTGCTACAGCATTTTTGACGGTAAAGTTCTGGCAACCACAGCTGCCGGTATTTTACCGTAAATTTAACAGATTTTTTTTTACAGTGTACCATATAGCTTCAGAACATGTGGAATATACTGTAATAGTACTTCTGTGGTCATTTCTTGAACATGAGAGTCTCGTTATCATTTACTTTTTTTTATACGCAAAACAGCTCCATCTACATTCCACTAACTTTCTCCTTTAGTATTCCACAGAAAAAAAGAAAGTCATACAGGTTTGGAACAACATGAGGTTGAGTAAATTATTAATAATTTTCCTTTTTGAGTGAACTATCCCTTTAAAGCTGCAGTCCGTAGTTTTTCCTCTTTGTCGCCATCTCTGTTCGAAATCTGCAATTGCAGTTATTCGTGGAATTATCAACTTTACGTGAGTTGTGCCTCGGCACGGCACAGCGCGGATGAATCCAATGTTTTGAGGAGAATGTGCGGCTGTCCGTCACCGTGCCGGTGTGGATCCTACTTTTTGGAAGTATGACCAACATTAGAATTTTCACCGTAAAATGTAATTTGAACGAGTAAGTCCACTTTTGTTCTGACCAACTAAGGAAAAAAAAAGCATTGCAGTAAATTGCGCTGATTAAATCTAACGATCGCTCATCATATCATGTCAAACCGTGCAAATTATGCTTTGTTCTCAAATTGTTAATGTTAACAACATCAGCATTGCGTGACTACATTTAATGTGTATTAGGGCTACCTGTAGTTCAGTTTCCCTTTCTGTGCAAAATTTCTAATTGTCATACCAACAAATTTATGTTCCTTATAACTGATTCTTACCTGTCCAGCAGAAAAAAAGCTGTCTCTGCGAAGTCTTTTGCATTTTACAACGGGCGAATCTCCAGTTGTCACTGGTGATTGTTGTTTGAACCTTTCTGGATCCGCCATCAAATTGATAAGTTCAATTATATCAAGTGCTGTGAGAAAAGGCTATAAATCTCCAACACCAACATCCTCACACGCAACATAGGCCGAGACTCCTTCTTTATATGTACAGATGTGACGTAATGACGCAAAGACATGCTCGAATTTCCCACGGAAATCCACCAGTACCACTGGAATTAAAAACATTATTACAAGCTTACCGTTTTGAATCGAGCTAAGGCAAGCAGATAGTTTTGAACACTGGCTGGTTATGTACTTGCTCAAAAAATTAGTCTGGATAATTTTTAACCCAAAAAAGTTATGGACTGCAGCTTTAAGGACACACCTGAGTACCAAAACGTGCCTGTTCCAACTTTCATTAAATGGGGCTCAAAATATGACATCTGTTCTAATAAAGATGTTTCGTGTATGGCGCTGCGTGGTTCTGTACCCAAATTAAATGAGGAGATTCCTGGAGCTCTGTCCCACTGATCCACACTTGTGTCCCCATGGGGGAAAGGTGATCCCGGGGATTAGGCTGGTGTTGGTTCAGGCTGGTCCGGGAGAGACAGACAGGGGCTGTCACCCTGCCAGAGCCTCGAGTCATTCAGAGGTGAATGCTGCTGGAAAAGAGGATGAGGAGGAGAAGAGGACAGACACAAGAGGAGGTGAGGGTCATAGAGGTCGCAGCAGGGAATTATGGGTGATGAGTAACAGAGAGACCAGATTCATGTGGTCATTAATTCCAGATGGAAATAGGATAGGACTCGGAGAGTGACACAAAACTGCAAAGAGAAAGAATAAAATGTTATCACTTTGCAGTTTAAGTGGGTGACACGTTACCCCATTCTCCTCCAAAATAATATGCATGCATACAATTGCATTTCTCTTACTGAAGATATAGTTCATGTCTAGCTTTAGCATCTTACATAAATATACAGTCAAAAGCTTGTACACACCTACTCTTTCTATTTTCCACATTTTTGAATATTAGTAAAGTCAATAAAACTTTTACATAACAAAATGGAATTATAAGGGAATTATGTAGTTTAAAAAAAATCGAATTATAATTAAATATTACATAATAATACATTTTACATTTTAATAATAAATAACAAAATGGAATTATAAGGGAATTCTGTAATTTTTAAATATTAATAAACAATATTTAAAAATAAAATACATCTAAATATTTAATAATAAAATAAAATCTGTTAGGCCTTATATATAGAACAGCATTGAAGTTTGCATGTACACTTCAACTCACCTAAAAAATAAATACATAGGCACCATTTAAGTCTACAAATCTACTTTCAAGCAATCATGAGAAAAATCGAAACGTTTTAAAATCATATAAAACGAATTCAGTCAAGTCCAAACCTGACTGGTAGTGTAAATACAGATCAATATTTGATGATGCTGGATCTTTGTCAGGTGCATGGCCTATTCTGTTTCAGAAAAGGGCCCCTGTGACCCTACCAGAGGGGGACAGAAGCCATCAGCACTTCGATGCACTAACAAAGAGCTCCCTTTGCCAAGCCAAATAGGTGTGCGTGGTTGATGCGGTATTACCTCATGCAGAGTCACTTATCTGTCTTCTGCTTGATGACCTTGTGCTGACCTACAGAAGTATCTTTTTCACCTGTCTGCACATGAACTGTTGCCATTGGCTATAGTTGCTTTGATTCACACTGGCTCCTCTGGTTTGGCTGTAGAGCATCCTACAACAAGAGTATCCGTTAGTACAGCAATTTTTAGAGACAGACCCGTTTAAAATAACTAAGCTGGAAAATGTTCTTGACCCTCCAACTCCCTCCTGTGGCCATGTCAGGGCTAGAGGTGCCTGTCTGATCTATGAAGATTTAGTTTTTCCTCCAAATTCTATTACAAATTAAAACATTAAAAAATATTCATGTCACCAAGCCCTGCATATATAGGGCCAACACTCAAACTCATTAACATGACATGTTTACAAAAAAGAAAATTCATAGCCTGTGCAAATCAACTGAACTCTGGACATGGCTTTGTTTTGCTTAATATGAAAGTTTATTATTCGCAACCTCATAGCAACACCCTAACAACTACTGAAACAGCATTAAAACGGTGTAAGCTGCATCCCATTTCAGAGGCTGTATCCTTCGAAGACTCCATTGGAAGCCCGATGGCGCAACAAGGCTCCTTCAAAAGTAGCCTCAAAATGCATCCTTCATTTCCCAGGCAATGAAGGATACAACAGATTGATCCCAGAATTCACTGCGCGTTATTTAACAACGCTTGGTCCAAACTTCGCGACCTTCGAAGGATGCAGCTTCTGAATTGGGACACAGCTATAGTAACACCCTAGTAACATTCCTACAATTCCCTAGCAGCCTCTCAGAAAGCCTTAGCAACCTCTAAGATACATGTTAGAAACCACAACATGCTAAAAAAACAAAAAACAAAAACACACAGAAAACCCTAGCAAGCACATAACATGCACATAACATGCTACTAAAATAAATTGGATTTAGAATGTTTTTTCCCTGCAGTTTTCTCTACGGCCCTATCATTACCAACATATGTCCTTTTAAGAACCACCTCTCTAAAACATAATGATAGTTGTGTAGGAAACTTCAGCTTTAACTTGAACTTTGTCAATTTCGTGGTCAGTCACTGTGACTTCTGCCTAGGAGGTATGGCAAACTGGAGCTTGCATCACATGCAACAGCTGCAAGTCTATACCTAAGGCAAATTTTGAGAAGCAACAGTATTTTATAGATAAAAGAGCAGGTCACAGTTGCAGAGGTAAGTCGTGAGAAACCGTCCTGGAAAGAGAATCTGGCTGGAGAATTGGTCAGTGCAGGAGGTGACCCTCAAGGTTCACTGACATACAGAGGCTGAACGATTGATGCTGATTGGGCCATGGAACAGGTTGACACCGGGTCTCATCCCGAACAAGAGCCGCTGTAACCAGAGTGCTGAGAAACACACGGCCACAAAGACTTCGGGAGTAGTTTGACTAGTGCACTCAAAACAAGAAAGAAAGAAAAAGGGCCCATAAACGTCTGTGGATCCTCTGATGGAGATGTCCTAGGCATGCTTGGATCTTCAAAGGGTGCAGGTGAGAGAGTCATTGTGCTCCATGACTTCTCACATTACCCTTTTAGCTCCCAGAGGGGGGTAGGACATCAAAGAGGAGGCTTAAAAAGCCTGTCATTGCTCACCTCCACATACCTGCAGTCCGTAGTCTCCCTCCCGTCCACTCGGGCCAACAGCTGCAACTCAAAGGAAGAGCTCTTAACTGTACTCTGTCAAATCAAACAATGGGGCTCTTCCAGAGGGCTCACCCCTCATCCGAGTGATTGGCACATATAAGGATATGATGGGATCATTCAATTTAGCTGTGACAACTGGATTCAGATGCTTCGAGTGCTGAAGAGCAGCTCATTCAGAGTGGTAATGTCTTTTCATGGCACACAAACAACTGTCGTATCTCAAAATTTCTTGTCTGAAACCATAGGTCAAAGGTTACGCTGGTTAGAATGGCTTCATCTGTCTATCCTGCTAGTATGCTGTAACTACACCATCTGGCTGCGAATAGCATATTTCTCTGATAACAGCCATTCAAAAGTAGCCATACTCCAAAGTAGCCATATTGGTTTTTTGCAAGCAACATTTAATATTGCAATTTATAAATTAGATTTCATTGTATAGATATTTTGGAGGGCTCTTACAAGTGTGGAATATACTGTTCTTTGCATGTCCTTGTGGTGCCATCATCATATATAAGCGTATCACTGCAGCTGCAGAGTGTATAGTATAACCTTTTAAAAGATGTCGTGGTCCTGTACTTGTTGAGAAGCTGCATTCAGGTATAATAGATCTCCATGATTGCTGCATAACAAAAAATCAGCTAATTAAAAAGGGTTTATATACAAATAAACAAATGGACTATGCAAGTTATTCAGGATGTCAAAATGTAAACAGACAAGTGTACTTTGAATAACCAGAGTGAAATGAGGGTAATGAGCAAAAATCAGTTAATTGGGTTTTGCTTGAAACACATTTACAAGAGATTTTGAAATGATCAAGGTCTCTAATCTCAACTCAAGAATGGCAAAGGCAATAAAAAAATTATATTGTTAAACCATTGAAATGGAGCACCTAAAGGGACATGGTAATGAAAAAAAAAATGAAAAAAATTAGATGGAATGAAAAATTATTCGACAATGCTTTTGAGTTCCCCTGAGAAACTTTGCATTCACTCAAATTTGAAAAAATTATTTTATTTATTACTTTCCGGGGAACGGAAAGGTTTTGCGAACGAACACAAAGTTTCTCAGGGGAATGCAAAAGCGTTCAAAATATCTCAATCGCTTTCATATTGAACAGGCATTGCTGTTAAAAATGTCAGATTTCATACCTTTGACGTTTTATGGACTAGTATAATGTCTAATTGCCACTTTTCTTTATACTCTGGCCAGTAAGCCAAAGCTCGTCCAGCACTCTGAAGTTCAGACCAGAGCTCGGAAATGCTAACAAGCTGAAAATCTGTCAGTGCACATTTAAAGCTGGAAACAAATACCAAGAAGAGAAATGGGAAATAACTTTCAGCTAATGTTTAGTACCTAAGTTTTCAAGTATGACTCACTGACATCAATAAATAATCACATATTTTCAAGAGCTTTAATGGTCTCATGCATAGACGTCATCTGAAGTAGGTGATGAAAATGATACAGATTTACTGCCATGCTTTCAAGCTCCTGACATCATTCAGTATTCAACACATTGTGTTTGATCCTTAGATAGGTTATGACCACATTCTTGACCTTTTGATAATGCGTGATGTACAGGGATTTCAACATCTCGAAACATACTGTCCAGTGCATTGCTTGGAGATTCAGTTATGTGTTCCAACATTACGTAGTTGTGGGTATTTGCAATTTTGCTGCATTCAAGGCTAATTCATTTGTTCATATTTCAGTCTTGTTAACAGGATCAAGGGGAAGGGTTTATTACTAACCAGATACAGCACCTGCTTCTTATCACAGGGTAATCATGTTTTCCTGTCCATTTCAGCCATTCTGTTGCTTTTCGGACATTAAGTATTGCTGATAAATTGGAAGCACCCGTCTTTTTCTTTTTTCTTTTACGACAGCATGTTCACTAGGGTTAGAAACAAATTCCAGAGCTGAATAACGTTCATTTCTGTTACCTGTTCTCCGGTAATGACTCTTATGAACCGGTTCTTTTAAGTCAATCATACTGAGCAACCAGTGTTGTCATAGGTTGCATGCGAAAGCTTTGTCAGCTGACTTGTTGCCTCGCGCTTCCTTATCAGTTTAATGACTTTGCAGGACCAAGCATTTTCACACCAAGGTATCTCACGAAATTAAAAATGCTTTCGGACAGATTCAAAATTAGAGAGAGCTTTGGTGAGAAGCAAATATTTAATTACTACAATACTAAGTTCTCACTAGTAAGTACATCAAAAGTGGAAATCGTAGGTCAAAAAAGTACATTTACAATTGACAGCTTGACCATTGACAGCTATTTAATTGACACTTTGAAGGCATAGTGTGACAGCTATTTAATTAACACTCACTGCGTCGTGGTGCTCCCATGAACGCACGTCGGAGACTGATACGGAAGAGAATAAATTGTTGAATAAAGTCGTTTTTTTTTTTTTTTTTTTGGCGCACAAAAAGTATTCTCATCGCATTCATAAAATTAAGGTTGAACCTCTGTAGTCACATGAACTATTTTAACAATGTCTTTACCTTTCTGGGCCTTCAAAGTGTTAATTATAATAGCTGTCAATGGAGCCCCCCCTGAGCCATCGGATTTCATCAAAAATATCTTAATTTGTGTTCCGAAGATGAATGAAAGTCTTACAAGTTTGGAACGACATGAGGTTGAGTAATTAATGACAGAATTTTCATTTTTGGGTTAACTAACCATTTAACCGTAACAGAGTGGAAAAATTGCGGGATGTCAAAGGATGATCACCGTGATTTTGGCAAGACATGTTCCTGGATTAACATATTTTGTTGATCCTGGAACAACATTCCCGTCTGAAAATGTTGTCCTACCCCTAAACATAACCCTATTACATATCTATAAAACCAGAGGGAAATTATAGATGAATAACACTGATGTAGAAGTAGCTAACCCTGGTTGTAAGCCTATTTGACAAACTGTAAACTTGTCCCTCTAATCTGATTGGTTGATTGGAATGTAGTTCCAGGATCAACAAAGATGTTGATCCAGGAACATGTTGTAGCCTTGGTAAAATCATGTTCACAATCAAGGGATATCGAAGGATACATCTATGCTGCCTATCAGATGAAGGTCTCTCATGAGACAGGAAGTGATGTTAACATTGGATTCGGACGTGCCTTGATGCCTTCCTACCTTGGAATGCATCCTCCGAAGGCAGCATTTTTAGGCAGTCGGATGCAGCCATTTTCCATAACGAATGACTCTAATGAATTGGTTCTTTTAATTGAAGCTTACAGCAAAATGTGAGACTTTACCAGAAGTAGAAAAAGTATAACATAAAATGAATAATGCAATGACATTGGTTACTTTATATAGAAGAAACGTAACAATGTGACATGTCAACTTTGACTCTCCTACCGCTGCATTAGGGTGTGATGTGGGGAACAGCAGGCTGTGATCTGTTGTGTAAATATCAGCGCTGTTCCAAGTGTTGCGGGCGAGGCTCTAGATCTTTACAGCTGCATCTGGGGAAGTATGATGAGGTGCTAAGTGTGTCATAAAGGCAGATCAGCACTCTCTAAATCAGGTGAGGGCTCTTTTATTCTTCAGCTTTCAAAAACCTTGAGCTAACTGCGGCTTAAATAATTACACCGTGCACTGATGTTTAACTGCATCGTCAGGGGTGCTGAAAAATAATATGCTATTATTCGCTTGGTGAATTTCTTCTTTCTTCATAAGCCAAGGAAACTGTTGAAAGAGCGAGCTACTATGATTTACGGGTACTACTTAAGGCTTTACTGCTTATGATGTCAAAACTACTGATTATTTTTCCAACCTAGACTGGAGATTTAAGAAATTAAAGCATGTTGTTATTTTTCAGTTTAAAATTAAGGTATAGATTTCATAGTTGATCATAGTGATCAGGGGCTGTTAAGCTACAATAAAAAATATTATATTATATTAATACCTGAATGTGTAAAATGAGGGATATATATATATATATATATATATATATATATATATAAATGGAATCAGCAGCTGAAATTATTTAGGAAATTCTGATATTGGAATAGAATGTTGTTTGCAATTTTGTTCTGAAACAACACCAATGTCAATAGTAACATCCTAAACTGTAAAATTAATAAATAAATAAAAGTCTATTTAAAAAATTAAGCAATTTTACAGTTAAAAAAAATGATAGTTTTTGACAAAAACAAAGTTTTATAAAACAATAAACTTCACATTTCAGCTATTAAACTAATAGAAAAGCAAATAGTCTAGGAGAAATAGGTTCCCATGTACCTGTTTGGCATTTTTTTGTAACCTGTTTTTTTGGGACCCTAATGTTGTCTGGTTAAGAATTTTTGATGTTGCTGAGGTCAACTAATGTCCCATGGGGTTCGTTTGGCGACCATCTTGAAGTGATGTCAGCGCTAGGGGCGAAAATTGCTAATTTTCATATCTTCCGAACCACACAACATACAAAGACAAATGAACCCACTTTTTCATAAAATTCTGACACCAGGAATCAAATGGAAAGGTTGTTGACATGGTACAGCCACTCTTTATTGGTGAAAAACAGGCAAATAACACATTTTAGGCTCATAACGATGTAACTTTTGCTATTTTGTTTTTTAAATAGTTTCCTGCATTAGTCTGGCTTGTCACAGACTCATGAATGAGGCGTCTATAGACTTAACATTGCAACAGATTTGGCGAGTCATAGCTCTGAGCAAGGATTTTGTAGAAACATATGGGTTACCACATTTGAAGAGGCTGGCAGGCTCAGTAAGAAAACACCTCACAATTGGGTGTAAGTTGTACCCCTGGGGGGGGGCAAGAGCTGCCCAAATTTGCCCCATAGATATTCTATGGCAAAGGCCCATGAAACAGGGATTGCGCATAAGTGTTTATCCTACTATGTAACTTGCATAAGAATTTTGTATTGAACATTACTCTGGATCACAGTGTCAAAGAGGATCTCTCTCAGGATCACCAAGAAGGTATCAAGCCACGCCCTAGCAACCATTTAGAGTACCCTAGCAACAAGTTCCATAGACTTCCACTGAAAGAAGTCAAAGGGATATCTTTGGATAGAAGTGTCATAGAAACATGAGGGTGGGCTCATTTGACTCGGGGCAGTAAACAGCCAATCACAAATCACCTTCAACGCTTCCTAGCCATGCCCTAGCAACCATTGTTGAGCACCCTAGCAACCAAACCCATAGAGGGATAGCTTGAAAACAGGTACATGGGAACCTATTTCTCCTGCTAGACTAAAAAATTATGAAACTATTCTTCACAAATGTTGTTTGTGTTCCACATAAATATAACAGTATTTGGATTTGGAATAATAATGGCAGAATTTTCATTTTCACTCAACTGTTCCTGTTTTCACCAAACCTGTAATAATTCAACATTTCTTCATCGTAATCCAACAAGGTGGAATTTTGTAACCATTTAAGACCTGTGGATTTAGTACCAAGGGTGTAAAAACCCCTATAAAATAATTGTTTAGAAAATGGAAACTTGGACCTGTTGGATCTCCACAGATGAGGAAATGAAGTGCATACAGGAAGCCAAATTCAATAAAGCTGAGGTTCAATAACTTTCAAAAGGAAACAGAATGGAAAAGCCTATGATGTTGTCCCCTGATGGCATAACTCTGCATGAGTGTGAACAGCACACCCAGAAAAATTAGGTTCATCTTTCCATCACTATGGTGTTAGCAACCAAGCAACACACACCTTGCCAAGTTAAGCCACATGCTATACTTTATTGCATTTTTAAATGTTCCCGTTTCATTTATTTTCCTCCTGTTTACCTGGAGACAATAAAAATATGAGTTCTGACATGTTTTTGCCTACCTTTGAAAGATCTGGTGTGGATTTACAATGTGGTTCCAGACTTTTCGACCCCATTGGATGTATACAAGTCTGTTTTCCTGTGGATATGAATGACACATGGAAGAACTTTGCACATTGATTAATGGTTTCTTGATGGTCTAAAGGCTGTATAGTGTATATTTCTTTGAACAATCAAAATAAACACATCACGGTCTAGAAATATTGGTAACAAACATGAAAATCGCACATCAAACCCATAACTGAATTTACGCTGAAATACACAAACCATTTCAATACAGAATACTATTTATTGTCTCATAAAACATCAGAAACCTATCACACATTCATTTATGCAACCAGTTCCATATCTGGCAATAACCCGCATGCAAAAACCATTAATCATTTCCAAATCAAACAGCCCCCATGAGAGAAACAGTTCTGAGTGTAATTTTGTCTCACTGAGCAACTGGTGACAAAGCTGTACCGCTTTGTGGTTCATTTGCAGCTGCAGAAAAAAAAAAGAAAAAAAAAAAGCCTCACGGCAACATTAACTACAATTAAACTAAAATAAGCACAATTAAAATACACAACTGTCAATGTTTTCAAGTAGGCCTATGTTAATCAAAAGAAGCATGGTAAGATCCAAATAGAAAAAAAATTTACAAATAACTTTCTGAAATTCATGGTACATCCACCATTTTTTTTTTTGTGGGAAGCATCTATCTGGTTGGCTGGAGTTTTTAATCTGGGATACTAAATTGTGTTTACAAGCTCTCAGATCTCAGAAATAACTAAATGATTCATCAAGGTTTATGAAATTTGTGGCATCAAGTTTTGAAAGCTATTCAAGTGTTTTGATTGACAGCAAGTCTTAGCAAACAAATTAGATATTTTTTCTCACTTGTATATTTTTCTTTGCTCTCTTTAATGCACTTTACTCACCCCTATTTGTAATAGAAAAAGAGTCGATAGTCACTTATTATAACACACAGCCTATAAAGAAATTTTCTAAATCTCTACATTGATTACAAGACACTTATTCTGATTTAATGGCATACATAACATTTTTTTTGTTGAAATAAATGGAATGTTAAAATCCTAAAAGCTAAAGCTTATCCTTATCCACAAAGTTAATTGATCTAGATAAAATTTCAGACAGAATATCTATCTTAGAAATGAGCAGGTGCTGAATGAATACTGTACTTTCTGATTCCAAATGGGGATTTTCACAGCGAAGCCATAGAAGAACCATTTGGGTTCTCCAAAGAAACTTTCAGTGAACAGTTCTTAAAGTCCTCATGAAATCAAAATTGAAGTTGTTTGGCTTTTAGTATGAATATGTTTGCCGTACTGCTATCTATAAGCAAGTGTGCTCCAAAACAATGACAAAAATTGCATTTAGAATTAAACAAAGTTAAAGTTAAGTGCATTAACAGTCTCTCACTTCCGCCAATATGGATCAATGATTTCGATGACGTCACTCAACACTTCAGCTTCTCATCAGATTTTATATCCAATGAAATGCTCTTTATGATCTGAAGTGTCCCGCCCCCAACATTATAAATAGACGCTGAAGATGCGTCTAAAATCGGTCACTTGTTCACACATTTACGATTCAGAGTTCAGACAGTGTAAATATGCTTTCCATTGGGGTGAATGAAGTCTGGTTTCACGTTATTGTCACGCGAACCCCTGCAGTAAAGTCTTCTACGGTCCAGACACGATAGCACAGAGCGTATCACATGCCAGGCTCAAGTAAAAACATAACTGGAACCGTTGCTTACCGTTCTTAGAACCATTCGGCCTGACGGTGGAAAAGACACCAAAAAAGAACCTTTATTTTTGAGAGTGCTCTGTGTGGATGTACACTACATCACCCAAGATCCCCAGCTGCATTAAAACTCTACTTTTACTGTTGTTCTTCGGATCTAAAATGCATCTGGGTTTGCGTACCCTGCACACAACATCCATAAAACCACAGGGTTCACAGACGACAGGCTAGGGTTTTCAGGAGCCTGGGAGCTCCGGGCTGAGGCTGTTATCCAACAGGCCCGTTTAGCTCCTTCACCTGTGGGTCATAGACAGGTGTGATGCTGCCACAGCCAAGGTGAGCCTACAGGGGCCATGTTTACCTGCACAAATTTGTCTGCCTCGATAGGGGTGATGGTCTTTGAGGAATCATGGGGGAGAAAGCAAGAATTCAGTCTTTTGCGTATTTCCTGGCTTTGGCTAACGCAGACCCACATGTATTGCACATTCCACGGCGCAAGTCAGACGTGAGAGCCTGGTGTTGGCGGCTCGACACCCCCAATTACACACCCTCACGCTGCAATCACATCCTCCCTGTGTGCACTTAAGCAGATCACAGAAATACAAACCTAATGACCCAGAGGGGGAAAAATGAATTCGTAAATACATTATTATCCTGGCAGTGCACAGAGTGTTCATTTGGGATTTTCTAAGTAAATTATAGTAATTGATTAAAAATATATGTTTGATGATTTGACATTTGTTTTATTTATTTATAAGTAATTCACAATTTTTTTTTATTTTATTATGTATACACTATGTCCAAAATCTGGGGTCGGTACAATTTTTTTAATATTTCTAAAATAAGTCTTATGCACACCAAGGCTGAATTTATTTAGTTAATACAGTGAAAACAGTAGTATTGTAAAATGATTAAAATAACTGGTTTTCTATTCTAATACATTTTTAAATGAGATACATTTTCAAAAGTAGGCCTATTTTTTTCCTGTGATGGCAAAGCTGAATTTTCAGCATCATTATTCCAGTCTCCAGTGTTACATGATTCTTCAGAATTTATTCTCATATTCTGATTTAGACACATTTATTATCATCAAAGTTGAAAACAGTTGTAATTTTTGTAGGAACAAATACAATTTATTTTCAGGATTTTTTTTTTTTATGTTCAAAATAACAGCATTATAAAAGTCTTTAATGCCATTCAATTTAATGCTTCTTTGCTCAAAAAAGTATACAAAAATAAAATAAATAAAAAAACACAACAAAGACAGAATTTATTTAAAAGTCTGTTTTTGGTCATTTTTGTGTGGTCCACCATTTAATATAATAATGAATCTATAAAAATAGTAATGAAGAGAATTTTCCAATATTGAACCTCTGCTTTCTTCCTCTGTTGAAACTGATCAGACTTGTTTATGCCTATTGGAATGGAAAGAGGATGGTGTCATAGTAACATTTGCCACTTGGCACCCACTAGTCATTAAAATGTGGTGGGATGAACCCGTTAGAGGTTCCCCTCATTGAGGATAATTATGTCAGGCCATCGTTAAGCCATTTTTCCGCTAACGTCCTGCACAGATGTTTTAGGGACTTTCGACTCCATTAATAGTGTCAGCGACACATTTTTTTCAGTGTTTGTCAATCTCGCCTCATAATGGGGGAAAAGGGAAGTTTGTGGCTTACCTCTGAAATTCAAGAGGTAATAAAATGCAGTTTGACCGACGGGATGAAAACAGGTTTTTGTTTTTAATGAAATTAGAATGCAAGACTTATGTAAGTTTTAGGTCACGCCAGGTCACAAGGAAACGGACGCGATAAAGGACGAGATTCTGTGACAGGCCGGTCACTGACTCTCAATTTCCACTTTTTCAAAGCATGGCGTGCGTTCTAGACTCATCTGGGTTTTCTCAAGATGCAAGTCATAATCAAAGCGGGTTTATTGCATCCTAGCCACTCCACTGAAGTGAGAAAAGGTCGGGACAGTAGTGGAATGTCCAGTGGGAGGAAGTGAGATGATAATTTAAGCGGCTGGAATGAGTAGAGCCTTCCTCGCGGTCAAAACAGAACAGCCCACATAGTAAAGAATTTTTGTCATATATTTATGGAAATGTATGGAAAGTTTAAGAGTCATTGACCATTGCTATCATTTGCAGTGGCTCCTCTTAGCTTTCAAAGGTCAAAACAACCATAGTTACACTCAATAGGTCAAGGTTTGGATGACACTCTTAAAAAAAGGTTCTAAAAGGGGGGTTTGCAATCTTAATCTAAACAACCTTTTTTCACTATAAAGAACCTTTTGGGCAATGGAAAGTTTCCATGTATGTTAAAGGTTCTTCCTGGACCTAGATGCTAAAAATTTTTTATTTTAGGAGTTCGTAACTACAACATCTGGCTGCAAATACTAATTAGATGTTAATATATCAACATAGGCGTTGCTTGTGAATATTAATTAGCTTTAGTCCCACATAGCCAGACCTTCAGACTGACGACAGAAGCTTTCATTGGCCAAGGCCGTCTGGCTGACAACTAAAGCAACCAATCACAGTTCGTTTTGTTCCGAATCATGTTTAGGGGCGTGGAAATCTAACATTGATGTCCCTACAATAACCGACCGGTGTCTAAAACTCTTGGATGTATTTTAAAGAGTCTATGCCGTGAGCTTCACATACTTTTGAAAATCCAGCGTTAAGTTGATCCTGATAAGCGCTCATTGCCACAGTTGTAAACATGGCGGCTTTCTTCTTCCATGAGGGGGTCTGGGATCACAGCGGCTTTGTTTTCAGGTGGGCAGTTCAAGAATGTGACACAAATGTAGAATTCAACCAATCAGATGATGACTTTGAAACTCCTGAAATGTTTCTATTTTGTGTGCATTATGCATTAGACTTTCAGCCAACAGTCAGTGGGTGTGACGTCTAAGGCTTAGGCTACCAGAGGGTTAACTAAAGTCTCAGATTCCTTGCTATATAGAAGCACCTCTGCATTAGCCTGACGTCATCATACTCAGATTCTAGTCGGAATATGAGTCTGATACTGCTCCATTGGGCTGTGATTATGCAGTAGCACCTCACTGCAGTACACGAGATCAAGGGGGTGGAGTTGGGTCCATTGGTAGTTGGAGATTGGTAGGTTTAGGGGTGGGTTTAGGGATCAGGGGGTGGAGATGGGTAGGTTTAGGTATATGTATGGTGGGAGGAGTTGGATCTGGATCCAACCCCGCCTCCTTGATCTTGTTTTCTGCAGTAAGGACCATCTCTGATTATGGGGCGTTTCAACCGAACCAGGAAAGAAAATGCCTCTGCACTCAATTGGATAGACCTACAACCAATCAGAGCAACGGAGTAAGTGACGTATGTTCTTCATTCATCTTTCCGATCGACAAATGCCTTGATCGCAGATCTCTGTTCCACTTTTCAAATTAATGCGCTGTCGATATCTTCTATAACAGACGCAATGGCGGAATCTACGCATCTCAATGCTCCACTGGCAGCCATCTTTGTTGTAAACGAATTCAACCCAAGCGCTCTTTGGTGACGTGGATGATTGCGTTACTGTTGATCATCTGTCCATCATCGTATAAAGCCCGCCCTGACAATTTGATTGGTCCGAACAGCTCTGGTTCGAGCATAGTTGCTCCACAACGGATCAAGTCCAGAACGAACTTCCCGACCTCAAATGTTGTGGGCGGGGCTAAGTTCGGCTGGCATTCAGGCTACTGCATTGCTTATGTGACAAACATATTACTACAAAATTAGCTTTAAAGTCAACATAAAATCAAAATGGATTCACTTACTATGAATTATTCTTCATTACATGTTATTTTAAAGAAGAAAAATGGCCACTTATTTGGAATAGTCTGGCTTCATTTTGGTATGTAATGCCCACTTTTCAAGATCCAATCAATTCCTTAACAACAAAATGAATTCCAGCCTTATATTTCTTGTTGAACATGCCTTTTTACAATGATATGTCACATGGTGGAAGTAAAATGGGTTGCAAATAGCAGTTCATGTCATCTTTAAATAAATAGTATGTCATGTAAAAATGTTCCAAAAAAACAAAACAAAAAACTTTCGTCATTTAGACGGGGTGAGAATCACAAAACAGCTTAACAAGACACAGCTGAAAACGTAAGGAATCAAAGAGCCAGAATAACAAACTCTTAACACCAGAGTTTGTGAGTAAACATTCAAGGGACACAAAATGGCAGAGTTCCAGAGAGTAATTAATGAACACAACAAGCTTAGACTCATCTGTTCCTCTGAAGGGTTTGTTTGTGTAGGCTGGAGGAGGTAAAAGGGAGATGGGAGTGAGGTGGGCCTTGAGAAGATCATCACAGGGAACCTGAAAAAACACAAATCACACAAAAAAGCACACAATAATATCCTTCACTTTGTTTTGCAGGTTGACGCAGATATCAACCCTCCTATTAGGATATCAACCCTAACAGTAGAGCGTTGGCGCTTGCAACGCTAAGGTCATCATGGGTTCGATTCCCAGGGAAAGCAAGAATTGATAAGAATGTAAATATGTACCTTGAAATGCAATGTAAGTCGCTTTGGATAAAAGCGTCTGCCAAATGCATAAATGTAAATGACACAAAACCAAAAGTGTTGATGAAAAAGGACCATGAGCACATGCAAACCATATGAACACACAAACGCTAAATCCTAACTATGAAAAATTGTTGATTTTTATTTGGTCTTTTGTTCCTCTTTTTCCTAAACATCCTTTGTGCGCGTGTGGGTGAACGAGCAACATATTTGTTTTGCTGCCATATGAACCTAATAAAACTGACTCAAAGATCTCTTAAGGCTCTGCGCTGGTGAGAGCGTTATTGTTTTTGCTGGTTATTAGTTTTATTGGCTGTTCTTGAGCACCCCCATTTAAACTGCACAGCTCATTTGAAAACAAAAGGGAAATGTTGGGTATTAGAGTCAATTTAGATATTTTTAAGCACTTATAACTGAAAACGTCCAGTCCTGGCAGGAGCAGGTCACCAAGATAAATAATACTAAAGGCACAGTATGCAGTTTTGCCACTAGAGGTCAAAACAATAACAAAGGCATAGCTTGATGCCGCTGTGAATGAGCGTGGAATCATGGGAGTTGTCGTCTTTACCTCCATAACCGAATGAAAGCAATCCGACGGGACTGAAATCAAGTTCATGGATGAGCTAATGTATTCAAGTTTTATTAACGTTACTGCGGTATAAGGAAATTGAGGATACCGCAGATCTGACGTCAATGACAGGCGGCACAATGACACGGGCCGTTACACTGGTTAAAATAGCTGATTCCTCTTGATTAAACATTTTTGGAAACATTTGGGATAATATAAGTAGACAAGTCAACAAAATATATAACTTTGTTTAGTGGTTTTTGGATAGTTTAATCCAAAAATCTTAGCATTTGTTAATCTTAATTTCAACATTTACTAATACATTATTAAAATCAAAAGTTGTATATCTGTTAATATGATTTAATGGATTTGAGCTAACAAACTAACAATGCATAGTTGTACTTTTATTAACTAACATTAACAAAAATTAATAAATACTGCAACAAATGTTTTGCCGATTGTTAATGTTAGTGAATGAATTCACTAACATGACCTAAAGGGACCTTAAAATGGTTCCAATAAATTAGTACATAAATAAATAAATAAAATGTGAATGTCACAATTGTGATGTTCCTCAAATTTTATCCAAAAATAACATTGGTATGTTTTCAGAAATGGCTAAACTATAAATATAAACTATCATTTAAAAGTTCAGTAAGAGGTAAGATATATATACACACTCACCTAAAGGATTATTAGGAACACCTGTTCAATTTCTCATTAATGCAATTATCTAATCAACCAATCACATGGCAGTTGCTCTAATGCATTTAGGGGTGTGGTCCTGGTCAAGACAATCTCCTGAACTCCAAACTGAATGTCAGAATGGGAAAGAAAGGTGATTTAAGCAATTTTGAGCGTGGCATGGTTGTTGGTGCCAGACGGGCCGGTCTGAGTATTTCACAATCTGCTCAGTTACTGGGATTTTCACGCACAACCATTTCTAGGGTTTACAAAGAATGGTGTGAAAAGGGAAAAACATCCAGTATGCGGCAGTCCTGTGGGCGAAAATGCCTGGTTGATGCTAGAGGTCAGAGGAGAATGGGCCGACTGATTCAAGCTGATAGAAGAGCAACTTTGACTGAAATAACCACTCGTTACAACCGAGGTATGCAGCAAAGCATTTGTGAAGCCACAACACGCACAACCTTGAGGCGGATGGGCTACAACAGCAGAAGACCCCACCGGGTACCACTCATCTCCACTACAAATAGGAAAAATAGGCTACAATTTGCACGAGCTCACCAAAATTGGACAGTTGAAGACTGGAAAAATGTTGCCTGGTCTGATGAGTCTCGATTTCTGTTGAGACATTCAGATGGTAGAGTCAGAATTTGGCGTAAACAGAATGAGAACATGGATCCATCATGCCTTGTTACCACTGTGCAGGCTGGTGGTGGTGGTGTAATGGTGTGGGGGATGTTTTCTTGGCACACTTTAGGCCCCTTAGTGCCAATTGGGCATCGTTTAAATGCCACGGCCTACCTGAGCATTGTTTCTGACCATGTCCATCCCTTTATGACCACCATGTACCCATCCTCTGATGGCTACTTCCAGCAGGATAATGCACCATGTCACAAAGCTCGAATCATTTCAAATTGGTTTCTTGAACATGACAATGAGTTCACTGTACTAAAATGGCCCCCACAGTCACCAGATCTCAACCTAATAGAGCATCTTTGGGATGTGGTGGAAGGGGAGCTTCGTGCCCTGGATGTGCATCCCACAAATCTCCATCAACTGCAAGATGCTATCCTATCAATATGGGCCAACATTTCTAAAGAATGCTTTCAGCACCTTGTTGAATCAATGCCACGTAGAATTAAGGCAGTTCTGAAGGCGAAAGGGGGTCAAACACAGTATTAGTATGGTGTTCCTAATAATCCTTTAGGTGAGTGTATATATATATATATATATATTTTTTTTTTTTTTTTTTTTTTTTTTGTGGAATTAATGCTTATACTTTGCAAGGATGTATTTTGTTGATCGAAAATTAAAGATTTTATATATTGTTACAAAAGAAAATCTAATAAAATGCTGTTATGTTGAACTTTTCAATTATCAATGGGGCCTGAACAAAAAAAGTTCAGTAAAAAATTTTTAATAAAATGTATCACGGTTTCCACAAAACTATTATCTGTTTTCAACACTGATAAAAATAATGTTTCTTGAGCAGCAAATCAGCATATTAGAATGATTTCTGAAGGATCATGTGACACTGAAGAAAGTAATGATGGTGAAAATTCAGCTTTGCATCACAGAAATAAACTAAGTTTTAAAATATATAAAAATAAAAGTTATTTTAAATCGCAACAATACTTAAAATTGCTGTTTTAATGCATTTTTTCTCAAGTAAATGCAGCCTTGGAGAGCATTACAGACTTCTTTTAAAAACACTTAAAAATCATACGGACCACAAACTTAGTGTTACATTCACTGATCTATATATAGATCAGTGGTTACATTACATTTTAGACATGTTTCCATTCAACATATTTTTTTTTGCTAACCTAGAATAATGGTCTATAGAAATGAAAGGAATTTAGACATTATTTAACTAATGAACACTGAGGCACAATGGGGAGAAACTCGACATGAACGCAACTGCTACAACTTGTCCACTAATTGATTTGTTAACTTGTTCGCAACAGTTTGCAGTATATTCTTCATACATAACCCATTTATGCAAAAACGAAACAAATGCCAGCTCATCTTGCAATGGAAAGTGGGTTTCGGCCTAGAATAGTTGAAGGCTGTGCAGACAGTTCTGTGGCTTTTCACTTCATCAATCCTCTACAGGGGAGAGTTGAGGAATGGAAGGATGCTTATCTCCTTGATCCATTTCATTTCTGCTTACTCTAAAGAATGCCTGAATGTGGAAGAAAAAAAAGACAGAGAAACTAGAAATAGGAATTGTGCCAGAACACAATATCACTGTTTTATAATGTTTGAGATCAGACTCGAGGTTCAGTAATGCAAAATGAAGACAGCAACGACAGCTCACAGCTCTATCCTAATAAAAACATGCATCGAACAGTTTATGACATCACATGTTAAATCTCTGCCTAAGATCTCTCTTTATTTTCATAGGAGATCTTAATTATGTTGAAGACGGCTCTCTTTGAGGTGAGTTTAAGTCTAAGACAGATTCATTAGTCAGATGTCAGCCTGACCTGGTAAAAACTCTTTAAGGGAGTTTAGATAGCAGGCCCAGCGCTCCATCTTCCTCTGCAAACGTCCAGTAGGCACATTACATTTCACCCCTACATCTTCCCACTTCGCAAGCACTTGGAGAAACAGGTATTACGCTAATCCCTGTCGCCAATTTATCTTCGACACATTGCAACAAATTCAATCGCGTCTGCAGGGCTCGCTTTAGAGAAGAGGTAGATAAAAAGAAGTGAAGTAAACATACGTTCTTTTTTATTGAAACAACATGTATTTACATGTAACAATTAAGTTATAAAAAGATAGTATCAAAGTATCAAAACAAAAATACAATTTAAAACCTTTTTTTCCCTTCATGTTTTAATCTTCATTTTTTGGGGTGGCTTTGCTGTCCTTTCCGTTCTTCTTTGTGAGACCACTGAAGTATTTCTCTCTGAAAGAGTTGTGACCCTGGTATGAGGTGAAGCGAGGGTCAGCAAGGTGCACTAGTTTGTCCGAATCCTGCAAGAAAGCATTTTAAACAGTTTAAATAAAAGAACAGCAGACAGAAAGTGCAGGATTCAAGCAGTTCTTCAATGGCGGGAAGTTGAAAGGGTACATATGCATTTTTTTAAACGACTCAATACTAATGTTTTAACTTCAGAAGAGTGATTTTGTCCATACGAAATCAGGGATATTCCACCAAATATTGATTTCTTAACTAAATCAGTTAAAAATGTGATATGAATATGAACTTTTTCGAGAACTAAAACCACATCCATTTTGAATAATGCATCTTTTTTTGAGCATTGATTTCTGAAGGATCATGTGATGCTAAAGACTGGAGTAATGATGCTGAAAATCCAGCTTTGTATCACAGGAATACAGTACTTTTAAATTGATAGTATAAAATAGTCAAAAATACAGTAAAACAGTAATATTGTGAAATATTACAATTTAAAATAATTGTTTTGTAACTAAATGCAGCCTTGGTGAGCATAAGAGACTTCTTTCAAAAGCATAAAAAAAAAACCCTCATGCTTTTGACAGGTACTGTACATTAAAAACTAAAGGCACGCTAAAGAAAAATGGCAGAAACAGGCATAAATGTTTGGCTTAGTGCAGCACACTTTTAAGTTTTCACAGTCAAGTGCCTAATGACAGACAGCAGAGTGTTAAGTTCCTCAGATTTTCCTGCTCAGAGTGGAGGCCAGGATCTTAAGCAGAACATGCTGGAGGGAAGCACACTGCGCGCAGGCTAACGAGGTGGCAGAAAGACTGAGCTCAAAGTGATGACTCCAGATCTGGGCCTGCAAACCATCAACGGCACCTTCTACAACACACTCCCTTCTGCCAGTCAGCAAGGACTCAGTTCAGGTCACACGCGCCGAGCCCTTAGTTTACAACACAACTTGCGCAAGACAGACCACACAAGCCCACAGGAACAGACCCTAGTGTCTGTCGCGGCCTAAGTGGGCTGTAATGTCAATCAGAATTACAGGATGAACAAATGAAGAAAAAAAAAGCACAGAGAATCTCATGCAAACAGTCACGAAATGTCAAAGTCCTATTTCACTCCACAAATAGAATAGAACAAATAGTCTATTTTTAAGACAATTAATTATTTTTTTTCACTCTCTCAATTCTTGGCACCATACTGTAAAATGAACAAAATCTTCTGACTGTAATGCAAATATATAAACTTTTTAAAAATAAATTATTCTATTATTATTAAAATAATAAAAGTCAATCTGTTCATCGCATAAAGCGATAGAGTCTCTTCAGAATAATTTGGACTAAACCGCACAATTCATATGGATTAGTTTTACGATCTCTTTATGAACTTTTTGAAGCGTCAAAGTTCATTTGCATAGCTGTCAATGGAGGGACAGAAAGCTCTCAGATTCCATCAAAAAGATCGTTTGGATTGGAATGACACGAGGGTGAGTAATTAATGACAGAATTTTCATTTTTGGGTGAACTAACCCTTTAACCAGAAAAACAAACAGATCTTTGATGTAGATACTTTACAAGGGGAGATGAGGACACACAGATTGTGTGTGCCAAAATGCAAAATGTAAAGAGAAACAGAGTAAGAGATGGAAAGAGAGAGAAAGAGAAGGACACAAGGCAGGAACAGGGCCTCATCTGGACTCAGAGTTGTTTGACAGTACTAGACTAATGCTAGATCTGCTAAGCTCCTGAAAGTTTTGTTTTCCGTTCTAAAAATAAGCTTCACTGGGTAATATTTATCCCATAATGCAACAAGACATGTTCCTTCTGTTTCAAAAAAAGCAACAGAACCCACGTGAAGAGCATTGAGGGAACAGTCTAACACAGCCAATCAAGGACATTAGGATAAACTTACATAAACAACAAGCAGAGGACACTATTCAGATGTTTTTTCAGCTACTGCTGGACATGAGGAGAACTTTGGCAGAGATCTCCATAATCGTACTGAGGGATCTGATGCCAAGATCACATACTTGAGCTTTGGGAAAAGGGCCAGTTTTTCACAGAAGAGACTCATTTGATAGTATTTTTTTTATCTTTCGGGTTTGAAGCAAGTTCAGGAGGAAGCCAAGGACAATGCATCTGTAGGTAACATATTCGTTCCAGGTTTGGAGCATAAGTCAGAGAAGACAAATGTCAGTCTGAGTAGATATTCGTGAGTGTGTTTCAGGAAAGCTTTTATGGGAACAATTTGGGGTTTTGAAGTGAAGTGGCTGTCAAATTCAAAGATGGATTATTTTCCATACAATGTGTGATTAAGTCATTAAAGCAGCTTAAAAACAGCGAGTCAACCACAGCCAGATGGCAGGTTATTTTCAGAGCATTCAATGCGGCACCATAAAAGACGTAACCGTATTAAACATATTCAGGAGCACATGCCGACAGTTTGCATAAATCAAGCTCATCTTAAGAGCAAGGGGTCTTCACCCAAAAAAAAGCCTCGCATACCTCAGGCTCCTTGGTCTTCTCCATGGCGATGAGTCTTCGAGACGTGTGGCTGGACAGAGTTTGTTCGCAGTTGCTGATGAGAGTCAAACAAGGGTGAAGAGGCACCATCTCCTCACAGTACCTGCAGACAACAGTACAGTTTTTAGATCAGCCAGCTGCCCACTTATCAAATGAAACACCTTGATAGTGGTAGGGGATGTCACAACCAGCAACTGTTATTTTCAAAATTGCACCACTGCTCACTTGTATCACATGCACAGCATAGCAATGGAAAAGGGGCGATCAATTAAATGAGTGGCTGATGTTTTTTTACATTCCCTGACACTTATTCCCTACTCACTTTGGAAGTTAAACAATGTTGAAGGTTACCAAAATAAACACCGAAGCAATGCATGTATATAGCCACATTTAAGGCTCTAGCCAATCATCGAGGACAACATTTGACATCTTGCTATAGCAATTACAAGTCTGTGTTCATTATGAAAAAAACAACAACGTAAATATAGCGCCAAAATTGCAACCACATTTGTTGGGTTAGACAAAACTTCTATTTTTACTTGATTCAGATTATTTTATTTAGTGCCATGTCAGCATTCAAAGCTATTTTCATGGCAAAAATTCAACTACAAAAATACAAATATCATATAAATACAATAAAAACCAACCAAACAAAAACAGACAATAAATTAACATATGATAAAAAAATCCAAAACCTTTTCAGGCATAATCTTACTAAATAAGTCCTTAAGTGAGGTAACTTCATAAAAGAGCATTCTGCTTGTAGTCCAGGACAATCTAATAAAATATGTTTTATTTGTACTTGCAAGTGACTTAAATTAACATGAAGCTCGGTTGCGGTTCAGTGAGGGAGTCGATTGTGAACTCAGTACCGTGTCAGAACGAATAACTGACGGATTGAAACTGAGCAAATTCAAAGCTGTGTCCAAAATTCTCGGACCATATTTTCTCAGGAAGTTGGTGTCATTTAATGCAAGTGTCTCAATACTTAAATGTTTAATTACTTTATTGAAAGTGTTTTGACCATTTTAATCACTTGCTGGTTTGGAAATGTCACAGTGAAACAAAAAAGTTAACTTTAAGCCGGATGCACACTGTGCGATTTATAATAGTCCTTTGCGATTGTTGCTTGTCAGACTGTACGAACACGATCATCGCTGTGAGCCATGACACACTGTAAGATCTCAGTTGTCAATGTCAGACTCTACGACGGTCAATACACGTAAAAAACGGACACACGCAAGAAAACTTGTCCAGAGTTTTACATCATCAATCAATGACACGTTCGGTGATGTGAGCTGCATACGCGGGATTGAAATGGTGGCTACAAAGAAATCTTTAATGTTAATTTTGGTTATGGCCTGTCTTGAAAAACTAAGACAATTTGACGGTCGTAGGAGAAGTCACACTGCAGGACTGTGAGCCAAATCTTATGACACTGCCAGAATTTGCAGACCTTTGTCTGAGGTCAAATTTGATCACAGTGGTCATTAATTGGCTGTCGGTGAACATGTCAAACTAACAAAGAGAAACTTCAGATTTTAGCCTAGGATCAGAGGATTCTTTTAGGATTTGCTAAATTGGTCTCAGACGTCCAAATCATGGCCAAAATCGCACAGTGTGCACCCGGCTTTAGGAAAGTCCTAAGTATTGCGACTAAATTACTTGGTATCTGTCTGATTGGTTTAGAACAAATCTACAAAACTAGATGTCTTAAAGCCATGAAAGTCATATCAGATTATAGGCTTTTACCTTCGGGTTGGAGATTTAGGATGCCAGTGTTTGTTTTTTGTTTGTTTTCAATAAAACTGAACTGTACATTGCTTGTTTATGTGTGAACGCATGTTGAAATGTTGCTGTGTGCAAGACAAACCGGTGTGCGCTTTAAAGGCCGATTTAAAGAAATAATAACTGACGAAACAACATAAATTGCAAATGGTGACTAGATTGTTACCACATTTTTTGTTGCATTTCTGACAATTTTTTTTCACAATCTGGAGCCATGCCACAACTATGTGAAACACTGAGAAGATCCAAACTATTCATTGTTCCAAGAGGCTGTGAAGACAGTTAATAGGGACATTAACTCAGCAGGGAGTTGAGCTGGTGGGCTGTTAACATTCACATGCTGACAGACGTGTTCGCACGCACCGACTCCCTTCATTTTTCAGACTATTACGTAAATATGACTAGTGCCTGAAATCAATGAAAAAATCGTTCCGAGGGCTGCTAGCAGTAGCTGAACCTCATCCACACAAAGCCACTGATCCACAAACCATTGCGCACACGCAGTTAGCTCCGTTTCAAACAAATCATAAATTATGTGCCCTCTTTTCAACGGACCTGACAAAGCAAAACAAGGAGCCATACAAAGCATACATATTCTCCATCGTACTGTTTACATGGAGCTACTCCTGTCACCTTGGAGAAATGTCTAACAAATGTCAGCTTTCCAGTAAAGGGCCCTCTGGAGAACTCTGTCCACAGAAATCACCTGACAGAATCACATTTCTGAATATAGGGCAATGAGTCAGAACAGACTAGTGCATTATGGGGTACTAATGACTGACTAACATCCCATGTGGATTACACTCATCTCTGCTTTCTCTTCATGACGTCCATGTCCTGTAAAAGAGATTATTCTTCCGTTTGCAACAATATGCAGTGGTAACAAAACAATTAAAGTAAAGGTCAAAGATGTGTCATTTGACGCAAAAGACTCACTTTCACCATCATGTATCACTGTGGACACCATTCAAAATACATTAGGGTGTTACTCGATCATCCCTCCTTTAACTTTGTTTGTTATGAATTAACTGCTGCGTCACCAGAAATGGGGAAATCTTGACATTTACTATGGCAGATGTGTTTTCATCTGGTCTGGGGATGGATTGTGAACTTTCTCCACAGGATGAAGTGGATGAATCGGATACTGAGGGCTGTTTCCACTTCTAACTGTTACAAGGGTAATCAACATCGAAGCCCCAGATTCCAGCGGCAGTCATCCGCTCCTCTGACACCAAATTTATAAACACAAGTGTTGCTATACTAAGACCAGCTCTGAAGATCGTTCACGACGCCAGCGCCTCCTTGTGGTGGATGTTTCTGATTGCTCTCAATTAAATCCTTTCTGTCTGTCAGCAAACTCAAACATATTCAGATCAGCAGTCATTATATCATCTTCTGAACCGTCGGCCAGACATGCTAGAGTTCAGTTCTGTCAAGTTTGGTTCTGACACTTTAGCTTGGTGTCTGTATTCTGATTTTTCCTGTTAGTCTCTTGTGCTCACCAAGGATGTATCTATTTGATCAAAAATACAGTACTATTGTGAAATATTATCAAAAATTCTTTCCTATGATGCAAAGCTGAAATTTCAGCATCATTACTCCAGTCTTCAGTGTCACATGATCCTTCAGAAATCATTTGAATATGCTGATTTGCTGCTCAAGAAACATTTATTATTATTATCAGTGTTGAAACTGTTGTGCTGCTTAATATTTTGTGGAAACCGTGATACTTTTCAGAACAGCAAAAACATTTATTTTAAATAAAATCTTGTGTAACAGTAACATTATAAATGCCCTTACTGTCACTTTTGAACAATTTAACATCCTTGGTAAAAAAAAAAAAAAAAAATCTATCGAGAGAGAGAGAGAGATTTTTTTTTTTATTACTAACCTAACATTTTTGAATGGCAGTGTGAATCAAAAAAGTATTTTGTCAACATTTTGCCAGACACACTTTGAAATGAATGAAAACATTAATAAATATT
Organism: Leuciscus leuciscus; assembly: GCF_965113295.1. Lineage (NCBI taxonomy): Eukaryota > Metazoa > Chordata > Actinopteri > Cypriniformes > Leuciscidae > Leuciscus > Leuciscus leuciscus. The sequence continues at coordinate 7,600,063 of NC_138744.1, forward strand.
AATAATTGTGTGATGCATGATTTTTATCGGAACAGATGACGCTAGCTAAATTCATGATTGTTGGCATCAGCAATCCTGAGGGAGTGAATCCTGTAACTACATGATGTCAAATCTGTCTACAAGTGAGATGGAGGTGAGGTAAAGGTGTAGATCACAAGCAGTGGGTCCCTCCTTTGAGTCACTACTCTTCCCGGGCCCTGTAATCAGTGGATAGCACGATCTGTGGACACTGCTGTTTGTGGTCAGTGGAAAATACCCCACGGCTTCACACCTGCTCCAATGCTGGGCTGACCGCAGGTCAACAAGCCTGAGCAGGTTTAACACCCTGCACTGTAACAGGGGGCTTGAACTACTGATATGCTTTGAGCTCATATTTACAGACATAAGAAGGTACAAGATATCCCCCTAGTGACTAATTCAGTGCACATATGCTATATCTGATGTTGACAGTGCATGTGACCATTCAGCCTGATTAGATTTACTTACTCTGGTCTGTAGATTGGTAGCCAGTAGACGAGACGTCCACCTAAAACCAAGTGGTGGGCTGCAAAATTCAAGAGGTCGGCAAAGATATCACTCAGATGATAAGCCATTGAAACAGGGACGTGATTCTCTCCAGAGCTGCATTGGGATATGAAACAAAAAAATATAATCAATAGAAGAAACTCAAGAGTGATAGTTCACCAAAAAATAGAAAGTCCTTCATTTACTTGCAGTCAAGCTGTTCCAAAATTGTTTCTTCCATGGAACAAAAAAAAAAAAAAAAAATCTAGATACATTTTTTTATTGTATTATTTATTTTGTATTAACCTGAATTAATATTAGTAATTAGTATATATTCTAACTGTCATACAAAATGTTCAATAAAGACATGCATAGTGTTTCAAAAGATTTCTATTTCAAATAAATGCTGTTTTTAAACATTCTATTAATTAAAGAATCATGAAAAAAAATCTGCACAAAGGTCATAAGAAATATTTATTGAGCAGCAAATCAGCATATTAGAATGATTTCTGAAGGATTATGTGACACTAAAGACTGGAGTAATGACTGCTGAAAACTTGCCATCACAGGAATAAATTACATTCAATGTATTTTTTTAAATAAAATAAATAAAACGAGTATAAGAGACTCTTTCAAAACGAATTTAAAAAAATCTTACCGACCCCAAACTTTTGAATGGTAGTTTAATTGTATAGTCTTGTACTATTTGTTGAGCTAGTAGTGAGGCAGTAGGCTTATTTGATGACTGGCTCACATCTAAAGAGTGTTTCAAGTGGTTCTATTAAAAATGCAGGTGGATAAAGGTGATATGCTTACAAATCCTCAGGAGGTTTGATGATATCTTTATTAGATCCCGTTCTCCTTGTGGACTCACGGATACCATATGGAGCTGCGTAAGGGAAACGAAAAACACTTGAAGCTTCAAAACAACAGTTAACGGTAACAAATAAAAACAAACAAATGTGACTTAATGGTGAAGTGTGTCATTTCTACGCCACTAAACGTATGTGAATAAAAATCCAGCCTAAGCTACAGTAGTAGCGTGTTTTGGAACCTGGTAGCTGGTTTTTAGCTTTCAGGTTTACCATAGTATTTTAACATAAAAAAGGACACTCTTCACCTTTAAAGGCCTTCAGTTTGTAGGAACATACGGTCTGTAACAATGCAATCAAACAGTGGGTTTTTCCTCCAAACCGCTTTGGAAGCATCGGAGACCATGACATCCACGTAGAGACTCTCATTCCCATACTGCCGCAGGTTTGCTCTGATGTTCTCATCTGGTCCTCTCCATTTCTGATCCTTCCTGCTGGCTTTTCCTGCAACAGATTTAAATGCTCAAAAGTGCACACTAACAGCAAACTTACTGACTAAACCTACATTGTGTGGAAAACTAGATGGAGAAAATGATAGTGATGGCTTTAAAAAAAACGTACCAATTCCATGGATAGTGTTATAATCGATGTCTGTCCCACATACATAAGCCCCAAAGTGTGAACACGCTACCAGAAGACTACCTGAAAAACAAGAGGAACACAATGATCATGAGAGAATTAAATAAGTGGTCTCTGGAATATATCTGACTGTAGATCTTTATATATGCATGACACTTTAAAAGTACGGCCTATAGGGATTTCCAGCCATCCAGAGAGTTTTCAACTAAATAAGCACATCTGGCTGGCAGATCTCAGTGCATGTGGTGACAATAGACTTATGATAAAGCCTAGCAACATCATGGCACGCTACAATTTTACAGTGAACCTCGCTTTGGGAAAGAGAGAAATGCAGCCCCATGCTGTTTTGAAAGCCAGCAATCCTTCGTTTGACTAATGACGCTCTAAATTGGTCCTTTCAAAGTCAAAAGAAAGAGTAAAAGTGGGCCAACTGAGATGGGAGAGTGAGAATTCTTGTGAGCCATCACAAAAGATTATAGAAAAACCTGCTCCTGGATCCTGTTAGACGCAAATAAGAAACAGAATATGATGGCACACATCCTCAATCATCCAGACAAGCTGTCAGATGTGATTTCACTCAGAATGAGACAAACACCTGCTTCAGTTTGGCCCAAAATGAAGTCTCTAAACTTTTCTGATTAACAACCTGCCAAACAATCTACAAGACTAAATGATTCATTTGCAGAATAAAGAGATCTGATTTTATAAATGTGTTGGATGAGAAACTTATAAAGTCACTGACAACTAGTATAAAAAGTAAAAGAACCTTCAATATAAAGTCAATAAATAATTAAATAAAGAAATTACATAGTACTTAATTGATCAAATAATTCTTCCACCAAATGATACAGTTCATTAACTGTAGACTCTAGGATTGGCAAGAAACATAACGAAGCAAAATTTATATTATTCTGGAAAATATTCAATTTACGATGCCTTGGTTAATATAGAATTTAAGCGATGGTAAGTTAAGATATTAATAAATTAATACAGCGAGGATCTATTAAATTGAATCAAGTGACAGTAAAGTAATTGATGTTACAATAAAATTCTATTTAAACTTGTTTTCAACACTGATGATAAGAAATGTTGTACCAAATCAGGATATTAAAGGATCATGTGACACTGAAGAGTGGAATAATTCTGAAAATTCAGCTTTAACCTCACAGGAATAAATGCCATTTTAAAATACATTAAAATAGAAAACAGTTATTTTAAACTATAATGATATTTCACAGCAAAACTGTGTTTTGATCAAATGAATGGTGAGCATAATAGACTTCAAAGCCTTCTATCTGCACAGACTTTTCCTCACCTGTTCCGACAAAAGGATCGTAAACCAAATCATCAGCCTTTACTTTGGCATGATTGGCCATGATGAAAGAGAGGCCAGCGTCCATACTAGTGTTCCCAATGAAATGTCTCTTCTTCACACTGTGAGAGCGAATTAATTCTCTCTGACCATCTGCAATCTGAAGAGAATACCTATTTAACATTTAAGAGTTGATACAGTATGTTACCTCTTATTTCAAGAACATCATTCAGCTTTAGTATCTAGGGCACAAATCAAGCACTTTACAAATCCATACAATAGTCAAACGTGAAGCCTTGCACACATCACTAAAGAAACATTCTGAAACATTAAATATCTGGGAAGAGCTGCTCACCCATCTCCCAAAGTACAAATGGAAAGGATCATCTGGGATGTCATTAGGATCCGAGCCATAATCCTCCAGCAAACAGAAAATATGATCTGGATCCTTTAGATTGACCTTCCCTTCAAACGGCAGGAAGTCTAGAGCCTGTGTCAAAAATAATTAAGACATTCAAAAAAATTGCAATTGAAGTGCTTACTGAATTAACACTAATTATGGATTGTATGCCACAGAATTAGGCATTCGAAGCGTACAAACATGTAAAATACTTACATCAATCTTACTGATTCTGTCCTTAAACTCTAACGTTTTGTTGAAAGTGTAGACGTTGATCTTATAAGTTGAATTCTGTTGTAGATATGGAGCCTGTGAAGAATTCATACAAGATACAGTTTATTCAGAGATACACTCTGTAAATCTCAAGGACACATTGTACTTTACTGTGAGGGAAACATGAACAAACCATGCTTTCTGCTGGATACGCCAGCAATGACCTCTTCAACTCGTCTGTTGTCCTTCCATGACCCCAAAGTTCAAAAGCAGACCTTGAAATTGAAATCAATATTAAACTTTACATAAATACAGCAATTTAATAAATGTCACTGTATTTTATTTATTTATCGTGGCTTATTTTAGTAACACTTTACAATAAGGTTTCATTTGATAAAGTCAATTAATGCGTTAATTAACATAAACTAACAATGAGCACTATACTTTTTGCAGTATTTATTCATCTTTGTTAATAAAAATACAATTGTTCACTCTTTGTCACAGTGCCTTAAAGGTTCACCCAAAAATAAAAAAATTCTATCCTCATTTACTCACCCTCATATTGTTCCAAACATGTATGAATTTATTTCTTCTGCTGAACACAAAAGAAGATATTTTGAAGAATGTCGGTAACCAAACAGTTGATGGGCCACATTGACTTCCATAATATGTAAAAAGAAAATACTATGGAAGACAATGGGGCACATCAACTGTTTGGTTACTGACATTCTTCAAAATATCATCTTTTGTGTTCAGCAGAAGAAAGAAATTCATTCATGTTTGGAACAACTTGAGGGTGACAAAATGATGACAGAATTTTCATATTTGGATGAACTATCCCTTTAACTAATGCTAACCACTTTTTTTTTTTTTTTTATGTAGTAAATGGTGGAAATAACATTAAGATAAATAAATGCTGTAGAAATATTGTTTTTTGTTCAATATAACTAATGTTAGTAACAAATGAAACCTTGTTATAATATTGACAAAAACACCCATGTTTTCATCTATCTAATATTCACACATTGATCTTAAGCCAATCATTGACTACATTCAAATAAATGCAGTTCTGACTGGTCATAGGGTCAGTGAATCATATGCAAAGTAACTCAAAATTGAGGTAAATAAATATCGCTGAGTAAATGCAATTAGATTAATATTTCTACTAGTTTGTCATCCTAAGCATTTTAAATGTTATTTATATAATAAAATATTTCAACCTACTTGCCACAAACCGTTCTGGACATGACACTCCGTATATCATCTTCCGACAAGCCATTTAGTTGCCAAAAGGGGGACTTATGAGGAAAAAGTTAGAATTGTTAGGAAATAAAAAACAACTTAAAGCAAATTCCTTATGTCAAGTAAAAAAAATATATATTTTAGCATTACCTTTTCTATGAATGTTTCTGATGTATCAAATGACTGGTTCCTTAGAGACAGCAATGCTTTTATTTCCTGCAATAAATAATTCAAATTGCGATTCATGAATGTTTACCAAATACAGTTCAAATTAAAATAATTAACTATACAACAATGAACTGAGCTGTGCAAAAAATAGTATGAATAACGAGCTCATTAGTTCAAAATACACTCTGACAGTTTAATCCAATAAATAAGCATTTTAACACGAAGGTCTAAGTGTACTGAAGGTTTACAGTTTGTACCGGTAATCTAAAATCGACGTTATCATGTGCCAGATGAAGTAAATATTGTCTGCAGCACGCTCGACCAGAGTGGAGCGCCATGTTTGTGTGCAACATTCAACATCATCCGACGGGTATATTATGCCCGTAACAAAAGTTCCTATTTGGCATCCCCGTGGACCGTACGTAAATCGCCAGCTCGAAAATCTCCTAAAAGGATTAGATAAAGCATTTTTCAATGCCTGTTTTAACTAAGTGATACCCATGAGTAAAATTAAGTAAATTGCCTATGTGCTCGACAGAACGGTCCCTTCGTGAAAGCCGTATCATGTTTGCCCTATGGTTTAATGTATAGTCTTTTTAGAAAATGGAAACGATTTAGTGTCACCTGATAATATCTTTTAATCTTATTTACACACTCATTAACTTCTTAAGGGGCTAAAATCTTCCATGTCATTGGTCCATCATCTCGTACAGTGACATGATTGTCATGCTCTCATTGGTTAGTTTACAACGTCAATCACTCTCACAAGCGGTCAGAAAAGTATCCACTTCACAACTTGTAATGTATCCACTTCCATCGCTGTTACATCATGACAACCATTCACAAGAAGCCAAACAAGGGCGGTAAGGTGTTATAGTAACCTACACTTAACGTGTGATGTATATATTTCGATGTCAAATAAATCTTTGTAAAGTCGACTAAATCGTTAAACTAAGCTTTACTGTGAGTGATATAGATTCGTATTGTTGTTGTAGGCTATATGTGTATTTTATATTGTGCCGTTTTATGCAGGGCTGTGCGACCTTCAGAATAGAACTGAGAAAAATATCTCTAATGTCTATCTTTCTGAATTTTGAGAATGAATTCTTATTGAGAAGAAAATCAGTTTCTCAATTTAAATAGAATTCGAATTGAGGTTGCAGAATTGACCAAATTTGAGGAAGTATCGTTAAAATGGAATCTCTATCTGCAGTTTTTTATATTATGATATCATTATAATATAAACAATTTTTTTCAGTATGAACATGGGATATTTCCATAAACAGTTAATATGAATTGATGAACATAGTCATATATATACATTCATATAATCAATCTTTGAAATGTCACGTATAAAAAATGTGAATTTAATATATTTATCCTGTTATTTATCATTTGTATTGTCTTTTTATATGTTAAGTTTTCATTTTACTTTTTTTTTGTCATTTGTATTCATTATATATTATTTAGGTTTCATTTATTTCTATTTCAGTTTAAGTTTTAATTCAGTTTAATTTTTATTAATTAGTTGCTTAATCTGAAATTTGTTTCAGTTAGTTGCAACATTTCTAATTTCCGTTTAGTTAAAGTTATTCATCTAATATTTATATTTTATTTTATTTCAGCCCTATCTCAATGAACAAAAATGTTTTTAATAGTTTTACGTTTAATTAACGATAATAACCGTGTCCTGGCCATTTTTTCTTAAATTCCAAAATGACCGTACAGAAGTAGTACACTTGTGTGGTTCTACCTCAAATTTTGAAATCAGTATTTATTTATAGTCTGTAACTCAATATATCTTCACAATATAGTTTAGTTTAAGTGCACAGAGTATTGATTACATTGGGTCAGTCTTACTTGTAGACTTCATGAGGCTCTAAGTTATTTAAGGCCTGTATGACATGCAATCTTCTCACTCACAGCCTTTGTTGTGCCAACAGTGAAGCATGCTGAAAACTAGAGCCGTCCTGTGAGCCAAAAGGTCACCATGGAGACGGACGAAACACCTGTGCGGTGTGATGACGACAGGGCAGAGACCTGCACCGTGTCTGTCAAAGGTCTGACAGAGAACTGGCAGAAATGGTCCAACGACCACTGCGAGTATCAGAAACACAATCCCTTCAGCAACGGCAAGGTGATTCCCCCTCAGATCCAGCGAGGACAGGAGGGCTACGGCAGGCCTTTAGAGGGCTCTAAAACCGAGCAGAGAGGAAAAGACGCCCACTCCCACATCAGCAGAGAGGTCACTGAGCTCTGCCAGGTCATTCAGGAGGTCGGAGAGAGCAGAGACGACGGCAGGCCGGCTGTGCGGTTCGGGACGCTGTTTGAGAGATACGTCACCATCTCTGATAAACTGGTGGGAGTTCTTCTGCGGGCACGCAAGCAAGGGCTGGTGCACTTTGAAGGGGAGATGCTGTGGCAGGGGAGAGATGATGACGTTCTCATCACCTTGTTACAGTGATTTACAGAAGTGACGGACACCACGTGCCTGCCTCAAAGTCAATATTTCTGTCCAACATTGCTTTACAGGCATCCGTTTTACTTGAACAGGGGTTAGGAGGCAGTTTTTCGGCCAAAGAAACTATTTCTAATGAGATTTAAACCGAGTGTCATGAATTTAAATGTAGCAAACTGGTATATTCTGTTACCTTTTCATGCTTTCAAGTGTGTTATTTCTGTACCACCAAGCGGAATTGGAAAATAAGATTTCAAAACACGCTTGTCTGTCATTGGTCAACCAAACAAGTAGCCCCGCCCTCATCTCATACAATTGGTTATGTGGGGCTGCTATAAAAGCAAAGCAACAACGCTTACACTTTTCACATGTTCCTCGTCAAAAAAAAAAAAGTTGCCCATCAGCCCGGTTAAGCCCGGTCTATTTGCTGGTTTTCAGTACTCTCCAGATAGAGGTCTAGTTAGGAGACCAACTTAGATTGGTTTAACAGGGAACAACAGGGAAACCTATAAATTACTTATTTCTGGATATCTCTGCACACTAAACTGTGATAGTATTTTTTATTTATTTTTTCAAAAATATTTAATGCATAAATTTTTTTAATTTATTAACACGCTTTCACCTTTAAAGGGATAGTTCACCCAAAAATGGAAATTCTGTTATCATTTATGCACCCTCAAGTTGTTCCAAACTTATATGAATTTCTTTCTTCTGCTGAACACAAAAGAAAAAGAATGTCGGTAACCAAATAATTTCTCTCCGTATTATGGAAGTCAATGGGGTCCATCAATTGTTTGGTTCCCCATTTTCTTCAAAATATCTTCTCTTGTGTTCAGCAGGAGAAAGAAATTCATACAGGTTTGGAACAACTTGAGTGAGTAAATTATGACATAATTTTCATTTTTGGGTGAACCTTCCCTTTAAATGAACACCTACAATAACATGCAACATTGTAGTGTTGAGAAGCCATAATACTCAAACCATAATCACATTTTTGCCATCACTTTGATGCACAGTGTTAAGGTACACAATGGTTTACTATTGAAACAATTTTTATGTCATTTTCTAATGTGATGAATCACTTGCAAGGATATTACAAGTATTGTCTAGAAAATACATGTCTACTTTTGTGTATGGAGTTGCTTTGAATTTATTATAAATATAATTAATATAAAATATATCTAGAGTGATGATCATGTGATACTTTTGAAGCACAAAAAAAAAACTATTAAAAAGCATAAAACATATGCAGGTTATTATTTATTTTGTTTACATGCTTACACACATCATACAGTGCAAATACAACTTTACATCACTCAACAATTAAATACATCTGAGGCATGTTTTATATCTATAGAGTAAAATCGATGTCATGGCATAAACAGAGGTAAAACATTTCATTTAGAGTTATATGAAGGAAAACAGACTGTCACTGTTTGATGCAGTACAGAATGACAAAACACTGCCGCATTCTGATGCTGAAATCATTCAGAAGTGGATTTGGACTAAGCTAAATCCAATTATTGAGCTTAATTGCCATTTTCAGCTCGTTCATATTTTAAAAAGTCTTTGTCACTGCTCTGTATCCTTAAAAATCTTTTTTTTTTTGTTGAGTAAGACTGAAAGAAGCCCAACTGTTCACCGTAAAAGATTAATGATTCTGTCAAGTTTATTAATATCATTACTATTCAGCATGCTTTTTGTTTTATTTTTTTAAATCAATTAAAAAGTAGCTACAATTTTGTAGCTGCAAATTTGATTAGCCCGTCTGGCAGACAATATAACTAACAATGAAAGTAGCATTAATGAGTATTATAACCCAGAGGACGGCATTCGTCTGTGGCCTTTTGTCATCACAAACAGATTGACTTGGACTGTTGTTATGTGTAACGTGGCTCTGGGCATCTCAAACATCAATGTATTTTGAGTTCCTCTCACTTCCTGTACGTTTAGCTCATAGAGTCCAGCTTTTGGAGTAACTGTTCTGCCTGCAAAGTGAAAACAGACACGAGTTAGCTATACATTTGGGTCAGTGACATGACGTGCATTTTTTTTGTGTCCAAATGCATTATTTCATTTTTAAGATATTTGACATGTATCACTTCATTCTGTGAAACCTATTTAGTTTGAATTCATTTTTAGTGCATTCAAATAATAAATATTATTTTATATTTTGGTATCTTAAACACACAAAATGTCAGGTGGCTCAACCGTCCCCACAAATAAACAGACTATAAGAAAACTATTTAAAATGGTGTTTTAATAAGAAGAAATTCTAAATAAAATAGAATATATAATATTAAACGTTAAGTTATGAATTGAGGTAATAACCGTAAGCATGATAGTGCATCATAACTGTTGTTATTCATCACAAAATCGATTAGTGTATTTAACCAATCTCTTGCACTGTATCCAATTACAGTTCTTTGTGATGTCATGTGATTTATTCTGTTCTTGATCAATTTACCACTTTTTCTTCAATAGAGACTGTTGACTAAAACACTTGTATTTTATTTGTATTTGTAATAAAAAAAAAAAAAAAAAAAAAAAAACAGTATTCAGCATATTCCCTGTCATTGTTAATGTTGTCAGGTGGCACAACTGATATTCAGCCATGTAAATTCTTGATTTAAAGCTGCCGTCGGCAACATTTTTTTGATCATATTCAGTGTAATCGACACTATAATCCGACAGAACAACATAAATAAGGTGGTTTTAGAAAAAAACCCGAGCTTCTAACTCCACCTGGAGCGTGTTATTTGTTTTGCAAAAATCCAGCGCTCCCGCTTCATCAGGTCCAATCAGCGCAGGGGGGTGTGAGATCTGACTGTCAATCACAGGTCGTGCACACGCCACAGATCCCCCCTCACTCGCGCACGTTAATATCACATGCACACGCCACGCCTGAAGTTCGCCTGGAGATTGCATGAAGCGTGATGGCGGAGAGAAAATCTACTAACAAGCTTCCAATTCCTCGGTTATCTATGGATAGATTAGCCAGGGCAGCCTACCTCCGAGTCCATGGTGTTGATAGATGCTGAAGAGACGGACGCGTTCACAGAAAATCAGGTACACACGCACAGTGACGCACTGACGAGCACGACCTCGATGGGAGGGTGCTCGCTGGTAGTGGGGAGGGGCATGAGAGTTGTAAACATTCAAAATTTTGGCTAATCGACCCAATCTGCCAGACTTGCCGACGGCAGCTTTAAACCAACAAATAAGAAATCAAAGTGAACAAATGGCTAAAAACTAGATTGTTATTAGTTAAATTTTTTTTTTTTTTTTTTTTTTACATTTATCTGTCTTTAAAAGTAAAATCAGATGCTAAAGATACTAAATACCTTGCCACTAGAATGCAATAATTGATATATATATATTAATATAAATAAAATACACAACCTCAAAATAATGTGTTAGGCACTGTAGACACTTTAACGGTTACTGTGGTAAGATTTCACAATAAAATTAGGAATATATATTTACAAATATTTGATTGTACCAGCTGACAAAAAAACTCAAAAATTAATTTAAAAACTTTTAAATGTTATTTAACTTAGCTTGCTTAGTTGGGGACATTAAATTAAACATTTAATTTAATTTTCAACAATAATATTGATCTGCCTGCATTGACACCATTATGAGAATTGAACTGAGCTGGACGATGACATCACGGTTTTCTCCAGAGCGGCTATAGCTATATATATATACACAGTATATATATACAGTATATATATATATATATATATATATATATATAAATATATATATATATATATATATATATATATATACACACTCACCTAAAGGATTATTAGGAACACCTGTTCAATTTCTCATTAATGCAATTATCTAATCAACCAATCACATGGCAGTTGCTTCAATGCATTTAGGGGTGTGGTCCTGGTCAAGACAATCTCCTGAACTCCAAACTGAATGTCAGAATGGGAAAGAAAGGTGATTTAAGCAATTTTGAGCGTGGCATGGTTGTTGGTGCCAGACGGGCCGGTCTGAGTATTTCACAATCTGCTCAGTTACTGGGATTTTCACGCACAACCATTTCTAGGATTTACAAAGAATGGTGTGAAAAGGGAAAAACATCCAGTATGCGGCAGTCCTGTGGGCGAAAATGCCTGGTTGATGCTAGAGGTCAGAGGAGAATGGGCCGACTGATTCAAGCTGATAGAAGAGCAACTTTGACTGAAATAACCACTCGTTACAACCGAGGTATGCAGCAAAGCATTTGTGAAGCCACAACACGCACAACCTTGAGGCGGATGGGCTACAACAGCAGAAGACCCCACCGGGTACCACTCATCTCCACTACAAATAGGAAAAAGAGGCTACAATTTGCACAAGCTCACCAAAATTGGACAGTTGAAGACTGGAAAAATGTTGCCTGGTCTGATGAGTCTCGATTTCTGTTGAGACATTCAGATGGTAGAGTCAGAATTTGGCATAAACAGAATGAGAACATGGATCCATCATGCCTTGTTACCACTGTGCAGGCTGGTGGTGGTGGTGTAATGGTGTGGGGGATGTTTTCTTGGCACACTTTAGGCCCCTTAGTGCCAATTGGGCATCGTTTAAATGCCACGGCCTACCTGAGCATTGTTTCTGACCATGTCCATCCCTTTATGACCACCATGTACCCATCCTCTGATGGCTACTTCCAGCAGGATAATGCACCATGTCACAAAGCTCGAATCATTTCAAATTGGTTTCTTGAACATGACAATGAGTTCACTGTACTAAAATGGCCCCCACAGTCACCAGATCTCAACCCAATAGAGCATCTTTGGGATGTGGTGGAACGGGAGCTTCAACATTTCTAAAGAATGCTTTCAGCACCTTGTTGAATCAATGCCACATAGAATTAAGGCAGTTCTGAAGGTGAAAGGGGGTCAAACACAGTATTAGTATGGTGTTCCTAATAATCCTTTAGGTGAGTGTATATATATATATATATATATATATATATATATATATATATGAAGAGTTCAGATGCAAAAGCCTCTAAATGCCATCTGAAATTTTCTTATAGAATGATCATTTTTATCAAGCTTGTATATTTAAATTCAATAATTTCACTTAAATGGCAATGAAGATTACCTATTAATTGTCATTTAAGTGAAATTACTGAACTTAAATATACAAGCTTGATAAAAATGATCATTCTAGAAGAAAATTTCAGACGGCATTTAGAGGCTTTTGCATCTGAACTCTTCATATATAAAAATTACCTAAATTAATAACTTTTTTACAACAAAAATGAAACATCACAGACTGTGACGCTATTTTCTTCTGGAAACAAACTTTGTTGCATCACTTTCCTGTTATCTCTGTAAAGCTGCTTTGAAACAATCTGTTTTGTAAAAAGCGCTACATAAATAAATGTGACTTGACTTGACTATTTGTCATTGATTATTTGCATACTCAAAAGCAAGGGTAAATCAACAATTCTATTATTTAAAACGTAAAGAAAAAGGTTGTAGTGGTAGAACTGGTAAGAGCATTTCTCCACACAGCACCATCTACTAGTGCTGGCAAAAACAAAAAAGGGTTTCATCCCCTGCCACTGTAGCTTGTCCATTTTAATTTAATACAATTTGCTTGTTCCAATTACAAGACAAAAGGTCTCATTCAACGGGCGTAATAAATTGCTACGCTCAGAAAACATTTTGTTTGTTAACGCATCAATAACCTGCTCCAAGGGAATGTGATTATTAGTTTTAGTGAATGTAATTTACTTGTGCACTTGGAGGATAGGGGGAATAGTGGATTGTTGAGTGGTTGATTTGATTGCTTACCGTGATGAACCAATACGAGTTTAGCCTGTAGACCAAGCGTGACATGAAGCCCATCTGACTGACGGGTGCGAGAACATGGAGATGCAGATGTGTGACAGAGGAGAAAGGAGGCCAGTGGAAGCCAAACCTTGGAAATACGATTGACATGTTGGCATAAATTGGCATGCTACACTTGATTTTAAGTATAAGTATAAGTATCAGATGTTTTATCCATTACCTAACATCATTTAAATCAGTTACATTGTTCTTCTGAAGTATCTCTTTCCCCATCTCCACCATCTTCTCCACTAAAAAAACAGATAATACAGAGATGCCTGCTTTGTCAAACATGCATGCTGCAGTATGTGTAAGTAAATTGGGAATTGTGACTACTTGTAAATGGTAAAACTGACTCATTACTTCTGATTGTTACTAGAAAGGCTCTAGATTAGCTACTGTCAGATATGTCTAAACATTTACACCAGTCTCTGATAAATCACAGCGTGTTTACCTAATGGCACATGCTCTTTTCTGAGAGATTTACAATTGCCCACATGTTTATTTGGCACAACCAGATAGTGATGAGGAGCTCCAGGGTGTATATCTCTGAAACAGGATACAGTCTCATCCTGAAAACAGAAAGGTTTTATTTAAAAAAATTAAAATAAGATAGGGCTTTTTTTTTTTTTTTTGCACTTTTGCAACTTCTGATGTTTTTAAATGTGCTTAAGTGACTAATAAACAACAAAACATGACTTGAACTATTGTAAAACCATATCAAATTCATATTAATATGCAGAATTTCTTTATTAGTAGTATTAATAATTGATGACGATGGCTGTGCAAATTAATCACATTGCTATTTTAGTAGTAAAATTATTCTTTAGTAACTGACCATGGAACTATAGTAATCTAGATAAATTTTTGTTGTTGTTGACAAAGTTAAAATGCAAGTAATACTTTTATGAATTAAAGACATGTCGGTGTATTACTTCACGATTTCATGAAACATTTTGCATTGTGATCTTTAGCCTCATCGTATCATCACACTTTATTATCTTCACTGTCACTTATTTGTTATTTTAGATAAAACACTGACAGCACACTTACATTGTGCAGGAGCTCAGTTCCCATCTCCCCCTTCACGATTTTACAGAAAATACATTTTTGGTCATATTCACCATCATCAATCTTCGTTGTCGCGATCTCAGGTGTCGGTGTGTTTACGGCGGCTGCCATCTTCAAAGCGCGTGAGGGCGGACCTAATTACATCACGAGCACGAGCGTCACGTCATTTCAACATACAAGTCCTCCGAGTCAGAGTTTTTTTTTATATTTTATTTTAAAGTCAAGAATCCCTTAATATACTGATCCCTTTGTGTAAAACGATGACATTATTGGGTATTTAGTAAAATACTAAGATATTACATGGAAAATACGAAGACCTCCGATGCAAAAGCCTCTAAAAGCCACCTGTCAAAAATTAGATAACATTTTAATATATAGGCTACATATTTTAATTCAATCAGCAAACTAAATATGCTTCCAAAGCAGTTTTACAGATAATAGTGTCATCCAACAGTGAGCAACTGACAATGGTGAGGAAAAAAATACACAATAACTGCCCAGTTTGTCAGAAAGGAAATATTTATAAATATAGCAATATTTATTAAAAGAATAAAAATAAAATCCTCAAATTTTCCACCGAGTCAAAATCCATGTCAAAATCACCCTGCAGTGAATACAAAAGAAACACTGCATATATTATAGATTTAATATAATTTATGTTCTTGTTGCTTCATCCATAGAATGCTAGACTTTTAATAAAATGTATTCAGTTCATAGTCATTATGAATTTGTATTCTGATCAAATCAGAAGAATACCCACACTTCTTGAAATATAATTTCTGAGTATAGGAAATTCTATTCAGCTCTGTTCAATAGGCTATGCTTCTAGCAATTTAGAATATTTTTTCATGTGATATTGTCAGAACCTAGGTAGTTATTCAATAGCTTTGGTTTCACCATTATTTCTTTTTAATGGTGCAAAAAATCCTCATATTTCCTCTTGTTCTTGTGTTTTGTTTTCAAAAGTATAACCACAAAACTTAACACTTAAAATAGTCTCACCAAAAAGGGATCATTTAGACAGCTTTACAGCTCAAATCGCAAACATTTCTGTATGCATTTGATTTTTTTTTTTTTATAAATATTCACAATATTTTCCATTCAGCTCTCTGCAGTATTACAAATTTCTAAGCTTCTAGCTATTTAGAATATTTTTTCATATGATATTGTCAGAACCTGGAGGAGTTTATAGCTTTGTTTCACCATATGCCTATTTATTGCACTTTTCCCTTATTGTTTTTGTTTTCAAAAGTATAACCACAACACTCAAAACCTAAAATACTATAGTCTCACCAAAAAATTATAATTAACAAAGTGCTGTTACAAAAATGTATGTTGAATTTGTTGTAACCGACAGCATGTCACCAATGTTTTAAGTTGGCGCTTAAGTTGTATTGAAGCTGAACATTTTTATTAATTTGTAAAACTGCATTTGATTAGTCGGCCATCTCAAACAGCAATTCGGCAAAGACACAGCTGTGGTATTCTTTATTTATGTCTTAGAAATTCTATTACACTGTCATCTAGCAGCCAGCGCAGCAGTTTTGGAGAAAAATCTCCCTGCAGAATAACTCAGACGAAGCTCCCGACAGGTTAAAAGTTGCTAATCAAGAGAGGCAGAAAGGATAAGTGAGTGACAACACACTATGTTAAACTGCTCTGTTTAGCGGGTCAGCCGAGCAATTAATCCTGAGCACTCCAATATGCCAGGACGCCACATTTACCGCCTTAATGTATGCAAATGATGTCATTAAAATGCATGTTCATGTTTAGTCTCTAAATTAAGAGCTCATTTGCACTCCCAACAATCCAGAGATTCATTATTACAAATTACAACAATAATAATGACTCAAGACATCAAATTTACTCTCCTTGTACACCCTCCCCTATTTACATTATGAATGTGAAAATAATTTATGTGACAATCAACAATTTGCAGCCACTGTATTGGAGGTTGTCAGCTGGCCAAAGCTATTATGTTATCTCTTGTTCTGCGGCTCTATATGATAAATAATGTGCCAGAATTATGGAATTACAGTCTGCTATGGTATTGTAGGAATGCAAAGGATTGCAAAAAAAAAGTAATACAAAAAATTGAACAGAATTACTGATAACTGAGAGGACTGGCAAATGTGCAACATAGAAGATGATCGTGATGTGAATGGAAAATACAAACGCCTCAGAAATAACTGGGAAAATATGAAGTTAAGCGCTGGCAACGAACAACGGATCTCTAAATGATTCATGACCAAAATATCAACTCCAGCATTGAGGAAGTCAATGTTTTGTCCCGAAGAGGTTGTAGAATTATTCATGAGGCATTGTTGATTAAAACGGAGGAAGTTGGGGGGTGGTGACAACTGCAACTCGTGAATCTCTGGAGAGAGAGAGAGAGAGAGAGAGAGAGAGAGAGAGAAAGAGAGAGAGAGAGAGAGAAAGAGAGAGAGAGAGAGAGAGAGAGAGAACATGAAGGGAAAATATTCCATTTCTTTAATCATGTACTGCCCTACTTCCAACTTCCTCTTTCATTGCATTCGTCCTGCTGAGATGACTGCCATTGCTACTGGTCACCGTCACACTTGGCTGTATCTGAAATCAGCCTGTGTATTT
Source organism: Leuciscus leuciscus (assembly GCF_965113295.1). NCBI lineage: Eukaryota > Metazoa > Chordata > Actinopteri > Cypriniformes > Leuciscidae > Leuciscus > Leuciscus leuciscus. The sequence continues at coordinate 7,617,338 of NC_138744.1, forward strand.
TTATGAAATTAAATGGCTACGCCTTAACAAATAACACGCTTGAGAGGTTAAGAGACACTTTTATGAGAAATATACTCTGCTTTCTTTGACTTTTCACCTCTGCTCGTTTCTGTAGGATTTGCTGTTCGCAATCCAACTTCCTTAATGTGACATATTGCAAATGCAAACAAACAGTTTGCTAAAGCAATGCCTAAATAGCTATTTGGATATTGGTTTACATTATCTGACAGCCTGTGCATGCGGCCTAATATATACTGTATATACCCTAGTGGAAAATAAATATACTAAAATGTATTTGAAATACATTTATTTAACGCTAAGTACACTATACATTTACAAAGGCCTATTTATGTAGACTCATATACCCTGTAATTGTACTTTTCGGTATACTAAATTGGTATTCTTAAGTCTGCTAAATTGGAACATCTGATTTTGTACTTAATGCACTTTAGCTATCCGGAAATAGTGGTAGTCCAACTAAATAGTGAGGTCAAACTAAAGATATACACTTATATTTGATTGTGCTAAAGTGGTACTATTGCAAATATACTTTAGGTACACTTAAAATCTCTTGCATTTAAAGACTGATATTATACAGAGATCATACTATCCTTACTAATAGTGATATTAAAACACATTTTAGGCTTAATATTAAGAAGTACTCCAAATAAAGTTTAATTGTAAAGTCTCAAGCGATATGTCTGATTATGTTGAACACGAAATCAGCATATTAGAATGATTTCAGAAGGATCATGTGACATTGAAGACTGGAGTAATGATGCTGAAAATTGCTCACCAATATGCAGGCCTGTCTATTAAAAATAATTAAAAAATAATTGGTTTCAAAGTAATTAATAATTAATGAATTACTTTGAAACCATGCACTGATGAATCATTCACAATAAGACCAGGAATGAGCACAAGAGTAAACAGAGTCATATTTCATTTCAAGTTGACTTTAAGCTCTAATTAGTAGGCTACTTTAATTCCAAAACGTACAAAATCTTAAGGCTTTTTTAAAAGGGTTCTTGCTGTGCCATCATGACGTCATTTTTCTGTGGTGTATCCGAAATAAATACTTCCCTACCTATTAGTGTGGTCTATGATTTCCAAACACAATTTTTCTCCAACCAATTACTTCATTTGGAATAATACGAATATTTGTTATAAACATAACAAGTCCTTATTTTTCGAAAACTGGTTTAAGAATGGGATCAATCGGGTTAGCCAATTATTTAATCAGGATGGTTACTTATCAAGAATTTCTCTCTCACTATAATATTCCTGTTACTCCAAAACAGTTTGCCACTGTATTTGGTGCTATCCCTAATGGTGTTATTATGCTATTTAAGGGCCATAATAGTTTTTTTGACAAGTTCTGAAATTCCTCTCCCAGACCCAGCTGACACGTATGTAGGCAGGATATGTTTTAAATCTACATTAAAAAATAATTGAGGTATTCGTTTTCTTTTTCTCAATGATTCTGTTTCCACTTCTCATGTTGTTACAAAATGGAACGCATTAGTGGAAAATATTTCATGGAAGAAGGTTTGGACTCTCCCTAACAAGTACCTATTGGTAAATAAGGTCAAAGAGATTTCTTTTAAGCTTATTCATCGATATTATCCTGTCAAAACGTTCATGGTGTCAAAATTTAAATTAAGTATATGCAAATTGTACTTTTTGTGATTCACAGCCAGAGACTATATTACATCTTTTTTGGCATTGTGATCATACAAGAAAACTTTGGCAAGACATATGCCAGTTCATTGTAAACTATATATATAAAGACTTTGAGATTTATTTCAAGAATGTTTTATTTGGGTTTTTCATTTTTGAGAAGCAATATGAGAATATATTTTTTCTTTGCAACTTAATTATTTTGCTTGCAAAATTTTTTATCCACAAGTGTAAAACTATTAAAGTAACCCCCAATTTTTCTCACTTTCAAGAAGATGTTAAGATTTATATCAAATCCTTATCTACCCTTTTGTAACAAAAAGGCAACTAAAACTTTGAATGTATGCTCATTTTTGGGCGTTTTTGTATAAATATTTTATAATTTTTATTATTATTATTTTATGTTTGGTGGGGAGAATTTATTTTTTATTTTTTTATTGATACTTCCTCATTTTGTAATTTAATTTGGTTTATTTTCTTGTATTTATTTATTTATTTTTCTCTTTCTTTTTCTGAATTCAAATGTGATGTAATATTTATCAGTCCCTGAACCTCTGGCTTTCTTCTCTAGTTTATGATTTCTCACTTTTGTATTCTGTAAGTATATGTTTAATAAAAAATAAAAAACAAAATAAAACAAATAAAATAAATAAACTTCCCTACTGTATATAGCAGGCGAAGAACAGTATGTGACAAAACAAAAGAAGTATGTCCAAATTCACAGCACTCATAAAAGAGTAGGCAAAATGTACCCTGATGACCTACTTCTTCTGGCAAGATTCTGAAGTGTGCTTATGATGAACACTTTACTATCCCAAGGGGCCACGGGAGGGAATTTGTGAATGGAAGTGAAACGCAACTGATGATGGTAGGTCACATCACATCACATGATAATGACAACATGGCGAATGTAGTATGTCCAGATTACATTCATACTACACACACTCATACTATTTAGAATATACTTTTTTTTTTAGAAGACATTAAGTAATTATTTAAAATAAGTACCTACTCAAGAGAGTATGCGATTTCGGACGCCGCCTAGCTCTGTCTCATTTCAAAGGCTGAGTCCTCCGGAGGTTGCATTTGTTGGCCACATACGTCATTGAGGCTGATTAATCTCAGTAATCTGACCACTACATTGCAAAGAAATTACAACAATTAACAACTCTCTATGAATAAGAGTCAATTTTATAACTGTTACTGTTCTGAAATAAGACATCCTTGACGTATATGGCCGACAATGCTACCTCCGGAGGATGTACGTTAGCCTTTGAAATGAGACACAGCTAGTCACTTGACATTTACGGTAAAAGTTATTGTCTCAAAACAACTTTTATTCAGCAAAGATGGCAGAATCATACGGAAGCCCTAAGAGGCCATGGATTGTTATTTTTTTTTCTCTTGCTTCTCTTGCTTGCTTTCTTAATTAAGTCGTGATCACGAGAAAACAACATACAAAAAAATTATAATCCATGGCCTTTTAGGGCTTCCGTAGAATCACTTACTTCCATGGGAATCAGCTGAGCAAATGCTAACAGGATGCTAACAGTTAGCTTTATCCAAGCATTATTCTGATAGCACTGCAGAGGCAAACAGTGTTTTAAATCAAATCACCAAATGGCTCACTTGTGGTATTCTCTGCATAACATGGGATAGCAAAGTATTTTAAGATAAAAAAAAAAAAAAGACCTATAACACGAACAGGTTGGTTGAGTTAGCTCAGTATTGCCACATTCTTCCAGCAGGAGGCAGTGTTATGACATCCTTCAGCACAACCTTTGAAGTGTGAGTGAACAACAGCTTCTCACTCCCAGCTGTTTCATCACGTTTGTTCTTTTCAAACATCTGCACTACTAATTCTTTCTGTCAAGTATGCATGTCAGAGAAACCATGGTAGATGTACTAGACCCACATCTGAGGTCACGACGTGTTTTTTAAGCAGAAGTAGCGCTATCAACACATAAACTGCATTTACACAGCTGAAACGAATGCACTGTTGATGGTTATTTCTTGCGTGTAGCTTCATCAGTGTCTGTTTTTACCCAGACAGATATATCATGCAAATGTTAGCGTAACTAAAGAGAGCAGGTACCATGAAACTCTCTGTTTACCCAGCTGTCTGTCACTCTTTAAGGCGTTCTCTCCTTCTTTTCGTTTGTCTCTGCACAGTCCATTTACTGTGGGTTTGCACAGGCACCTGGTGTTCATTTCCCTCTCTTCTTTCCTTCAGGTCCAACAGACACCGTGTTTTCCCCTGAATTAATCATTGCTTTCTTTTGATTGGTTGATTGCAGCTTATATTTGCCCAGTAATGCTGATTGACAGTTGCTGATACAAGTGCCATAATAGGATGCCGTCTAAAGTCAGGGTCATGAATGTGCTTTTCTGTCACATGTAGGCATAAGTCTGTTTGCCTGGAAGTTTTATAATACCTGGAGAAAGTGAGTCAGTTTAGCATTCCCCACTCATCTTAACTACAGGCCTAGTTATGCAATTAATCTGGTTTGAAATTAAACACTTTTGATCTAATAGCTTAAAAACAGAGGCATTTTGCCTGCAGAATGATGTATCCAGCTAACATAGGCTAAAATAATGTTTTCTTAACGTTCCCATTAAGTTATGAAATGTTCTCTGAACATTCACAATCCAGTTTTTTTTTTCTTGGTTGTGCAAACCAAAGGGAAAATTCCATTTAATCAATCTTCAAATATTATGGGAATGTTACTTTTGAATGTCCTCTGAATATTCTGAAGTAAGTAGTAGCTATCATTTCATTCACTTTGTCAGAATATTAAAAAAAATTTGGAGAATTTTTAAGCCATTTAGAATTTTCCGAAAAAACTACTTTTTTTTTAAACTCCTCTTAGGCCATTGCTCCGATTTTCACGAAAATTTAACCAGATCATCTTCAGATCATACAGACAAAAAGTTTACGAAGTCACGTTGATTCGTCAAACCGTTCTCGAATATACACGCAAACGAATTCAGCGAAGAGCACGCCAAAATGCGTTAGCATATTCTGACTAAACTTGGTTGTGTTATGACCATAGATATCATATAATAAAGGCTAGATGTCTCGTCCACGCTGCTGGCCAATGGAGGTCGACGTCCACACACGGCGGCCATCTTGCCACAGGGAACTCGCTCACTCGTAACATTGTGTTTTAATGGTGCATGTACTTTTAAATAACCATAACTTGCTAAATTTTCTACCGATTTTCAAACGGTTTGGTTCGTTATAAACGTCAGATATGTAGTTATGACACTGCATACAAATGAATAATTAAGAAAATCTGCAATTTCAACATGTTCCAGCGTTCAGAATTATAGCCACGTTAATAACGTTTGTAAGAAACCAAACCGTTTGTCCGTCAGGATTTCAGCGAGATAAGAGGATTTGTGTTCGTGCTGATCACACACCTTACTTTAGATACCACAGAGCTCGCCAGAAAGCTTCCCTGTGACAAGATGGCCGCCGGTGATGCCGTTCGAGACTCCGCCTTAAAGGAACACTCCACCGTTTTTTGAAATAGGGCTCATTCACCTTCTTTCCTACATTTAGATAGGTGGGCAAATGCATTTTTGTCTCAGTGCATGCATTGTTTTAGTTTGACAGGGTCGGCGCTAGCTTAGCGTAGCATAATGAATGGAATCCTTTGTTGCCAGCTAGCATGTCCTGAGTAAAAGTGATAAAAAAAAAAAAAAAAAACCCACCTAATTACTTCTTGTGGCCTGCGTATTCACAACAAGTACAAATAGCGATGCAGATTAACACTAGACGATTTCCTATGCAGATATTGACTTGGGAGAAGCACAGGTGAAGCACTGCTACTTGGGCGCAGAGATATCACGCCCAAGTAGCAGTGCTTCGCCTGTGCTTCCCCCTAATATAGTCCTTAATATATAAGTCAATATCTGCCTAGGAAATCGCCTAGTGTTAATCTGCATCGCTATATGTACTTGTTGTGAATACGCAGGCCACAAGAAGTAATTAGGTGGGTTTTAAAAAAAATTTTATATCACTTTTACTCAGGACATGCTAGCTGGCAACAAAGGATTCCATTCATTGTGCTAAGCTAAGCTAGCGCCGACCCTGTCAAACTAAAACAATGCATGCACTGAGACAAAAATGCATTTGCCCACCTATCTAAATGTAGGAAAGAAGGTGAATAAGCCCTATTTCAAAAAACGGTGGAGTGTTCCTTTAAGACATCTAGCCTTATATGGATATCTATGGTTATGACAACCATGACCTATGGGTGCATGTACAGTTTTGCCGCAGTGCCACCTAGTGGTCAGGAGATACAGAAAATTTACATTTTTGCTTATAATTTTTGAATGGTATGGCCAAAAGTCTTAAAACTGGTCTCTTTAGATTCGGTGCTGAATGCAGAGTCGAATGATACCCAATTTTACGTTCCCTGTTAGCTGGGTATCTACCAGCAGTGGCTAAATCCTTGTTTGCCTCATAGTACTGAAATACAGTCGTTTATAAGATATAGATTTCAGTCACATGGCCAGATCAGCCATACTTAACATGCATGGCAGTATTTTCATTCGCAAAGGGCAATCTATCATAGAACGACAGGAGATTGACAGAATACAACTTTTCTGTGCTGACAGCCCCAGTTGAGTTCCCAGCACAGAGAAGAGAGTGGAACCAAACCCTTTAAAATTAAAATACTTAGAACTGTATCTTGAATGTTAAAATGTAATTCCATTATACCACCAAACAGAAAATTAATGCATAATATGACCTGGAGTAATTCCAACACTGTTGAGATGAGAGAAAAGCCTCTTATCTAGAATTGCAATTAAAAACTGTTGCTCTTTCCTAGTTTTATTAGGACTTGTTCATGAAATACAAGCACTACAGAAGCAATGTCTGCGTTCATTGTATGTAAAACCATTCTTACATAAATTTAATGGGACAATTTACATACAAATGTTTTTATTAATGATTTACACATAATTTGTTCAGCTAAAACATTTCAGCCCAATACAATTGAAAATGTATACGTTTGCTGCTTTAGATGCCTTAGAATTACACCCTGCATTGATGAGTTTAGTGTTTCGACTACTTTGAATTTAACTACAGATGTAGAAAACTGTGAAATTTGAGCAGAAATGGAAATATTTTTGTGGGTAATATCCAGGATGAGCCAGACTCATATTGTGCCTCACAAACATAACCTTAAATGAAAATAAATTGAACACATGCACACTTGTTATGTCTGCTGTATGAAGACTGATGAGCATGTTTATATGCAAAGCAGTTTGTTCAATAACTTTTGGTTATGTTGCAGGATTGCACCAATAGTTTACCAAGTTCACAGGCTGTGGAACAGCACCAAGACTGATGTAGGACATTCAGAGTGCTGCTTCTCTTTACATTGTTCAAGGTTATTACACATCACAGTGAAATTCTCACATTCTCAATCAAAGTGAATCCCCTTGAAATAGACCCGGACTGTTCTTACACCAAGCAAACGGTGCCAGACCTGGATCACTCTCACAAGACATCTGCTACCACTTAGAGGGGTAGCACTACTAGAACTTGACATGGAACCAGAGAACAGAACCTTCAGAAACAAAAAGCAAACTATTTTAATTGCATCACGTGACATATTTCTGAGTGAATAAGGGTATTTAATATCCATTGAGAATTGATTGGATGCTGAAAAGTGGGCGTTAAATATTAGAATGGAGCCAGATCGAATGTGAGTTTGCTAAAATAATGATTAAGTTATGATTGGTTACCATTCCCCTGGTTTTACAGACAAGGCTTAAGCCTAGTCCCAGACTAAATTACACTATTGAGCTGTTTTAACTGAAAACAACTGGATGTATGTCAGTGCCATTATTTTGTCTCAAGATGGACACCAGTAATGTGTTTTTCTAAGGCATGTTCATAAAAGCTACTTAAATGTTCTAATTGATCTAAGGCCTAATCCTGGCTTAATCTAAGCCCTGTCTGTGAAACTGGGCATTCATCATTTACACCTTATGTGTAAAATGTTGTAATTTAAAAAATATTTTAATTGCAGTTTTTATTTTTAAAATGAGTCTGAGATGGTTTATGATAAAAAATCATATATAAATAATACATCATATCACTATATACACATAGTTTTGGAGTTGGTAAAAATGTTCTAATGCTCGCCAAGGTTGAATTTATTTATTCCAAAATACAGTAAAAACAACAGTAATACTGTGAAATAGTATTACAATTTAAAAGAAATGTTTTCTATTTGAACATATTTTAAAATGTAATGTGATCCTGTGATCAAAGCTGAATTTTCAGCATCATTACTCCAGTCTTCAGTGTCATGTGATCCTTCAGAAATCACTGTAATATATGGATTTCACGGTTTGAAAATAGTTGTGCTACTTAATATTTTTGTGGGTACCATAATACTTTTTTTTTTTAAAGATTCTTTGGTAAAAAGAAAGTTCAACAGAACACCATTTATTTTAAATAGAATATCCTTTTGCAAGAATAATGTTTTGTGGCAATGTATGTGAAGTGAAGTAACGCGAAGGCGAAGTATGGTAATCCATAGTTTGAATTTATACTCTGCGTATAACCCATCCATGTTAGAGCACACACATTAGTAGTAGTAAATAGTGAACGCACACACTGCAAACCGTGGACACACACACCAGGAGCAGTGGGCAGCCATTCAGTGCAGCGCCTGGGGAGTGATTGGGGGTTAGGTGTCTTGCTCAAGGACACATCAGTCATTTCCAGCCGGTATTGAGAATTGCCCCTTGTCACTTTTGACCTATTTAATGTGTACATATGCTTACTTAATGAATAAAAGTAATAATTAAATAAGTATTAAAAATCTTACAGACCTCAAACTTTTTATATATATAATATATATATATATATATATATATAATAATGTTGCTGTTCATGACTATGAGTACACGTGTTGGAAGTTTCATACTTTCCTCTTTTCCCTCTCTCTGTTTTTCAACTGTAAAACCTGTAATGGCTCTAGCAGTTGTGTCTGCACAGGATGGCTGTGAAAACACCTTAATTGTTACAATAACAAGAAACCTGAGGACGGTGGGGGAATCCACCATGTTGAAAACCAAGGTCAGTTCAGCTGCTCGTATCGGCATTGCCAACCGCTCGAGGTCTGTTTTGAAGACTATTCAAGCTATTTTGTATTACAGCTTCACCACGAATGATAAAAAAAAAAAAAACTGACATGTTGCGTCGGAACAAGCAGAGCTGGAGGAAGTTATATGTCTGGACTGCTAATTGCTTCAGAGGGCTGTCAGTGAGGTCTGTATGATTGTTATTGGTGCTCTGGGCGCAAAGGCTGTGTACGGCTCCTGTGGGCCAGGCATTCCATCCTCTTGCTTTGTTTTTGCTGAGCCAATTAGTGAGCGTGATAACATCTGGTGTAAGAGGACAATGCGACTCCGTTCACATCCCCTAAGTGAGTGTCTCTCCCTGAAGCGCCGAGGGCTTGAGCAGGCATGCTGGGAAACTGGAGAAGGAATAGCATATGGCCCCAGCTACTCTGATACAGCTGAACGACTTTCTCTTTTGCTCACACACTCTCGCTTGCTCTCCAATTCTCTCACTCGCACCTCCTCTACCTCTTTCTATCTCTGAACGCGCACATACACACTTCACAGAAACGCACACAGCCTGACTAAACAGGATTACTGGGAGATTTGAGAGGGGCATGGAGAGATGATGGAGGATAGCAAAGATCAGATTGAAATGCTATTTAGTCTTACGAATGCGGGAGGACATGGAGTTTTTAACGGAACCAAATGCTTGGTGCGGTATTAAATGGAGCTCTTAGTGAGGATGGAGAAAAAATAGGCTGAGAAAAATGCTTCTGTCACTTTGCTGTGTGAAAAGGAGGAAATGCTATGAGAAATGCAATATACTATAGTAAGTTTGACCAGGGTGCATATTATACATCATTGATTAACAGTTTGTAATTTAGGATGGATCATGTTCAGCTATTTCACAGAAAAAATGAACTGAACTGTTGTGTCAAACAGGCTGTGAAAGCACCTTTAGAGACACTGTAACAATCGGCCCTAACCATGTGCAACACAGCAACATGCGGAAAAAATCATTTTGATATAATATTTTACTTTCCTTCCTGAAAATATTTTTTGGGGTCAAAAATATGATGTTGCTCACAGTCACATGCCACTTCTCCTGTCAGATTAAAAGGTGATAGGAGTGTATGATGTTGATGACATCACCATAGCTCTTTTCTGACTTGTTAAACTTCTCCCCGGTCTCCTAGCCTGGCAAGCCAGACCTACATCAAGATGTTAGGTCTGGCAACTCACCATAGACACGGCTCAATCCGAGGGGCGGGATAAACGGCTGTCTTTCAAATTCCCTCTGCACGCAATAGGACAGCGCTTCAACCAACCAGAGCGTTTTCCCAACAGCGGAGCTAACGTCAGTTGATAGATTCAACTTTTGAATCTGGCCGGCAAAAGTACGAACACATCTTCCTGAATGACTTAAGTGCCGTTCTTTGCTCTTTTCTCATAGAAAAACTTAACTCCAAGTCCTCCAGAGTCGCGGCCAAAGCCGATTCGAAAGACTATTCTCCAGCAGCAGCTCTTCTTTGTTTTCAAGTAGCAGGGAACCGTCACAACTCTGTCGTCATTATGTTAAGCCCGCCCCGCCTACTCTATACACAACGTGATTGGCCTGACCCAATTTAGGTTTTTCCAGCACGAAAATCAACGGAGAGTTGCTAGACTACCCTGGCTGCAAAATACATTTAGCTGCCGCTAGGGTGCGTCTAGATTCCTAGGCTACCGGTCTCCCGTAAAGGTAACACAAACGTTTAAAACTGTGATCTCAATTTGAACACACAAGTGCATTCCGTAAAAATTATTATATGATTCACTCAGTTGGTTATGTATTTTTAATCATGTTAAAATTGCTTCATAGTTATTGTAATGATATAAGAAGATCCCCAGGACACAAGAGGGCGCTGTTGTATAATGAATGTTCACAGACTAGTAGCTACTGTACGCAAGGTTATTGTTTTGATTAAAGCATTACGGTCTAGCGCTCAATGGAGTAAGTCTCAGTCTCATTACAGTTATCAATTATATTATGTAGGATATTTACCATTTCGTTGCGAGCGCAGTGCGCTTGCAGAGAGAGCCCGCCCACCCACTCTTTTGATTGGTTGTGCTGTTTGATTGATTTTGTCACAATCTGGTGTGGACAGAGAAATTGCTTGTCACTGGAAATTTTTAGGCTGTGAGTGACACTCCAAGCCAACGCCAAAAAACGAGCTACATCGAAAGCCGACTGTGTTGTCGCCTCTCGTCGGCTGCATCTCGTCCAAAAGATGAACACACCACAAAGACTACAGGCAACTGCCAACTAACATGTGCGTTCTGCGCCTGCGTGTAATGAAATAACTGTTTATATCAGCAGGTATCAATAGTCTACATTCGTCAATCAAAAAGAGAAACCGAATCTACGACTGCAGATTTACAAACCATAAACAAAGCAGCGCTTGATTACTATTTTGAATATCCATCATGTTAATCACTTTATTCATTCCTGGTAGCTCATGTATATGAAAATATTAGCGTACTGGAATGCTCAGGGAAAAATATGTAAAATTAGAACAGCCTTCTTGACTTTTTTCATCACTTGCGCTTTTATTCTCGTGCACTGAGTCGTTCGCTAAACTCATCAGCCAATCAAAGTGATCTCTCTCACCAATGGCCCTAACACCGATTCAACATGCTGAATCGGGCAAACTGCTGCCGACATGAGTCCGACTAGCCGATATGTGGCTTACCGCAAACCGCAAAAAAACTAGCCCGACAGATGCTCACCGCTGGCCAACCGTCGGCTTGGTGTGTCACAGAACTTATCGATTCCTGTCTGGTTAAGACACGAATTAACCCATTCTACAACATCGGAACATGTATAAAACAGGTTTTGTCACTGGTTTCTTTCCTGAATTTATCAGTGATTTGAATGAATCTACTGAGAGGATGATTTAATGACAGTAACTTGTTTATATTGTATTTTGCATAAATCGGTTGATTGAATGTTTTCATAAAGACAGTCACTTGTCTCCACCTACTGGTGTATCAATGTAACCTGCAGAAAATCACTGTAAAATGTCCACTGTCTGTCAGGAACGTGCAAACACTGGAACTGTTGTAGGACCTATGATTTCGGCTATATATTACTTTTTTCGGAAACTGCACACTTATCCACTATTATACGAAACTAGTAGTGGCCAGTGTGCGTCATTAACTGGCATTTAATAGTAAATAATTTTTACATAACATTGACTCTGCAATACCACACTTTAATTTGCATTCAGCGGCTGTACTGAAATAAAACGAGCGAGTATGAATTTGAAATATGAGTGACTCTGCTGGGTTATTTGTGTAATTATAGCACAGAGAGGCTTTGCCCTGATTAGACCTCAGGCTCTCTTCCCTACAAACTCGCTGTCTGTCTTTTCTCTGTTATCAATTTGTTGGAGCAGAGTGGCGTTAAACAAGCGCAGCTATCTGGGTAATTTGATCAGATCGGTAATTTAAGAATCAATCACAAATTGAATGAAAAAGGTAAACCGTTACCCATGTGACGTGTGTGCTGTTGATGTGCTGATTCAGTCACTCACGGCTGAGTGAACAAATCGTTCTTTAAACGACACCGCACTAGCTACAAACTGTTAAAGAGTATCCGATGGGATTCTTCTGGATCTATGCACTGCATCTACACTACTAATCAAAAGTTTGGCCTCACTAGACTGAATATATGTTTCTTATAATGTTAAAGGCTTATGCTTAAAGGACAAGTTCGGTATTTTACACTTAAAGCCCTGTTTACAGATCGTATCTGATGAAATAGAACGGTTAAGATTAAAATTTGGACACATGCTCCTGTCCCGAGAATTTTAGGTTTATTTCGCTTTTGTGGACCTATTTTGCCAAACGCGTCACACCCGTGATTCTTCCGTTGAGAGCTTGAATAATAGACACTCCAGCCCAGTTG